>NC_054596.1:22555110-22927610 GCF_004785595.1 Juglans microcarpa x Juglans regia
ATCCTTGAAGGCAAGCATCGCCATAAAATGAAGGTCCTGTCTTACTTTTGTGATGATATGTACTTCTATGCCAACCCCTGCTCGGCATGATGGGTCATCGATGTAGATTGTCCAGGGTTGCCCCAGTAGCAGGGCTATGATTTTAGCGAGGAACCCGCTGAACTCAGCCACAAAGTCTACGAGGGCTTGGCCCTTGATGGCGTTTCTGGGGGAGTAGCTTATTCCGAACTCATTTGAGTTCGAAAGACCATGCGACCAAACCCTCGGAGGAGTCTGATTTTTACTTTTTTGAAAGGATTTTCCATTAAGACCATTATTGGGTGGGCCTAAAAGCACGGTCGTAGTCTTCTGGCGGCCCTACTAGCGAGAATGCCAGCATTTCCATCCGCGGGTATCTGACTTCAGCACCTTGTAGGGCCCTGCTTGTATAGTATACTGGTGCATGTGTCCCTTCATCTTCTTTTACTAAGACAACTGACACGGCTTGGGGAGATACTACTAGGTACACATTCAAAACTTCCCCTTGATTAGGCTACTTCAACAGAGGCAGATTGGCTAGATATTTCTTTAGCTCTTGAAAGGCTTGGTCACACTCTTCGTTCTAAGGGTGTACCTTCTTCAGAACTCTGAAAAAGGGGAGACACTTATCCGTGGACTAGGACACAAACTTGTTTAAAGCCTCTACTCTTCCTGCTAGGCACCGAGTATCGTTGATGGTTCAAAGCGGCGCCATTCTTAAGATTGCCTCTATCTTCTCAGTGTTGGCTTCTATTGCTCTCTGTGAGACTATGAACCCCAGGAATTTGCTCGAATTTACCTCGAATGCACATTTGGCTGGCTCAATTTCATTTTGTACTTTTGCAATATCACGAAAGACTCCCTAAGATCCATTAGGTGATGTGCGACATCCTTACTCTTCACCAATAAATCATTTATGTATACCTCTATAGTCTTCCCTATTTGGCACTTGAACATCCAGTTGACCAGCCTTTGATATGTTGCTCCGGCATTCTTTAGCCCAAAAGGCATTACCCGGTAGCAATAGAGTCTTCTGTCAGTTATGAACACCGTCTTCTCCTCATCCGCCTTGTCCATCCTGATCTGATTGTACCCAGAGTAGGCGTCCATAAAACTCAAAAATTGGTGTTTGGCTGTGGCATTCACGATGACATTAATTCGAGGCAGTGAAAACTATCATTAGGGCAAGCTTTATTGAGGTCGGTGAAGTCCACGCACATCCTCCATTTGCCATTGGCTTTTTTGACTAGTACCACGTTGGAGAGTCATTCTAGGTAGTGTGCCTCTCGTATGAAGCCTACCGCCAAAAGTCTATCGATTTCCTCTGCTATAGTCCTGCACTTCTCAGTGCTGATTGACCTCTTCTTCTGTCGTACTTTCTTGGCTTTTGGATCAACGCAGAGGTTGTGCTCTATAATTGAATTATCAATCACATGCATTTCCTCCTGGCTCCAGGTAAATACATCTCTATGCTCGATCAACAGTTGTTCCAAGGCTTCCTGATACTTTGGCAGAAGCTTGGAGCCAACCCTTGTGGTGGCGACTAGGCGTTCTGGATGCAACTTCACTACATCAAAGGCTCGTTGGTTTCGGCTTGTAACAAACTACCTTTATTCCTGGTTTCTATGTCTTGCCTTCTTCCAGCTGAGGCGATGGTGGCAGTTGTTCTCTTAAATCATTTACTAAGCATACCGTCATTACTCCGGTCTTCAATTCCTGGACATAACACTTTCAAGCCAATATCTGCTCACCTCGGACTTCACCTACTCCCGCTTCTGAGAATTTCATTTTAAGGTGGTATGTAGAGGTGGCCACTTTTAAGTTATTGACGGTTGGGCGCCCAAATATGGCATTATAAGACGACAGAGCCTTGACCACTAAAAATTCAGTCATGCTGGTGACTATGTGGGCGCATTGTCTTGCTGTTACAGGGAGCATAATGGTGCCGACGGTTTGAATAGCTTCTCCTGAGAAACCTTTTAGCGGGGAGGGAGAGGGTCGCAATTTTTCGGTTGGGATCCTCATTTGAACAAACGCATCCCAAAAGAGAATGTCAGTACAGCTTCCATTGTCGACCAAGACTCGTCTGGTCGTGTAGTTGGCTATTAGTAGTGTAACAACCAAGGCGTCGTCATGGGGTACATAAACCCTTCGCAATCCTTGTCCCCGAATGAGATGCTCAAGGTCGTTTTTGCCCTAGGGTACTTACAGAGTCGATCTTCCATGTATACCTCAGGATATCTTACTATGCGTGTGTAGGCCTTTCTACCAGATGTAATGGCGCTGTCGCCAGCAAATCCACCTGCTATAGTGCGGATTTCGCCCAAGGGGGCCTGTGCATGGTCTCTCCTAGGTCGTGGGGAATTATTTCTTCTCGACTTTTCCTGTTTTTGGCGCTTGGGGCTTCTGTCTCATCTTTCTCAATTTTCCTCCCTCTGTGGCTTTATGTAATCAGCCAATATTCTTTCCAACTCCCCACTTCCAGTCATTTCTTTAATTTGCCTCTTTAAGGTGATGCAATCTTCGGTCCAATGGGAGTAGCTTTGGTGGTAGGTGCAATGGCGTTGGCCTTTGTCAGGCGTGAATTCTTCCCTTCTCGGGTTTCTACCATTTTCCTGTACATTGTGGTTGTTATGCACAAGTCGACGCTCATGGTCTTGGTGGTTGGCATATCGATCTTGTTTGTCATCAAGGTGGCTTTGCCCCGTTTGGTTTTTTGTCTCTGTGGCTTTATGTAATCAGCCAACATTCTTTCCAGCTCCCCTAAAGAATTGGCTTTATGCACAATTCTTCCCTCTGTGGCTTTATGTAATCAACCAACATTCTTTCCAACTCTCCACTTCCAGTCATTTCTTCAATCTGCCTCTTTAGGGCGATGCAATCTTCGCTATTAACCCCCTGGCACTCTGTGCATCTCCTTCAAGTTGCCCGTTCTCAATAGGGGAATTATCCCTCTGTCGCTCTAATTCCCCTTTCATCTTCTGCAGTTGTTCAACAACCGCCATCACTTATATCAGCCTTTCTTCTGTTTCTGCTAACCTTCCTTCTGCCTCTGTCATGCTCAGTCCCGGATCTCGGTTGACTTGTGATCTCGTGACGGTTAGCATGTGAAAATCACGCTGAAGTCTGTAATGATCCCACAGATGACGCCACTGTTAAGGACGTGTTTCATACTACCAATCGCACGAATGACACTTGCAACAATGAAGAGACAGTGTTGGTTGCCCTGTGTAAATTTCAATGCTTAAGCCAGTAACAATATGAGAATAAGTATATAAAAATAAAGATGAAGATGATGGTACCTTTTATCGAGTTATTTATAGAAGGACGTGTCATGATAGCGATTAACTCTAATCACCAGTCATGTGTGCTTATCCTTCATGATCTTTTATTTAACTGGAGAAGATGTCTCCTGTTTTGTAGGAGTTATCTCACTTAGGATGTTTATATCCAGTCTTGGGCCTCATCCGTAGTTATGGTTACGAGATCTCTATTTATAGGGCTCTTAGCCTTAAGCCATCAACAAGTCTTCTTGGACTTATGGATGGGCATGGACTTAAAGATGGGCTCAAAGCCAAGAGGTCTAAACGTCCCCTCTAATACTACATTATTATTTCACTTTCATTCTGTTAATTAAGATGTGACATATATTTCAATATCTAATAAATAAGAATTTAATGTTTATAAATATATCATATCTTTTTTAATAAGATTAAAATAAATTAAGAGTGTGATCTATGAAATTACTATTTCGATAAAATATAACTAAACCGAAACTAGACTTTTTTTTTCATCAATACTTAGCGGCGAATCTTAGCATAACATCAATTTCTGCGAAATTAGTCTTTAACAAACTTCGATATACCGAACTCACGCGCTTGGCGGACTCATTCCCCCACCTTCCAAGCCACTCGAATCCTTTGACTTGACCGGCTCATAAAGGTTAAGATCAGTGACAGCACGCGAAGCAGAGGACCATGGCAAATGCCACGACCTCAAAAGCGTACGGACAAAGATAGAAACTTTCCTTAAAATTAAATTAAATCACAAAAAATAACAACGAATTAGGTGATTTGCACCGAAACAATGATGCGCACGACACGGCTTGTCAGGGCGGACGCGTCGAGCGCAAGACATGGGCACGTGTCCCGAGTCTAGTGGATGTACCCACCGAGTGGTCACGAACTGCCGGTCCAAAAAGCGCGATTCAAAAGGCTGCCTAGGAATATGAGAGAGTAAATAAATAAAAGAAAAAAAGGATGGCGGATAATACTGACAACAATTGTACCAAAGAAATGGTCGTAGGCTATACCGCTTACTACCATGCACAAATCTCATAAAGGAGCGTGTGATGCACGCTATAAAAGTTTCACAGACTATATGGCAACGTATCAACGATCCAGAAGTTGAACATTTCAAAGGGATAGTGAATTACACGTTCAAAGCAAAGAGCGTCAGCACCATGCTACAAAAAGATGCGCCGTAAGAACGGCCCCGTTAGGCAAAAAGCCGGCACGCATCAACACCTCGCCGCTTGCCCCGAAATTCCCGTGTGACACGTAACCCCCAGACAGCATCATCATAAGTCTCATCCCCAACTCTCATAGGATTGTGCCCCTTGTCTTTGGGCGGCGCCTCTTCCTCAGTCAAATCCCTCGTTGACTGCACCCCCAGAATTTCTCTCTCTCTGGTGTTTCATTTTTAAATTTTATTTACGAAATTACATTATTGACCTCCAAAGTTGCATATAAGCACCCATTCCCACCCTTCTTCTCCATAACCAAAAGACGAACTCATCATCTCTACGTTGCAGAATCACGTTATCCTGATTTTCCCACCTTTCTGCTTGAAAAATTAACCAGAATGGCTATCAAAGTGAAAGAAAGCCTTGGAGTGAGAAAGGGAAGCAATATTGGAAAGGCTACTGCCGATGATAAAGAGATGCATTACAGGGGAGTAAGGAAGAGACCGTGGGGCCGCTACGCCGCAGAAATCCGAGACCCCGGCAAGAAGAGCCGGGTCTGGCTCGGCACCTTCGACACGGCCGAAGAAGCAGCGCGTGCCTACGACGCTGCGGCCAGAGAATTCCGCGGTTCCAAGGCCAAGACCAACTTCCCATCGCCGAATGATTGCTCTCCCACCGACCGGAGCCCCAGCCAGAGCAGCACCGTTGAGTCGACGAGTCCAAAAGCCGAGGCGCGTGGCGTCTCGCGCCTGCAAGAGATGGGCGGTGGCAGTGGTTTTCTGGGTCGACCTGTTGCGGCTCCGTTCCCATTTCTTAATCAGCGGGCGTATGTTGGGGGAGTGGTAGGTAGTTTCCCACACGTGAGTCCGGTTTTGTTTGTGGACGCGCTCGGTCGGCCTGAGTTTGTGACCCAGACGTACCCCATCCGGTTCGATCCATCGGCGGTTGATTTCAATTTAGGGATGGGAAGTGGGGTCCAGAGCGAGTCAGACTCATCGTCGGTCGTCGACTGCAAGCCGAGAGCGAGAAAAGAACTCAATCTTGATCTTAATCTTGCACCTCCGGTGGACGCTTAATTTCCCATAAGTTTTGTAATAATCACAAGCAAAGCTCTTTTGTTTTTTCTTCTTAATTATAGAACACCTCCCTCCTCCAATGTAATTAAGGGACCGATGATATTAACTTGAGTATCTATGAATTACAGATTTAATGGTACGCTGATTTGAAATTGATGTTTCTTTCAAATTCTGGCCACTTTCTTAATTTTCGCATACTTTGAACAACTCAGTGCTTTAATTTAAATAGATTTTAATTTTTGAGATTTAGAGTTCCGTGACTGCTTTAATTTAAATAGATTTTAATTTTTGAGATGTAGAGTTCCGTGACTGATCAACGGGTGCCAAGCAACCATAAGGGAGATTCTCATTCTTTTTCATCTCCTGGACTGGTCATGAAATTTGTCCTCCTATTTTTGTCTCCAGCTCGTCCTCCAACTGGCCAGCTCTTCCAAAACGCACCGTTTCCTTTTTGTGTGGGCATGCCAGATAGACTGAAGGGGTACGCAAGGGGTTCACGAACTTGCTTGCGTTTAGAGTTTTCCTATTTCGAACAAAACCCCAGAGAATGTGGATAGAACAGGCTCCTTGTAATGACCCATTCAAGCCTGTTCTTTTGCTCTCTTTTTTTTCTCCCTAAGAAAATTAAAGAGAAAAAAACCCATTCATTTTGTCTGAAATATATTTTGGATAAGTGAATGGATTACGTAGAAACAGTCTACGGAATGAACTGCGTCCACCACAGACCAACTGCAGTGCAGAGGTTGCAGTGGCCAGCAGATCACGAGTGGAGTGCAGGGTCTTACGTAACGTAAGTGGGCCCAGCAAAAAGAATTCCGCGTTGACGGAGTGCATGTCGTACTCTCTATCGATGACACGTGTACTTTTTGCCGTCCTCCCTTCCTTTTTGTTAATTTTGTTTTTTTTGCTAAAAAAATGGAATCTTTATTTTCTTCTATAAAAAAAAAAGGGGACGAAAAAGGGTTCCTTCCGGGTAGGTGATAGGAAGCGTCATCGGGTCCCACGTGGTGGGAGCCTAATGGCCCTTTTGGGTTTTCTGAAAGAGGTGCCGTCGCTGCCGCTTTTAGTGCGTCCCATCTTATGCGTCGGCTGATTCGATCTATGGAGGAGATTTCGCTGTCGACTCTATTTTATTTCTTGGAAAATGACAGCTACACCGATTTCATTTATATTAATAGTTTTTTATTTTTAGTATTTGTATTTATTTATATATATATATATATTTAAAAATACACTATTCCGTACCATTTCGATACAAAAATATCGTCTTCTTTTAAGTCACATTATCTATATTATTTAAATAATAAAATTTGATTATTATTATTTATATTAATAATTTTTTTATTTTTTTTAGTATTTATATTTATTTATATATTTTTCAAAAAGAAAACACACAGAAAATGAATTTTAAAAAAAAAAAGAAAAAAACAGAATACACGATTCCGTACCCATTTCGATACCAAATATCGGTGGGAGCAGTGATACATGCATTCATAGATGGATGCTATATGCTAAAAGAAATTGATTTATGAAAAAGAGTTTATTCTTTTCAGTAAAATTTGATTGATAAATGAACTTTATTTTTGAGATTAAAAAGTGTTTATTTTCTTTTAAAATGTTTATTATTATTAGCGTTAATTGATATCTTCTTTAAAACTTATGCACTTGATGCTGATATCTAAAATTTATGCTCCAAATTAAATTATGCTAAATAAATATTTTATTAGATTTGCTGAGAATAAAATTTTTCAAAAAAATTAATTTACCAGGGAATTGAATTTTTTTTATTATAAAATATGTGATTTTGTTCCTATAATACTTATAAAATAAATATATTTTATAAAAATAAATTATACCATATCAATAGTGGAAAATATATCAGTCACACGATTTATAAGTAAAAAGTTCGATTACACCTATGGAATGTATCTAAAAACATATGATTTGTTCTGATAATAGTTACAAAATAAATAAATAAATAGAATATTTATTTTTATATACATATAAAACATATATACTTACGTTGCATTTTGCAAATATAGTAGATCTAAGTATGACTCGGAGTTAAGGGTGGCAAATTGTATTAACAGGTCATATTTACGTCGTGTCAAGTCATGCATATTATATTATATGGGTCAATTCAAACATAATTCATTAAATCTAATGGATCAGACTTTCAAACTTTAATATGATTTATTAAAATAATAGATTGACATGGCACGACTCGTTTTATCCTGTTATTAATTACCTAGAACTGGGTCGATACGACACGACCTGTTTGAACTGATTTGAATAATCCATTTGATCTGATTAATATAATTTCACATAAAATTTAAAATCACAATATCTCTCAAAAATATAGAATTAACTAATAATGAAAAATATCAATATTTTTTTATATTTTAAAATATAATAAATCAATATTACAATCCAAACAATAAAAATAAAATTAAAAATTAAAAATCCAATATTACAATTAGGTCAGGGTATTTTGATTTTCAAGTTTTAAAGAGGATATAAATGCATCTTTTAGTAAAAATCTTAACGGGTCAATAATGCATTAAGCAGGTTGATTTATTAGTGACCTATTTATAAATCGTGTCTTAATAAATCAATCCATTTTGATCCAAATCTATTAACACTAAATCCAAATCCGTTATTTTTTTTTGGATATTAGATTAACATTTATGTAAACAAAAGTTCAGCATTTTTTCTTTTTCTGAAAAAACACCGAGTTCTACCATTATCCAATAAATTTAGGAGCGGTGCTACTCTACCGCCCAATTAGCACTGCACGCTGTTACCACTAGTTGTAAAAGTAATTTTTTTTTTATTTTTCTATTCATATTTTTTTAATGTATTTAAAAAATTTTAAAAAATAAAAAAATATACCAATACACTTAAAATAATATCATCATTTGGTAAAAAAAATCTCTGAGCAGTCAAACTGAGCTGTATGTTTGGAGCGGCAGAGTAATATTTTTCTTTATAAATTATCAATTTATCATGTAAGTATCAGAATTGTTTATTTTTTCATAAAAACATGTGAAACTTACCTATTTATAAATTAATTTTCAACAATTATACTGATGGCAAAACAGAAAATAAAAAATTTAATGTGAAAATGATGTTCGCCGATGTTAAGATTTTTTGTCATTTTCTGACAGGATTATTGCCAAACGAAATTGTTGATGATCACGGGCTGTTTTGATTTATAGATGAAATAGTTTTAAATAAAAAATTAAAAGTAAAAGAAATTTATTAGAATATTATTTTTTAATATTATTATTATTTTAAAATTTATAAAAATTAAATTATTTATTATATTTTGTGTATTTGAAAAAATTGTAATGATGAGAGGAGATAAAATGAAACACATTTCAAATCCAAACGGAGCCTTAGGCCTCATTTGGTTATGCAGTTCAGATGAAATGAGATGAGTTGTTTTGTTGAAAGTTAAATAAAATATTATTATAATATTATTTTTATTTTAAAATTTAAAAAAATTGAATTATTTATTATATTTTGTGTAGAAGTTTAGAAAAATTATAATAATTATATAAGATGAGATGAAATAATTTAGTTTTGTATAACCAAATCAACTCTTAGGCCTGATTTATTTTTATATATAAGATAAGATGAATTGAGATAAAAATTAAAATTTGAATAAAATATTGTTAGAATATATTTTTTTATTATTATTTTTATTTTAAAATTTAAAAAATTTAAATTTTTTATTTTATTTTATATTAAGATTTAAAAAAATTATAATAATTTAATAGAATGATATAAAGTGAGTTGAGAAAATTTTTAAAAACAAACGTGAGCGTAGACGACCGCCAGAAACGCGTGGAAGACGAACTAGGGCAACTGAAGGTCCGCAGCACGTGAACGGATGCGTACTGTCTACGGGACCACGAGAAATGAGACGAAGGGCCACGTATGCAAGCTACTGTCGCCGCCCTGGTTGGCGTGGAATCTTGGATAAACCGCTTGGTTAGTTGTGTCGTTTGGGCCCTACCAGTCGGCAGTCGGGGAGATCAGACGCCACGTGTAATAAGGCATTAAGAGCAAACCGTCAGAAGCGCCAAAACGTTTACTGTAATGGCGGCCAGCCAGCCGCACCTTTAAAGTGTACTACGTGGTAGAAGGAAGCGTCTAATTTGATAGAGAAATAATAAAGTTTCCTCTTAATAATATATAAATACGTAATAAAATAATATTATTTTTATTTTATTTTTGATTTGATATGTTTAAATTTAATAATTGATGGATTTATTTGATGGAAAATGTTATTTATAATTATATATGATGAAAATTTTATAATTCAAAATCCAAATTAAAAAAAATGATTAAATGAATCTTTTACTCAATATGTATAATGTTATATGTAAAATTATAAGAAATCTTTCTATAGGGACCGAAGATGTGCACCGACGAAATATACCGATGTGCATTTCGTCTTTTTTTTTGGGTCGGTGCATATTATTTATTCACTTAGGTTGCATTTAAATATTGAATTGAGTTGAGTTGAGATGATAAAATATTGTTAGAATATTATTTTTTAATATTATTATTATTTTAAGATTTGAAAAAGTTGAATTGTTTATTATATTTTGTGTTGAAATTTAAAAAAATTGTAATGATAAGTTGAGAGGAGTTGAGTTGAGTTTAGCTTCCAAATAAAGCCTTAGCATTCTCAATTATAAGTACACTTAGCGCTACTTTTATTTTATTTTCACTTTTTATGTTATGAATAATTGAAGGGAAAGTAGGGCTGTTCATCCGGGTTCCAACCTGGGTCTACCCGGACCGGGACCCAGGTTTCAAACCAGGGCCGGAACCCGGACCGGGTTGGTCCGGGTCAGACCCGGGCTGAAACCTGGGTAAATCCAGGTTTTTCAAAACCCGGATTCCGGGTTCCAGATTGAACCCGAATTTTTTTTTTACACAAAAGCTTTTTTATTATTAATTGGACTTCAAATATTATTAATTTCAAATCATATTCTCAATACAACATACGCCTATAATATAACATGAGCCTATAAACAATTAATTAAACTTTTTAACTAAATGTATGTAAAAATAAAAAAAAATCAATATTCATCATGTAAAATGTATGCGATATACAAGATACAATCAACTACATATTACATTGTTTGAACTAATTTGCTAAGAATATTACAAAACACATACATTACTTTAATTAAACTCTAATACACAACAAGAAATTTTTATGCATGCAACAAATACAAAATCCATTAACTCCGATTAAGCAGAGGCTTAGAGCCCACAAGCTACGGAAATCAACATCCATTAACTCCGATTATCGACAAATACAGAATCCATAAAAACCCAAACCATTATCAACCATTACCCCATCCATTCCTCACGCACAGAATTATAGTTACAGGGAAGGAGAGAGAGAGAGAGAGAGAGAGTACCCAAACAAGTGAACAATGTCCTAGAAGGAAAGGCCAACGGAGACAGGAATGCAGCGACCGAGATGCGGCGAGGACGAGTGGCAGATGGTTATGGGGTCACGGCTCACGGGGTCACAGTGATGGAGGCAGGGGTTAGGATTTCTGTGTTCTCACAGCGCAACAAGACAGCGAGAGAGAGAGTGAGAGAGACAGGGGGGAGGGAGGGGAAGAATATAACCGCTATCAAAACGAAAAAAATAAATATCCAAATACTGAGTTTCAAACCCATATCCAGACCGGAAAAAAACTCGGCCCGGATGAACAATCCTAAGGGGAAGCAGGCATTGATGTTTAAATGGGCCACTCCTAAATAGGAAAGAGTATGCTTAGGTTCATCAACAGTAGATGTGCTATTTTAATACCTCCGACCTATCGTGACTCAAAGTGCTTATATTTTTCTTTTACCTTTTTTTTACAGAAAATTACATTTTGTATTCCTAATTTACTTTTTTTTTTTTTAATTTGCATTGCAAATTCAAAACTGACAATTGACACTCTTAACTATCAAATTGTAACAATTTATAGGATGTTTCAAGTTGAGTATAGGAAAGTGATAAATAAGATCATCCCATATTATTTGTGAAGGAAATTTTGTTTTGTACATTTTAATGATTTTAATGCTCATCAATTATAATACAGATAGGTGATCGGTACTTGTGTTTTTCTTAATCAGATCGTTATATTTTATAATTTACATCCTTAATTGCCACTTTAGGGAGTAAATAGTGATCGGCAAGGGGTACACAAGGAAATTGATCCCTTTTTTTTTTTTTAAATATAAGCTCACTTTGTATAATTTGCTATTAGAATGAATTGAGGCTTCACCTAAGAAAGATAGGATATATTACACTTTGCCTCTCTAGATTATCACTACATTTATAATAGATATTCTTTATTATATTTGATTTTGTC
Organism: Juglans microcarpa x Juglans regia; assembly: GCF_004785595.1. Classification (NCBI taxonomy): domain Eukaryota; kingdom Viridiplantae; phylum Streptophyta; class Magnoliopsida; order Fagales; family Juglandaceae; genus Juglans; species Juglans microcarpa x Juglans regia. The sequence goes on from NC_054596.1 coordinate 22,567,065, forward strand.
ATCCACAATCACACTGTTAATGTGGCGGCTTATGTTAGTTTTAGAGTTAGTTTATTAAAATATTTTAACCATATTTAATATTAATATCATGTGCACAACATCATGAACTGATGTAAGTGTCGGTTCAGTGGCGAGGCCTTTGTGTGTTGTTTGGTTATAACTGATGACGCATGTTAAATATGTTGTTTGCCAATTGAAAAGTTATTACTTTTTAAGATTTGAAGGAAACCACCATCATAACGCGTCTCGACACTGAATTCTTTTTTTTTTTTTTTTAATTATTTTTGTTATTTTATTTTATTATCTAGTTTACAAAATGTATACTTTTCTCAATCCATTATAAGTGATTTTATGTGTTAACCACTTAAATAAACAATAACTTAAAATGTGCCAACTAACAAATATGATTAAGAGTTTTACTATTTATTATCTTATACACTACACATCATATACTACATTTTTTTTTTAAATTTAATTTTATTTTTTTTAAATTAATTGAATTCTTCTACTAATAATCCATATACTATACATTTAGTAAGAGAAAAATAAAAAAAATATAATGTGTCGTATGTCCCTGTGGGTATGATAAATAAAGTTTTTCATTAACATGATCCGGAGGAAATTACAACAAATAAATGTCGTCGTTTAAGGATGTAGAGGACAAAGGCGGCGGGGGAGGGAGGTTGATGGCCGTCATTGTAGTTGAGAGGTGGGAAAATTCAATAGAAGAAGGGAAGCGGTCGGTCATTTTCATTAGGCTTTAACCCTTGATCATGAGCTGAAAGTGCCCATAACTGACACGGCAATGCACACGTACGGATTCAGCTTTTTCCTCTTCATTGCAATACTTAGAAAAGGACCCCCTTACTTGTGTTGTTAGCTCAACTACATGAAAGGTAGATTGGGCATCATTCTCATTGGGATGTGGTGAATCATGACCCACCCCCGGCCCCTTGGTGTTTGAACTTTTCTCCAAAATATAACAGTTTATTATAAGGAAATAATATCTAAAGATCTTTGATATCGTAATTTTAAATGCAAAGATCCATCGTGATGCTTTTAATATATATATATATATATATATAGGCAATCTTACTCTGCCGTCCAGAATTTATTGTTAGACGTGCCACTCAATCTATTTTTTTTTTATTTTTTTAATACATTTAAATATTTTTAAAAAAAAAAATACCAATACATTTAAAAACACTTCTTTAATCACTAAGTAAAAAAAAAAAAATTTTAATAAGCAGTCAAGTTGAGACGACATACTAGTGTTTTCTTATATATATTTGGATAGCGTAAAAGCCACTTCACATGACCGCATCCTAACATTTCAACTTTTTACTTTTATGGTTTCAAGTTTGAAAATTTATAATAATAAAATTTGTGTAAAAACTATAAAATAGTTGTGCACGTACGTATTCTATATATTTTCCTTATAATCTAAAACAAAAAGGATATGGGGACGGGCTCCTTGTCCTTAACATTGCTCTATCTCGAAGAAGCTCTGCTACAATTCAAATCATTATTTTGCTTTCTCTCTCTTTTTTGTTTTGTTTTTGTTTTTGTTTTTGTTTTGTTTTGTTTTTTGTTTTTCTTTCTTTTGGCAGTTAGATAATAAGGAATCTAAAAGTAAATAAACAGTTAAGTTATATCACTTGGCCGCTAAAACAACCTAGCATATGCCACGTCGTCTCACTTGCTTAAGACCCAACTATGAACAATGGATCCGGCGCTCACATCATGTCTACTTTAGAAAATTTAGATTAGAGTACAATGCAAGCAATGTTATGTTTAGTGGTAAATCTTGGATCGGTGCGGTTATTCCACAGACTTTTTCACGGTATTATTTATTTGAAATCATCTCTTTCAATGATCATGAGGTGTGTCTCGCGGTAAAAATCAATATACCAATCATATTTTCTGCAACCTAAATATCGAGACTAAAGAGAATTATGATAGGTCTTGCGTAAACATAAATTATAACACTTACGAAATATTCTCTTCGGGTGAGAATGTACCACAGTTTACTGGAATAATTTTTGTACTCTTTCATTGATAACCCACGGCTATTTAAATAGCAGACCATGTTCATAAAATTGAAAACAAAGTGTCAAAAAAAGAGGAACAACCTAAGGCCACTACCAGTAACCGACGCCTAACAAATGAAATAACAAAAATTGACTCCACGTACTACTGAAATAAAATGCAACAAAAAGATAACATCAAACATAAATTTCTCCAACTGCCATGACCCAGTTCCTGCACGCATACACGCCATTCCCATGCACTACGTCTTTACGTCCCATTTGCGTAGCACGTCTAACCTCCTCCCAGATATTTGGAATTTGGCTTGAGACTTCCATCTGAACGTCACAGCTTAACAAACTAACACAATTGAGAGAGAGAATTCTATTTATTCCAAAATGATCTCTTGCACTAAGGGGGGAGGGGCTATACATAGCCCCTCCAATTTGTGACCACGACTAGCTCTAAAGGCTAACCATCATAGGATTCAAAGCACTTGAAGTGGTTACTAAGCCACTTCATCATATAAAGAGGAACGGGTACCCACTATTAGGCACCCCCTTTATTACATATCTTCTAGTCAATTATTTCTCAAGCCTCAAGTTAGTGACAACTTATTCTCCTGGTTGATACAAACGTTGTGTCATCAAACCATCGATAAATGATTTGATGACTCATGCCAAGTCCATTGAACAAAACAAAGCAAGAGAAAAGTCAAGTAAGCAAAGTAAAATAAGTGAATAAAGACAAGACATGGACTCTTTTTTAGTAAAAACTCTAGGCAAGAAGTTCGGCAGCACCTTATATGTCTTACTAGTGTACGGTCCATTAAGTGTTATGATAAATATTTGGGGCTTCCAGCTATGGTGGACAAAGGAAAATTTAAAGCGTTCAGGTAGCTTCTTGATAGAGTGTGGAACAGAATAAGTAACTGGAAAACCAAATTTCTTTCACAAAGGTTGTGGTTCAGGCTATTCCATCATATAGTATGAATGTGTTTCAGCTTTCCAAAGGTTTATTACACGATATCAGTAAGATGGTACAGGGTTTTTGGTGGGGTCTTCACCAGGAAAACAAGAAGATACACTGGGTAGTTTAGTAAAAAATGTGTACATCAAAGAAGTGGGGAGATCTTGGCGTTTGAGATCTTGAATGTTTCAACAAGGCTTTACTAGCTAAGCAAGGATGGAGGCTTGTTCAGCATTCTGATTCTTTGGTATCAAGAGTTATGCAAGGAAAATATTATAGTCATGGTGATTTTCTGAATTCAAAGTTGGGATATAAACCTCCTTATGCCTGGAGAAGTATCCATGGAGCTAAGATGTTATTAAAAGAAGGTTTGGTTTGGAGAATTGGCAATGGCAGCAAGGTCTCTATTTGGAAAGATAAATGGATCCTTAAACCTTTGAAATTTGTAGTTCAAACATCCCCTAACACACTACCTAGCACTGCAATGGTGGAAGAATTAGTTGATTTTGAAACAAATAGATGGAATTCTGAGCTGGTGGGGGCTACCTTTAATGATTCTGATGCTGAAGCAATATTGCAAATACCCCTTGGCATGATTAATATAGTATTGATAAGCAGATTTGATTTTATGATACCTCTGGATTTTTATCTGTTAAAAGTGCTTATCACCTACAGAAGATGTTGATAGGGAGGGGTATAGGGGAGTCTTCTACTGGTAATGCAGCAAGCCATCTTTGGAAAAAACTATGGAAGTTGAACACTCCTATGGCTGTCAAATTGTTTCTATGGAAAGCCTGTCAAAATAATTTACCTACAAGAGCTAATTTAGCTTTGAAGACAGTTATTGACTCGGATCTCTGTCCTATTTGTGGTCTTTTTAGAGAAGTTGTTGTGCATGCCCTATGGAATTGTGCAATAGCTCAGGATGTTTGGAGTGTCTGTTGCAAAAAAGTGCAAAAGATAAATGGTGATTTTTTGAATTTTCTGAACTTTATTTTGTTTCTCAGTGAGATCCTTGATCTGAATGAATTTGCATAAGTGGCTATCATTATGAGGAAGCTTTGGTTTAGGAGGAATGCTGTGATCTATGATGGTATTTTCATGCCTCCAAATATTTTGTTTAGATCGAAACTTGGTAGATAAGTCTGCACCATATCTGTGGCAAGCTCCTCAGGAAACCTGGTTCAAGGCAAATTGGGATGTTGCAATTGATCAAAATCATACTCGAATTGGTTTTGACTGATCAGAAACTGCCAGGGTGAAGTCATTGCTGTCATGAGGGCACCTACAGACTTTTGTTCAAATCCAACTACAGCTGAAGCTCAAGCAGCACTTACAGCTTGTATTTTCTTCTTCTTCTTCTTCTTCTTCTTCTTTTTTTTTTTTTTTTTTTTTTTTTTTTTTTTTTTTTTGTATAGGTTTATCAAAAGTTATACTTGAAGGAAATGTAAAAGTGGTTGTTCAAGTTCTCAATAAATCTGAAACAAATCTCAGCATCTATGGTCACTTAGTGGAGGAAATCAAGCTTTTCTTCCATGAGAATGCTGCTCGGCAGATTCAATATGTTCAAGTTGCTAATGTTTTAGCTAAGAATGCATTATCTTGTAATCATGTATTGATAGATGTGGAAAAAGTTCCTATTTGTATCCGAGATCTTGAACTGATTTCAATTTAATGAAGTTTAAAAAAAAATATATCCTCCTGCTCCATGATCCATGATCCAATGACCCATTATTACCGATATAAATCCAACGGCCGAAATGCGTCTAGAACAAACATTAGCAATGTTGTCTCCATTTCCAACCCCCTAGGCCCAAACCATCCAAAATACGCCCATAATGAGTCTTATCATATTAACCCCACTAACGGCACGGAATAATCTAACGGCCCATAACTTTTTACCGTTGTAGCTCACGGTCCCACTGTCCCCTCCCTCAAAATTCAAAAACTTAAAAAGCCAACCCTAGCTCTCCTTGTCTGTAAATCTGCCCAACGGCTACTATACCTCGAACTTAATTTCAAGCACCAAGAGACCTCTGTCCAAACCCTCGCTTCATCTCTTCAATCGATACCCACTCTCCTTATTCAGAGAACCCACAAATCTTTCATAATCCAATTACATAAAACATCAGACTCATTAATGGATTCAACACCATCTTCCCATCGATCGGAGCCCTCCCGGTTGCGAACGAAATGGGCCTCTCGTCTTGCAAGAATTGGAGATCTCAACGTTGAAACCAAAGAACCTCCTCATCTCTCTCTTGACCTCGCCCCATCTCCATCACCCAAGAAGGCGGCCACCCCATCTCCATCCACACTGTCTCTAAGGACTTCCAATTCTATTCCTCTTCACGAACTCTTGCTTCTTTCATCTTCTCCGCTACGAAAATCCAAGACCCGTCTTGCAGATCGGCTAGATATGGCTGAGGAGCAGGTGGAGGCTGCTGGCTCTCGCCGGAGGTGCAAAAGCAGGACAGCACAAATGGGTCTACTGGGTTGTGCCTCGCCGAGGAATGCTAGACGGTCGAGGAGAAGATCGGAGATTGAGATTCGAGAAGAGAAGGAATTAGGCTTGATGGATGAGGTTGGAGGAAAGCCCAGGAAAAAAAGGCATAGTGTCCGGTCGAAGAAGGAGAAGCTGAGTTTGGTCCCTTCTGTGCCTTCCTCAAGTTTATCTCCAAGTAAATCGGCGCATCTCTCTTCGTCAATTTTGGATTCCTTCAGTTTTCTGTTCTATTTTTCGTTTCTGTTTGGGGGTTTTAGTGATTAATTTATGCTCGTTTTGGATGGTGGTTTGCGATATTAGAAACCGTAGATGATGATGGAGGCAATCTTGACCGAATTGGGCAGTTGATAAACGATTTAATTACGTGGAGAGATATTGCGAAGTCAAGCCTTTGGTTTGGCGTGGGAACTCTATGTTTCTTGTCTTCTTGCTTTACTAGCGGAATCAACTTTAGGTGTGTATCTCTCTTTTCCTTTACCGCTCTCTCTCTCCAACTTAACTGTTCTGTCAAGGATCTAAGACATACCCCATGCCATGATTTCAGCGTTTTCTCGGCGATATCCCAACTGGGACTTCTGTTTTTGGGCGCATCATTCGTCTCAAATTCAATCTGTCAAAGGTTACAACAAGTCCTTCAGATTATGTTTTAATATAATTTCCTCTATTTGCTGAAGTATAGAAGTTTATAAATTGCAGAAATAATGACGAAAAGAAGCATGACTTTAAGCTTAAAGAAGATGACATTTTTCGTCTAGCTAAAGTGATACTTCCAGCTACCAATCTTGCAATCTCAAAGACGAGAGAACTCTTCTCAGGAGAGCCTTCCATGACCCTCAAAGTAACAAATTTTGGATTTTTTTTTTTTTATTCATGTTTGACACCACGTTGTCTGAGATTCCTTGAGTCATGACTCAGCGTATAATTTTCTGCTCACAGGTAGCTCCATTACTAGTTTTAGGAGCTGAGTACGGGCACCTTATAACTCTATGGAGGCTCTGCGCAATTGGTATGATCACCGATTTCAGTCTTTTTTGTCATTTCTCAGCATTTTATAAAATTGATTGTGCAAATACGAGCATGGATTTGGTTATTGTGGGGGTGTTTAGTTCTTGATGTGAGGATGTATTTCATTATTGTATTGCTGGACAGGATTTTTTCTCAGCTTCAGTGTCCCAAAACTATACTCATGCTACTCGATTCAGATCAACCAAAAAGGTATTCCAAAAACAACAAAGAACCCTAAATTATGTAGTTTCCTGTCCATGTATTACTAAAGCCAAGCGTTATTGGTCTGCAGTTGAGTGGTTGAAATGGTGGGTGGCTGAAGTATGGGGTGCTTGCTCTCACAAGAAGATTGTGGCTGCATCAGCTATCACTGCCTTTTGGAATCTGTCTACCGTAAAAACCCGTATTTTCACAGGTAATTTCCCGACAATGTGAGTTAGTGTCTTAAGTTTAACATGCCCGCATCAATAGCATTAAAGTAGTCACCACCACCTTATCCTCAAGTCTGTCTAACCCAAATTGTCACATGTATTTGCAATTTGTTCTAATAATATGATTTGAAACTTAGAACACTTGCTTGTTGTGGAGTGATGTATTCTTATGTTAAGATGCGATCACCTTTGCAGCATTTATATCTCTGGTTATACTCCGATATTGCCGACAGCATATAGTGCATAGAATGGACCAAGGAAAAGCAGATACAAGCGAACAAGTGCAGCAACAGCAGGCATTGGTTGTGATAGAAGGAGCTGGCTGCCCAAAGCAGTAGTTCGATTCATTCATGTTCATTACCATATTGTGGCCTGATGAGGCATTTGTGTTAAACTCTTGATGGTTAACAACAAAAAATGGCTTATCCATGTTCAACCTGGATAAAATAAAAAGGCTTCACTTTCTTCTCCTCTGCTGATCCATTCTCATTGGCACAAACAGCTTAAATGTGGAAGTCAAAACAATTCGTGAATCTTTGACATGATTTTTTCATATTGGAACTTCTGGATTGGCTTTACAGACGGAGTGTAAAGAAATAGGATTTTTTTCCTTCAAAAAGAAAAAAAAAGTAAAATTATCTTATGAAATTGATTGTATATAGTAGCAATTAAATTTTATGTAAAATATAGAAAACGCTCTATATCTTTTATATGTTGGACTATATAGAAAACGCTCTATATCTTTTATTAGTATTTCTCGAGCATTGTTTTACATGTACGAATAACAACAATGGAGGTTCCATTTTATTACGTCTCTTTCATTCTAAGCCCGACACACTAGCAAATCTTTCATCCTTAATTGTGTACCATATTTTTTGTTTCAAAAAGTGGACATCACCCCAAATTTTATTTATGGGCGTTGCTACGTCCACAGAAGTACCAAAATCTTCTATCGAACACTACATATCTTTTTAATATTTTTTATCTTTCTTTTTTATCTTTTCTTTCACTATTTTTTTAAACTATTTAAATATTTTTTTTTAAAAACACTTACTTTAATCATTAAGTAAAAAAATAAAATTAAAAAAATTTCGGTAGATACTTATGTGGGAATAGTGTTTTCCTTTATTTATATACCCAAAACACTTTTTAGTGGATTAAAAACCAAAAGAGGAGTTTGGAGGTTACAATAAATTTTAAAACCGAACTACAAGTAAGATAAAGCATATGGAAACTATAAGTTCCCTTTTCCACCAAGTGTATAGACACTAGACCTGCAACCCAACCAAACCAGTTTGTGTTTAGGCCCGGCCCGACTCGACCAGGTGCACAGTCGAGTTAAACCATCCTGACCCAACTCGACCTGAGTTTGATGAGTGAAAGAAATCCTTTATTCTCTAGAAAGCAAGATTGAGATGTGGGCGTCGATTTAGCCGTGGAGAAAGAGAATGCTGAACTGAAGCACTTGACGTTGGATCATTTTGGCACGAGCAATGGGGCTTTCATCGTTGATTACTCATTCAGAGAAGCTGGCCTTTGTGTAGCGTAGGACGACTGGACAGGACAAAGAACTCTCTCTCTCTCTCTCTCAAAAGTAGAGAAAATTAGAAATGGATGCCGAGTATCATGGCCTACTTGATTTTCGACATTTCATGGTCGGAAGAACTCGTTTTCTTGCCGTTACACATCCAACCGGCGAGCCATTCTTTCTCTAGAAGAATTGGAGCCGACACAACTCCAGAACGAGGCCATCATGGTTGGTACTGAGGGTTCCCTCTTGGACTGGTTGGGTTTAGTCACGATTCCATGACTAGTACTGTCTCTCCCACAACAGCCTCCACAACCAGTTTACTCTCTAGTTCAGTTCAGATGGAGAGTTCTAGATGGATGAGATCATATGATGGTGGAAATAGTACTAGATGGCCAAGGCAATGGGGCTTTCGTCGTCATCGATTGATTACTCATTCAAAGCTCCTCATGGTTGATGCAACCATGCTTTGCTTTTCTTCTTCAATCTACTGCAAGGTTTTGACGACAGAGAGAAATGGGGAGGGATGGCAGCTAGGGTTTAAGAGTAGTCGGTTTCAGTGGGTTCGACCCACAAGTTAATTCAAACCCCTTTTACAGTTCGGGTCGGGTCGGATCTCACGAACAGATTGGATCACATAGTTTTCTGCACAGGCCTAATAGACACTCTTGTGTCGAAAGTTGGGGGATACCGCTTAAATCCAATTTTAGGCCTAGTTTGTTTTCACTATCATTTTTTTATCTCATCTCATCTTATCTGATTATTATAATTTTTCCAAATTCTTACACAAAATAAAATAAACAATTCAACTTTTTTAAATTCCAAAATAAAAATAATATAAAAAAAGAAATATTCTAATTATATTTTATTCAACTTTTAACTTTTATCTCAATTCATCTCATCTCATTTCATCTCATCTCATATGTGAGAAAAAAAACGAGTCTAATAAACCCAACAAAAGCTGTGGAAGCAACAATGAAGATGAGAAAGAACAATCATTCCTAGCCGCCTCATAATTAGACCACCCATCAACTAGACAATTGCATTCCCTGAAAACTTGAAAATTTTGATAGGAATTCTTAGATGATGATAAAAAATAGAGGCATAAAACCTTGCAACAAGTTTGGTTGGTTTTGGTAATGAAGAAAAGTCATACAACCAATGATTTTCTTGATTAGGAAATTCAATTAATTCTAGTGAGGGCCACATTGCAAGCATTCCACAAACCCTATAGAATTAAGGCTGGAAAAAGCATAACAGTGAGCTTAACTTGGTCAGCACCAAATGAAGGGAACACGAATGCATGTCTCTTGCCAAGAAGAACTAGGTGCCGTGACACCAAACAAGGAGTTGAAAAACCTCTAAACACCTGCAGCAAGCTCACAGTGATAGAAGACATGATTTCCTGACTCTGCATAACCTTGAGCATAGCTACTGCATTTAGATATACTTAAGAGCTAGGCTGTTGTGACAGTTTCCAAATAAATACACAAATTTTAGTGGCGCATAACAAGGCTTTAGACGAATTTAGCCATTGGAGAGGTTGGATAGTGAGGAAAGAAAGTTTCAAGTAGATTTTGTAGTTATTAGAAATACTATATCAAAATATATAGTGGAAACGATATTATCTCATCGAAAATATCTTAGATATATTGCAGTTGTTCCATGGATTTTCTGTCGTCGTTGTTCATTTGAAATCTTCACGTATTGATGTGGAGTGTGCTATGTGGTAAGACCATAGTAACACCCACATATTCTATAGTCTAAATACCGGGATTATAGAGAACTATACTAGAGAGAGATTTTCTATTTGTGCTACACATTGTCACATCCAAATGGGGGGAGAATTTACATAGCCTCTCTAAGTGTAAACTCTGGCTAGCCATTAAGGACCAACCATCAAGGCTCATGAGAATGGAAAGGGTTGCCCATTATTGGTGCCCCTTTATTACATCTTTCATTTGCACATAGTGGGCAAGAACCCAGGTCTACATCTCTCAATATGTTTTCAATCTTGTTCATACTGACAAATAGGTTGTGCGACCATCGAGCACACCTGTAAAAGAAAAATGGGAGCACTATACCAAATCTTTCTAAAAGAAGACTAGCATAGCAACATCTTGAAAAAAATGTCTCGTTAGACCCGACTCATTTGGTCACATCAGACTAAGCATCACTAATCCCTCTCAAGTCCAAATGACTTAGAGCAATGCTCAATTTCCATAAAACATATTGTACTCATAGCTATGTCGCAACTTCAAAGAAGCAGCATAACTTGCCGGCAATGAGTACACATCAATATCTATGTGTTACCAAATAGTCTTCTTCCCTTTACCCTCATGTCAGTTAGTTTTAGTTTAGCTGCTTTCTCAGCAATGCCTCTATAGACTGCATTATCCATAGTCATAGATAACATGTCAAAGTAGTAGACACTAAAACATCAAACTTGTAACATAGTCAAATGTCTCATAACATAATAAATTAAGGTCATCAATTATGACCTACAGGACTCACATGGTGAGGAAGCAATGATCCATTCACTCACCTCTACTATTAGTAGTAAAAGCACATATAGTATTAAATACATGTTACGGTGGAGTTCTCATTCTAAAGAAAAAGCATATATTTAATCTCAATACACCGTACAGATCTTAGTCACTATCTCAGTGTCTAACCCGAGTCCCTCCATTTGCTTACTATCTAAAGCATCAAAGAGGATCTCGCATCTGACTAAGCCACAGACTATATGGATTACAGGTAACTATGCACGGTCCTTTTACATATGATGGACCTCATTTTAGCTCTCACTAAGGCAACATATCTTTTATGTCTTACAACTTATCCCTATTTGAACAAGTACCGAATGACACATTGTCTCATTTTTGCTCGTTACTCGTTTGTAGCTCCAAATGCCATCGCTGGTGTGAGTGAGCCAATCTATGCTTGTCAATATATCTTTTTCACCATAATTTCTAAATTTTTGGTGACTAGGTGTGCTTACCAAAAAATGCTTCCAACCATGTCACATGATCATAAAGCACATCAGTGTCATGTGCACAACAAGTAATAGCATGACAAAGATAAATCACATGGTCAACTAAAAATTATTAAACCACAACTCTCTAGCGGTGTTTAATGATCATTTCTCTCCATACGTACTCTAATGTGCAGTAACTTTCCAAAACATACTCTGACCAAGAGACTTTGCTTATATATATATATATATATATATATATGTCTTTTACACAACTATGAAGTCAACGATAACTTATCGTGAATCTCATTTAGGTCAAATCACAACATAAACCTTAGATTCTAATCAGCAAGTCCAACTGTGACTTTTAAGAATCTACAAGGTGACCACAAATAGCATTCAACAAACTTAACTTACGACTTCAAGGTTTCATATGAATCTCCTGTCCTTAACAAAAGCATGTGAGATAACCAAATTTTGTTATTTATTAAGGATAAAATGATTAGGGTCTTTGCCAACGAGAACAATTAGAACAGTCTAGCCATGACTTTGTCCAAATCACATCACAAACTCATTTAATCAAGTAAGTCATATTTACCCCCTAACAAAAAAATTAGAATCGCATTTATATAATGAGACAATTCATCATTATTTCATGCCCTTAATGTGCATGTATAAGAACATTAACATAGAAGATGCTCACATTGCCTTTTCTGGTTAATTCTACAAAATAAAGGAGAGAGATCTCATTAACAAGAAAACCTTCAATTTCTCAAACTTCGCACCTATCATCCTATGCCTTCATGACACATTTAAGTATATAATTTCTCTACCCAAGAAATAATATCACTGAGTGAGTGAGTGACCATCCAACTTCTAAACCTCTAAGAATTCTTACTAACACCACTGTTTTCAATGAATCTTAAATCAAATTAGGTTTAGACTTTGCTAATATCGCATTAAAAGCGCTAAAAAAATCGTTTTGTGCAACAAATGCAGTATGTGACGTTTTAGCCGCTAAGTAGCGATATATCCCTATTTCTCGTTTACTCAATATTTTTCATATTCTCCAATCCGCTATAGGAGAGAAAAAACCTTTTGCAAGAAATTATCTTAGCCTAAATCTATTTTGCATCAGTGCAACCACGAGCAAGATTTATAGATTTAATTAAATCGTACCTAATTATTAAGACTTTTGCCACAATTACGATACAAACCTCCAAGTTGCTTGGTATTATTCTCAAGGTGTGCTCTTAAGTTTATATATCTGCAAGAACTTATATGTTCTCACTAGAGAGAAAGAGAACTTGGGCAATACTACAAGTGCTAATACTATAGACGGGTGTACTGATAAAACCTTTAAAATGAATGTGCCAATCAATAATGTCATCAACACTCTTACACACTTACGTTTTAATGTCCTTACTTGCCATGCATACTAGCAAGTTTTAGAGAGTATGTGCTTATCTGTGAGTTAATCTAAGTTGCTTCAACATTATAATGCTCAACCTCAGATATAAAAGAAATTAATCTTTGCGTTACAAAAAACAATGCGCAACTCCCATTATTACCCCCAGGTTCTCAAAGGCAAAATAGTGGTTTAGCTCTATCTGATAGTTGATCCCTTCAAACTTTTATGAATATTGTAGTATATGTGTCCCACGTGCACTTCCAATTTTACTCTAGATCTTTCAGAGGTTTTTACAATAATAATGGCTAAAACTATCTAACGCAAATAATAATTTTCATTCGTTTTCAATTAATGCTCATAAAGGAAATTAATGCGACAATTAAGTCATATACACAATCTCTATGCCTTTTTTTTTCAGTTATCTCAAAGTTACTAACCTATGCGCATGTAATTGCATACACATCTAAAAAATTTGCCATGTCAATCTAAGTCAGAGCAAAAATAATTAACACACATCACAATATCGAAAATTCGCTAAACTTCCTAATCATCTCTTGCACCACAGTGACTAATTATTAATTTCTAATTTAATTTTTGTGCAAATTTATATCTTATAGGAGATTAATTCCAAATCAATATCAATTATACTCCCACTAGGATAAGCAATCAACCGAGTCAGTCACATGCAAAAATGATTGCTTCCTAAATCGAAGAAATCAGTTTGAGCCAATCATAAGCATGGACTAATCAAACTCGAGTTACTCAATCCTTTATTTTATCACATTCTAAAAGAAAATTTAAAGATTAATTTCTAAAGTTATCCTAAGAAATACAAATGATAAAATTAAGCTTACACAACTACATGTAATCATAATATATAAACAAAAATAGTCACATTTCATCCAAATATTGATTATTCACAAAAATAATAATCTAGGCAATTTAGAACATAAAATAAAATGCCTAACAAATATGGCAAAAATTATTTCATAATATCATGACATGCATGTATTCAATAATAATAATCATGCAAACAATATTTAAAAAAAAATATTAATGTGCTACAATGACATACTGGTTTAAATAAAATCAGTAGACATACCAATAATAAGCTCCAGTCTTATGGCTGAACTCATGGCCCTTGTGTGTGAAGTCTTGAGTTCAAAATACCATATAGACATTTTTTTCCCTTAATGACCCAAAATGAACACGAAACTTTTGGATGGACTGTGCCTAGCGCAATGGGTTCTCCCATAGCCAGTGGGCTGTGCCTTTCTTTGGCACCTAGTTGTTGCGTGGGCCTCTTCCTGATGGCTCAAGGTGACAAGCCAAAAGTTTTTTTTTTTCAAAAAAAATAACAGGTTTGGGTTTTGCTTTAAAGATATGGGTTGGGCTTAAAATTTGATTGTTAAAAAATAGACCGAACATAAATTAAGTCCAAGCCCATTTTTCAGCTAAAATCCAAATTCAGAAAAAAAAAAAAAACAAAAAAAACAAAAAAAAAAACAAAAGAAAAAAATGTTCTTCTTCCTCAAACACGTTAGGGTAATTGTTCATCCAGAGAGAAAAAACTTTTTCCAGCCGCCATCACCCTCTCATCCACTCCACTAGGCTCTGCCCTCCATGGCAGACAGCGGCTTGTGGCTGCCCCTCGTCTGCATAATCGCCACATCCTGGCAGTTGGAAGCGATGCACGGGCTTGTTGGAGAGCCACAAAGTTGTCGTGCTCCTTTGCCCGCAGCAGAGCTCATAGTACCACCATGGTGCATGGTGTTCTGCTCTCAGTAGAGGACCGTACCTCTAACGAGGTGTGGGCTGCTCTTCATGGCAAGCAGCGACTTGTGGTGCTGCCACTCGTCAGCACCGCCTTGTCTAGGCAGTCAGCGCTGCACCTGCGTACCAGTACTTGCTGCCACCACCACCCTTTAGTGTCAAAGGCACAACAACCTATAGCAGTGCCACATGCTGCTAGGCCTGGTGCGCTGCTCTTCTCACAGTAGAGGCAGGCACACGACATGTAGGTACTCCTCACACCTCCAGGTGCGATATGCACTGTGGGCGATGGGCGTCTCTGCCTCGCAGCTGGTGCGCACAATGCCATGGGCGGCACTTTACCTATTGGATGATGCTTACGGTGCCAATGTGTGCCACATCTCCAAGTGTATAGGTCCTTGCGCCGTACTACATTTTGCCACAGCCACTGCCTTTGCAGAGGTTATTTGGTTGTTATAACAATGTTCAGCATAGGTCAGGCAGCAAACGTTTAACGATTCACCTCTCACGGTGGTATGGTTAGAACCGTGTTGCCTCATGCAATCACAAGGTATATTTTCTCAAAAGAAAATTTCGGAAGAAAAAAAATTGGCAACACACATATCACAACATAAATCAAGAACTAACCGACTTAGGCTCTGATACCAATGTTAGAAATACTAGATCAGAATACACAACGAAAGCGATATTATCTCGTCGGAAATATCTATATATTGCAATTGTTCCATGAATTTTCTATTGTCGTCGTTCATCCGAAATCTTCACATATCGAAGGTGGAATGTGCTACGTGGTAAGACCAGAGCAACACCCACATATTCAATAGCCTAAATGCAGGGACTAGAGAGAACTATACTAGAGAAAGATTTTTTATTTGTGGTATACGTTGCCACATCCAAATGGGGAGCCCCCTTAAGTGTAACATTTGGCTGGCCATTAAGGGACAACCCATCAAGGCTTATAAAGTGGCTACTTCATAACCCTCAAGAGAATGGGAAGAGGTGCCCACTATGGGTGCCCCTTTATTACAGTAGTAAAGTCACCACTGTTAATGTATTTTCATACCCGAGAGTCCTTGGCAGCCTTTAGCTTATTGTTATAGTTCAATAGCTTTGGAATTAAATTATGATTTCCTAGAGTAGATCCCCAAGAGTAGAAAAGCTTAGAAGGGATCCATCCAGAAGATAAGCATTCATTTTCAACAGGAGTTCAAGGTTGGTTCCAGGGAAGCCCATGCTAGAAAGTGATCCCTCACCCAACCAGTTATATATTATCAAACCAGAAACTTATTAAACCAACTCTTACTGCATATGGACCTCCAAATGCGAGAGTTGTGCACTTTTGAGTGATATCCATCAAAGAGTGAGAGTTTCTTTGATATTTCTACCTCAAGAATAAAGCCCGTGGTGTAGAAAAATCAAGAAATCTCCAAGTTTGCAGTTTAAGCACCATTCATCCATATTGAATTGGTCTACAAATTTAGCTCCACGAAATCATGTGCTCATTAGTATGTCAATTAGTCTCATCCTATAGAAAGAAATGAAGATTTTATGAATCATGGATAGAGTAATCTTACCATAAGTAAGAGGGGGCCAAGATAGTGATAGCAAAGTTACCTTTGGGAAAGCCAGTAGTGGCAACAACAATGCTTTTTCCAGGTTCTTGGAGTGGAATGGTGCATAAGAAAAGAGCTTTTCTGCATGTTAATCCTTTGGCTAGATACATGCTCGTATTCTGATATGAAAGAAATGAAGTCTAAAAGATCTTGTTTGGGTCATTAGTAAAAATTAGCAAGTCGTCGTAAGGCATCTAACACCAACTTTGTTAGACCTCTATTAAGAAGTTCTTCACTTAAAACAAATAAAATTGTAGAGAGGGTCTCCTTGATGTAAGGCACGAGTTGGAGCAAAATAGCCTGTGAGTGTCATCGAGGAAGTTAGAAAACTTTGGAGCTTGGAACATTGTTGAGAAAGAGTTATAACACTAGAGTTGAAACCAAAGGCTACCAAGATATGTGAAAGATAAGGCCAATCCTCTTGACCAAAGGCTTTAGCCATATCTACCTTCAAAATTATATTATCCCCCACTAATCTTCTTGTCTAGATGGTTAGAATAGTTAAGTGTTAGAACCCTACGTTGCTTGAGAATATCTCTTGTATAACCTTTGGTCTCCTATATATAAGCCACCTTGTATAGCATATTCATTGTGATTAATGAAGCATACTAATAATTCCAACATGGTATCTAAGAAATGCTTCTGAATCACCCAATCAAAAAATTCTCATTTTTTTTTCTTTCTTTCTTTTTTTTTTTTTTTTTTTTGGCAGAGCTTTTCAATTTAATTTTTTTCAGTGCCTCTCATAGTTCTGACGATCTTTTAAGCCTCTTGTAAGTATCTTTTCAAAGGTTTCAACATGCCGTTGGAATCCTCCAACAAAGATCTGCTTAAGAGCTGCCTCCAGATCTCCAGCCGAAATCATCATGTGCTCTCTCTCACACCTTCACGTGCCACCATGTGCCATTGACAGTTGATTTTTTACTATTGACTTCGATGGTTGACTAGGTGTTTTGTACTCAATTTTTTGTTCTGATTTCCTATTTCCAATCTATTTCTGCATAATATCTCTTGCAATAATATCTCTTGCAATGGCTCAAAATGATGTTTCACGTCCAAATCTCATTATGTTAGACAGCACAAAGTACACCATTTAGGCTCAATTTATGCGTAGTTTTCTCAAGGGTCGTACATTTTGGCTTTATGTGACTGGAGATATCCCAAAGCCCACCAAGGGCTCTACTAAGTCTGATGACGCCTTTTGTACTCGTCTTATTAATTGGGAGAGTAATCATTATCAATTTCTCACATAGTTTCGTAATACTACTACTCCATTAATTAGTGTCTTTTTTGGCCCTTTAGATGATTCACAATTTGTCTGGGATATGCTTGCTGCTTACTACTCATCGGTTGATAGTTCTTGAGAGTACCAATTGATGCTTGATCTCTATCAATTGAAGCAAGAACTGGGTTAGAGTATGAATGACTTTTTTTCCTGCATGCAATTCTTATGGGATCAACTTTTTCTCTCAAATCTAGCTTGGAGGGATTGAGAGGATGCTAAACTATATGTTATACATAGAGATCAGACTCGACTTTATCAATTTTTTATGGCACTACGTGATTCTTTTGAATACGTTCTTGGGCAACTTTTGCATCGCACTCCTATTCCATCATTGGACATGACTTTTTTTAAAATTGTTCAAGAAGAGACTCACCTACAAGCAATGTGTTCTTATCATACCACTTCAGTATTGGCTACCACATCTTCTAGTTCATCATCTTCTCAACTAGAGCCTCTTAACAAGGCAAGCCCCTGTCACATTCCTTCCAAGAATAGGGCATATTGTTGCTATTGTAGACATCCATGACACACTATTAAGAATTGTAGGTGTCACCCGAAGGCTTCCAAACCCACTGCAACTATTGCTCATACTGAGAGTCCAACATCTCTCATTGATCCCTCTAGCAATTCTTTAAGCCTACTTTCACCCTCTCCAGAGCTGATTTCGCAAATCTAATCAACCAGGCTCTCACCCATTCTAGTAATGCATCTTCCTCTACCCTTTCAATCTTTCTAGGTAAAACTTCTCCTTGGCTCTTTGACTCTTCATGTTGCGATCACATGACAACCAACCGATCTGTATTTACCACATCTACCCAGTCATCACAATCATCTTTAATACACACATCTAATGGCTCCACTATGACTGTTCAAAATATAGGCAGTGTCGGTACATCTAATATTTATGTTTTCAAGGTTTTTCATGTTCCTAAACTTTAATTTAATCTTCTCTCTGTAGTCCAATTGTGTGAACTTGGTTATAAAATTGTGTTTGAGTTTTTTGGTGTTGTTGTACAAGATCCTAGAACCAATCAGATTCTTGGGATCAGGCATAGAGTTGGGTGATTATTTCAGCTCTCATCCCTCCACCTTCCTAACTCTAACGTTGTTGTAGTTGCTTCCTCATTTTCTTCACCCTCACTTTTGTTTTGGCACTCCCTATCTTGGTCATACATCTGCATCTTGGCTACAATTTTTAACTTTTAAGGTTTTACAAGGTTTGATGGCTATTAGTCCTAGTCCTTTTGATTACATTTTTTTGTCAACTTGGGAAACAACCAGCATTTTCTTTTAATACTAGTGAGTCTATGGCACCTGCTTATTTTGATCTAATTAATTCTGATGCTGGGGGACCTTTTCCTATTCCTAGTATGAGTGGCTCAAGATGTTTTGTAATCTTTGTGAATGATTTTTCTCGTTATACTTGACTTTTCTAAATGAAATCATGTTCTGAATTATTTGATATTTATCGTGACTTTGCCAAAATGATTGAAACGCAGTTCTCAAAACGTATTGAAGTCTTTTGTTCTGATAATACTTTAAAGTATACACAACGTGCCTTTCAGGGTATCCTTGAGCATTATGGCACTATTCTTCACCTTTCATGTCTAGGTACCTCGCAACAAAATGGGAGGGCCAAACATAAACTTAGACACATTCTAGATACCACTTGTGCTCTCCTCCTATCAGCATCCGTGCCTACCCCATTTTGGGTGAAGCCTCTCTCATGTCGGCCTACCTCATCAATTAATTGCTTTATCGTATTATTAATAATGATACTCCTTATGAGAGGCTGTTTGGCTCCACTTCTGAATATACCTACAAATTTTTGATTCGGCCTGTTTCGTTTTACTTCAACCACACGAACGCACCAAACTTGAGCCCCGCTTTCAATTGTGTTGCTGTCTTGAATATGGGATCAAACACAAATGCTATAGGTGTTATGATCTTGTATCACGTCGTCTTCAAATGTTCCTTCATGTAGTTTTTTGGGAACATCTATTGTTCCACAAGATCGAGAAATTCTCGATGGCATCATTTCCACCTTTTTCCGTTGACATCCCTACTGAGACATACATCTTTGCTCAACCCCTTGATTTTCTCTTCCCCAAAATCAGGCTCACCTGAACATCACACATCTAATTGTCCTAACACTACCCCACTCAAGTCACCAGGTTCTGTCTAGTCCATGGATCCCGTCGACAATCCACCTTCAGACCTTCACCGTTCCACTGGGGTAAGATCTCTACTGTCAAATCTCTAATTTTCATTGTTTTCATGCCTTAGTTGTCTTGCATGAACCTCACTCATATCGTGAGGCTTCCACTAACCCTTTTCGGCAAGCTGCAATGAAAAAGGAACTTGATGCATTATCTAAGAATCATACTTGGGATCTGCTTGATTTGCCTCCAAAAAAGTCTATTGTTGGGTATAAGTGAGTCTTAAAAAATAATACTAGCTCAGATGGTACCATTGATAAATACAATGCTCGACTTGTGGTCAGGGGATTTACTCAGGAATATGGTATTGAGTATGAAGAAACTTTTGCTCTTGTTGCTCATCTCTCTTCTATTCATGCTCTTATAGTTGTTGTTGCATCTCATCATTGGTCTCTATTTAAGATGGATGTAAAAAATGTCTTCCTTAATGGTGACTTAAACGAAGAATTTTATATGCAGTCACCTCCTGGATTTTCCCATCCTCTAAACTAGGTTTTTTCTTATTCTTCGAGCTCTATATGGACTCAAGCAAGCTCCCAGGGCTTGATTTGCTAAATTCAGCACTACCATGTCTAGTCTTGGCTACTCCATCAGCTCCTATGACTCAGCCTTGTTTATTTATCGTACAGATCGAGGCACCATTATTCTTCTATTATATGTAGATGACATGGTTATTACTAGAGATGACCTTATCGACATTCAGGAGCTCAAACAATTTCTTCACCAACATTTTGAGATGAAGGATCTTGGTTCCCATGTTTATTTTCTTGGTATTGAGATTTTCTCTTCTTCTACAGGCTACTATTTGATTCAAGCTAAATACACATCTGATTTACTTTCATGTGCTAATTTGACCGATTGCAAGGTTATTGACACATTGATCGAACTCAATGCTCATCTCAATTTTAATGATCGAACCTCTTCATAATCTCACATTGTATTGACATTTGGTTGGTAGTCTTGTCTCTCTTATTGTCACTCGGCTTGATATCTCTTATGTTGTTCATCATGTAAGTCAATTCATGGTTGCTCCATGATCCACACATTTCTCCGTTGTGCTTTGCATTCTTTGATACCTCAAAGGGACATTGTTTCATGGTCTACATTTCTCTTCCTGGTCACTTGTTCAATTGATTGTCTATATAGATGTTGGCTGACTTTTTATTACTGGTTATTGTTTCCTACTGGGCACATCTCTTATTTTTGGAGTAGTAAAGAGCAAACCGTTGTTGCGCGTTCTAGCACTGAGGTAGAATATTGTGCTCTTGTGGACACCACATCTGAGCTCCTTTGATTGTGGTGGCTACTATTAGATATGGGTGCAGCTATTTCCACTGCCACTTCTGTATCTTGTGACAACATGAGTGCTATTCAGATAGCTCGTAATGACGTTTTCCAAGGACGAACAAAATATATTGAGATTGAGTGTTGTTTTGCCCTTCATCATCCTCTTCAGAGCTCACTTCAACTTCTTTCAATTACTTCTGTGATCAGCTCGTAGATATCTTTATCAAGTCACATCCTTCGGGGAGGTTTCCTGATCTTGTTAACAAATTCAATTTAGCTTCGCGCACTTCACCTTGAGTTTGAAGGGGGTTGTTATAATAGTTAAGTGTTAGAATCTCACATTGCTTAAGAATGTCTCTTGTATAGCATTTGACCTCCTATGTATAGGCCACCTTTTATATTATGTAATTAATGAAGCATATGGATTCTAACATAGACTATGAGTTTACTTATATACAAGAGCTATATTCTCGATAATTAGCTACCCTTCAACAAAAGCCCTTGTCGAGGTGAGATTTACTTAAGCATTAGAGTAGATAGTCTAAAAGCCAAAATATTGGAAAATATCTATTAGGCAACCTGACAAAGGTTGGCTGGCTAAAATCAGCAAGGGAGTTGGGGGTGTTAGATTTAGGGACCAAGGTTAATAAAGGAATGGCCCTGGGATTCACATAGATCACCACTTTTAAAGAAGTCAAGTACAAACTGCATAGAGGCCAATATATTGATGATGTCCAAGTAATGTGGATACAAAGAAGAGATAAACCCGCATCTGGACCAGGAGAATAGTCAATGAGAATAGAAGATATATCAACCTTGAACTCTTCAATTAGTGGTGGATGCAACAAAAACAAGTATCATCCTCAATAGTTGAAAATAACTCAAAGGAGA
This sequence comes from Juglans microcarpa x Juglans regia, assembly GCF_004785595.1. Classification (NCBI taxonomy): domain Eukaryota; kingdom Viridiplantae; phylum Streptophyta; class Magnoliopsida; order Fagales; family Juglandaceae; genus Juglans; species Juglans microcarpa x Juglans regia. The sequence continues at coordinate 22,588,985 of NC_054596.1, forward strand.
GCACGAAGTCTGAAAATATAAGAGAGGTGTTTATGAAAAAATCCCACTACAATCAGTTTGAGTAGCAGAATGCTCTAAAGCTGATTCTCCATTAGGTAGAATAAGCAAAGAGAAGGGAGCCATTTGATGGAAAATTTTTAAATTATAATCACCTTCTTTTAGCCAACAGATTCTTTCTTTCTGAAGAAGAATTGAATCATACTCTTTTGCTAACATTTTCAAAATATGTGAAATAACAAGTGTCGGCTCAATGGTTCAGTTGCTTAAGGCCTCCCAAGGGGCAAGGCCCCCAAAATTTATAAATGCATTAGTATATTTTGAAGAAGAAATTAAAATAATGTCTAAAATAAGATAAATATTGGAAGTTTTATTATAATGATAGAAAGCCCATGCATTGATGAGTAAAAAAAAAAAAAAAAAGCCTACAATTCTTTCAAAAAATAAATGATACTAGATGTTTTCACGTTACAATCTAACAGCCTCATTTTAAATTTTTGTGTTAGACCTCAATTCAAATTAAGTCGCCCTTGATAATAACGAAGAGGCCTTAACAACCTAAACTTGGTCCTCAAAGTTAAAAGTCTTTGGAAAACATTACCAAAAAACTTAATATTCCAATCAGTTCGTCCCTTAATTGTGTGCCATACAAATAAAAATAAAAGAATAAATACATAAATGTTTATAATCACTTGATTAATCTAGAAGCAAGAAATCTTTTAGGAGAAAATATATTTCTCATTCCCAAACTAATACCTAATATGCAATGTGGTGTATAGACTATCATACTGGAGATATCGTAACTTTTAGGCTCCTTTTGGATGTTTGAGCTGAGTTTAAATGAGTTGAGTTCTTTATAAATAGTAGTAAGTTGAGATGATAGAGTGAGTTTTGTGAGACCCACTTAAGATGAGTTTAGATGTATTTGGATGTTAAGATGATATTAGATATATTTATGGGAAGTTGAAAAAGATTGTAGGTCCCGCGTATAAAGAGGTGTTGAGTTGAAAAATATTGTGAGTCTCTCATATAAAGAGGTTTTGAGTTGAGATGATTTTAGTGATTTGATAATTATGTGTTTGAATATTAGACTCAACTAAAAATGAGATGGTCTCAATTCAGTCTAAGTTCCAAATGGCACCTTAATTGCATATATATGAACATAGCCTCTTGAGCCCCCAGCCCCATGTCACTCTCTCTCTAGTTCACCCAAGCCCACAGAACCAATGCCATGAGAGGGAGAAGCACTGCCCCTCCTTCTCACCTCTCTCTTCCCCTAGTCCTCTTCCAGATTTGATCAACATTGTCAAAGTATATCCCTTCTTTTTAGTCATTGGTCTTAAGATTTGTAGCAGTCCATCCATCTCCAATCACCACGTGCCCTACCATCGGAGTCCCATCCTCATGATCTATCAGCCCATGTAACCATTAAAAGGTTTCCACTAAAGCATGCGGTTCATGTGCTACCCCTTTTTGGCGCATTCAGGCAATTCTTCAACATCTAGCCACATTTTCATTGTCTCGCCCATTATATTTGTCATTTTTATGTGGTTCTTTCTATGTTTTTCTTGATTATTTGCTTTATTTTTCAGAAGTTTTGCAGCTCAAATTTGCCATCATACACCACCGTCAACCATCCATTAGTTTGATCTAATTATTATTTTTTATAAGAGAAAATATATATGTAACACAGCTATCGGCGTTGGGTTGACCAGGTGGAACGGACGGCGGCGACTGGGCGAGATCTGGAAGAGGAGACCGAATAGAAAGAGGCTAGGGTTCACGGGATATTTGAGAAGTGAAGGAACTTAAGTGAAGTGTTGATGTACGTGTGTTCTAAAGTGAAGTGAAGTGAACTAAGGTTAAGGTAGGTTGTCTGAAGGACTGGAATTAGGGCATGGGCTGGACTCAGCAGAGTGGGCTTAAGGGATGTGTACCTGGGCCGATTCATGCAGGGATTTATTTAGTTGTTTTCTTCTTTTAATTGTTGTCAACTGGACTACTCCAGAATGTTAATTGTTGGAGACATTATTTGTATTTTATTTCCTTCTAGCACAAGCCCATGGCCTTTTTATTACTGTAGGATTCCTACTATGTAAGGCGCCGTCATATGCCTATTCTGGTATGCAAAATCTGAAATGAAAGCTTAGTATTTCTTCGTACTTGTTTTCTCTCTACGTGCTCTGAAATAGCATCCCTCAGGGAAGCTTTTTCAGTAATATTTTCTAGAGTGTTACAAGTGGTATCCAGAGACACCAGTACCTGTGCAAAATATTGCCTCATGGCTAAAGGTACTAGGCTAAATCAGTTACAAGATGGGCTCAATGCCCTAAAAAAATCCTTAGAAAATCAGTATCAAGAGCTGAAAAAGTCCACAAATTCAAGAACGTCCCATTTAGATATAGAGATTGCAACATTAAAGAAGCAATATGAGACTATAATGCAGCAACTAGCTATCATTACAGCGGGGATGAAAATAGGAAATCCTAGCCTGACTTCTGAAGAGTCTTTCTCGGGTGTACCAAGTGGAAATGACCAGGAAAACTTACAGTTACAGCAGCAGCAACAACAACAGCAGTTTCAACAGCAACAACTGTTTTAGCAACAACATTTTCATCAACAACAACAGTTTCCGCACCAGCAGCAGTTTCATCAACAGCAACAAGGTGAAGTCCAGGCACGCACAGTGAGGTTGGATTTCCCTGTATTCAATGGAGATAACCCATCAGGTTGGATCTATAAAGTTAACCAGTTTTTTCAATACCATAACACATTCCCACAAAGCCGTGTGAAACTGGCCTCCTTTCATTTAGAAGGAAGAGCATTGGTTTGGTTCCAAGATCTGGAACAAAGTGTGCAAATCCAGGATTGGGATATGTTCACTAGAGCCCTACTTGTTAGGTTTGGACTTAATGCTTATGATGACCCTATGGAGACCCTTATTAGGTTAAAGCAAACAAACATAGTTAAGGATTACCAAGCAAAATTTGAAACCTTGTCAAATAGGTTGAGAGGAATATCCAATGCATGTAAGTTGAGCTGTTTTTTAAGTGGACTAAGGGATGAAATCAGACTACCCGTGAGAATGTTTAGCCCCACCAACCTAATAACAGCCTAGCCAAAATACAAGAGGAAAACCTTAGCCTAGCCAAAAGAAATTCCAAGTCCATTTCACACTATTATGCTAAACCGAGTATAATAAGGAACCCCAACCATCATTTTTCCCACCAATCTAAAAATATCAAGCCAAGCCAAAAACCATCCTTAACCATACACAAAATCAACCAAAACCAAATGAAAGAGAGAATGGAAAATGGGTTATGTTATTATTGTGATGCCAAGTGGGTGCCTGGGCATAAGTGCCAAAATCCCAAAATATTTTTGCTGGAGAAAGTGTTGCCTAACAATGAGAGTAGTGTGGTGATTGAGGAAATAGAAGGAGACACCGGAGAAGAAATTCCAGCAACCTTAGACACTTGTCCCACCCAAAATAATCCAGAAATATCCTTCCATGCAATAACTGGTTCCCTTAACCCAAAAACAATGAGAGTGAAAGGGAGGATTGGGAAGCAATGGATTACCATCTTGATTGACACGGTTCTACTCACAATTTTTTAGACCCCGTAATATTAAGGAAAACCAACCTACCCTTGGATGAGAGGGAGAAGGTTAGGGTGAAGATTGCAAATGGTGAGCTGGTCCCTAGTGCTGGGAAATGTACTAAGGTGGAAGTCCTTATTCAAGAAACTATCTTTGAGATGGAAGTTCATGTCATTGTACTGGCTAGTTGTGATATGGTGTTGGGAATTAAATGGCTGCGGGAGTTAGGGAAAATCATGTGGGATTTTGATAAACTGTCAATGTAGTTTATTTATAAGGGCAAAAAGATAAATATGCAAGGGTTAACAGCTTCCAAGATGATTGAGGAAGGGTCTCTAAACATGCAAAATAAATTGGAGACGAGAGGGGTTATTTTCAGCTCATAGAAGGAGAAATTTTCCATGACTCGCAAGCTGTAACTGAAATTCCAGCAGCTGTTATGAAGTTACTGGGACAGTTTGGTGATGTGTTTTCAGAACCCAAAGGACTTCCACTCCCTCGAACCCATGACCACTCCATAAACCTATTACCCAACACTAAACCCATCTCTATGAGACCTTATCGTTACCCTTATTACCAAAAATATGAAATTGAGAAAATAGTGCAGGAATTGTTGGCTACGAGAGTGATTCAACCTAACCAAAGTCCCTACTCTTCTGCCGTGTTATTGGTAAGAAAGGCAGATGGGACATGACGGCTATGTGTTAACTATAGGGGCTGAACAGTGTGACCATCAAAGATAAATTTCCTATTCCCGTGGTTGAAAAGCTAATGGATGAACTACATGGGTCAACTATATTCTCTAAGTTGGATTTGAGGTCCGGCTATCATCAAATACGGGTTAAGCCAAATGACATACCCAAAACTGCCTTTAGAACTCATGAGGGACACTATGAGTTCCTAGTGATGCCATTTGGGCTCACTAACGCCCCATCAACTTTCCAAAGTCTCATGAACGAGGTATTTCGACCATTTCTAAGGAAGTTTATACTTGTGTTTTTTGATGATATTTTGGTGTATAGCAAAACAGAAAGAGAGCACACACAACATTTATTGCTCACCTTAGAGACACTAAGGCAGCACAAGTTATTTGCAAAACAGTCCAAGTGCCAGTTTGGGTGTGAAGAGATGGCTTACCTAGGCCTTTAATTTAGGCAAGGGGGTACAAGTAGATCCGGAGAAGCTGAATGCTATGGTGGAGTGGCCCCTACCTAAGACCCTTAAGGCCTTGAGAGGATTTTTGGACTTGACGAGTTACTACTGTAGATTTATAAAAGGGTATGGTGAAATTGTAGCGCCACTTACCCGGTTGTTAAAAAAGGAAGGTTTTCATTAGAATGAAGAGGCAAATATTGCATTTCAAAGGCTGAATGGGGTTGTAACTCAGCCACCAGTTTTGGCTCTCCCGGACTTTTCCATACCATTTATAATTGAGTGTGATGCCTCAGGGACAGCAATAGTGGCAGTGTTGATGCAGCGTGGAAGACCTATAGCATTTTTCAGCAAGGCTCTCAAGGGAAACTCCCTCTCATTGTCTACCTATGAGAATGAGTTATTTGCTTTGGTTTCAGTGGTATTAAAGTGGAGGCCTTATTTGTTGGGGCGGACCTCTGTGGTTAAAACTGACCAACAAAGTCTCAAACATTTGCTTGATCAGAAAATTGGAACCCCTATGCAGCAAAAGTGGATCACTAAACTACTTGGCTACGATTTCATTGTGGAGTATAAAAGAGGGTCTGAGAATAGGGTGGCTGATGCCCTATCCCGTAAAGATCAGGAACCTGAAGGGGCACTAATGCTGATCACCTTTCCTAATGTGGAATGGGTGGAGGACTTGAAGAAGGCCTATGATGTGGATGTGCACTTACAAGATTTGATGAGGAGCTATTCAGAAGGTAAGTTAAGTTCTAACTATACCTTGAGGGATGGGTTACTGTTGTACAAGAATAGATTATGCATTCCTCAACATGAGGAATTTAAAAATAAGTTAATGGAGCTATCCCATTACAGTCCATGGGGGGGGGGGGGGGACACTCGGGTTATAATAAGTCGATTCATCGGATGAGGAGGGATTTCTACTGGACGGGAATGAAAAAAGATTTGAAGAAATGTATTAAGGCATGTGATATTTGTCAAAGGGTTAAGGTAGATAACACTCTACCAAGTGGCTTGCTGCAGCCATTATCCATACCATCTCAACCATGTACTCACATCGCCATGGATTTTATTGATGGTCTTCCCATGTCACAAGGGTATGATTGTCTATGGGTTGTAGTTGATCGATTGACTTAGTCATTTTGTGCCCTTAAAACACCCCTACACAGCCAAGATGGTGGCTGACTTATTCCTCAAAAATATCCTCAAGCTACATGGATTACCCTGCTCTATAGTTTTTGACAGAGATCCAACATTCACAAGCCAATTTTGGCAAGAGTTATTTTTCCTACAGGGGTTCAAATGTCTATGAGCATTGCCTATCACCCGCAAACCGACTGGCAAACCGAAGCCGTCAACAAAACTGTCGAGAATTACCTACGGTGTTTCACAGGAGATAGGCCTAAGGACTGGGCAGTGTGGATTTCACTTGCAGAGTGGTGGTATAATTCCACTCAGCACACATTCACGAGGATCTCACCCTTTGAGGCCCTCTATGGTTATCCCCCACCCCGTTGGTTGGACTACATTTCGGGAACAGCCCGTGTACACTCAGTGGACATCACTTTACGCAGCAAAGACCAGATATAAAAAATACTTAAGCAAAATCTACAGCAAGCCCAAAATCGCATGAAAAAGTGTTCTGATTTGAAGAGAAAAGAGCAACAATTTGAAGAAGGTGAATGGGTATACCTGTGCCTACAACTGTATCGACAAACCACCGTAGCTCACCGGCGCAACCTCAAGCTTGCACCACGGTTCTTTGGTCCATTCCAGGTGCTGCAGCGTGTTGGGGAGGTAGCATACAAACTGGATCTTCCTCCATCATCCAAAATCTATCACACTTTCCATGTATCACAACTCAAGAAAAAAATTGGAGTTAAAGTTTCGACCATACCTTCACTACCGCATGTAGATGAGCAAGGGGTTCTATGGCTTGAACCTGAGGAAGTCCTCAGCCGTCGCATGGTCAAGGCAAGGGTTGAGTTGCTCATTCACTGGCACGGGCAAGAAGCTGCAGATGCTACTTGGGAAGGCTATTTACGGCTCAAGGAACTCTTTCCCCACCTTGCGGGCAAGGTGTTCTGATGGAGGGAGGAGTGTAACACAGTTGCCGGCGCTGGGTTGACTAGGTGGAACGAGTGGTGGCGGCTAGGCGAGATCTAGAAGAGGAGACCGAATAGAAAGAGGCTAGGGTTCACGGGATATTTGAAGTGAAGGAACTTAAGTGAAGTGTCGGTGTACAATGTGTTCTAAAGTGAAGTGAAGTGAAGTGAACTAAGGTGAAGGTAGGTTGCTTGAAGGACTAAACGTAAGGTGTGGGTTGGACTCAGCAGAGTGGGCTTAAGGGACGTGTACTTGGGCCGATTCATGCAGGGATTTATTTAGTTGTTTTCTTCTTTTAATTGTTGTCAACTGGACTACTCTAGAATGTTAATTGCTGGAGACGTTATTTGTGTTTTATTTCCTTCTAGTACAGGCCCATGGCCTTTTTATTACTGTAGGGTTCCTACTATGTAAGGCGCCGTTATATGCCTATTCTGGTATGCAAAATCTGAAATGAAAGCTTAGTATTTCTTTTTACCTGTTTTCTCTCTACGTGCTCTGAAATAGCATCCCTCAGGGAAGCTTTTCCAGTAATATTTTCTAGAGTGTTACAATATATCATACTGTCAAGATGATAAATATATACGATAATTTCAAGTAGTTAAAATGTGCATCAAATTGTCTAAGAGCATGATAGTCTAATGGCACATGACCCTATTCTCTAAATGGAATATGGGTTCGGAACCTCACTCCCCATTGTATAAAAAAAAAAATATGTATGTATCAAACTTGATCATTTATATACGAAATTCTCAATTATCTGTAAGTTTGAATGTGGAAAGTGTTATTTTATTTCATTAAGAATTCAAATGTTTAAAAGAAGAGTAATGATATACACACAACACATTATACAATATATTGTACAATATATTACACAACAATGTTATAAAATAATGATAGTTTTGTAAAATAATATTACTTTTATAAGATATTTTATAATAATATTTTTTATTTAAAATATAGTTATGTAAAGTGTTGTAAAAAATATTGTGTAAATCATTTTCCTTAAAAAAAACGTCATATATAATGGATGTCGTATCGTTGGTTGATTGATATTGCCAAAAAATGGTATTATCGTCAATTCAAATACGTTATCCCCCACACCTGCTCAATCCATCCCTTCAGGCTTTCAACCCACACGACATACTCACCCACAGCTCCGACTTTCTCACCAAAATCTGTGTGTGAGAGAGAGAGAGAGACGCAACAACAATGTCGACTTCCTTATCCTCCCTCACCTTCTCCTTCTCTTCCCTCTCCTTTTCTTCCCATATTTCCCACAAACCAAACAGCCTCTCTTTCCACCGGCCCAGGTCCCTCTCCCTCTCGCACCTGTCCGCTCCCCCTTCTCTCGTCTTCCTCGCCTCCGCCGCCCCCCTGGCAGAGCTTGAGACGACGGACCTAAAGAAGTACGTCAAATCCAGGCTTCCCGGTGGCTTCGCCGCCCAAACAATTATAGGCACCGGCCGCCGAAAATGTGCCATTGCTCGCGTCGTCCTCCAAGAAGGTACCGGCAAAGTTATCATCAATTACCGTGACGCCAAGGTCCCCAACTCTCTCTCTCTCTCTCTCTCTCTCTCTCTCTCTCTCTCTCTCGCTCTGTTTGTGTGTGTGTGTGTAATTATGTTTACATATAGGCGTTATTGCTCACTTTCATAATATCTCGATTGATTATATTGAAATTAGGTTTAAGTCTAATTTGTTAGTATCGTTTATTGTAGAATTTTGAGTATTTTTTACATAAATTTATGATCTAGTGATTCGAGTTGCTCATTACAGTTGCTAGAAAAGTTTTCCCATTCTAAAGCTTTGTTGCTGAAAGGTTTTTTTTTTTTTTTTTTGAAATCTCCATTTAATTGATGTAAGCCCACAATAAAGTGGCTTCATTGTGAAAGTTCTGTGTTTTTAGTTGTTTATGCGTATGTATTCCTTTGTCTCTTTTTGATGGTATGGTGTTGTAATCTTGTGTGTTAGTCTGTTGAATAATATGGGTAGGGCCTGATAAATAAAAAGAAGAAGAAGAAGAAGAAGAAGAAGAAGAAGAAGATAATCTTCCCTTGGATAGATTCTGCTATCAAATGAATCATGTATAACCTCAAGTTTAAAGAAAATGACTTAGTGGAAGCAGAAGAGAGAAGAACAGCAGCGGACAGATCTCCTTTTTCTTATTCAATTGTTATATTATATGTGAATCATTAGCCAGTGTTGAGGGAGTTATTTTTTTGTTGTCATAAATCATATTTCCAACCGTCAGTTCATTACCACTTTCCAATTTGCTTTAACTGGGTTTTTCGCTTACATCCATCAAGGTCTTTGTTGAAATCACGTACTTCTGTTTACCTGAACCATTTTGACGATATTTTCTTCAGTTGATGATATAACCATGATTTTGAATTGATGGCAGTTAGTGGGATCTGAAAATGTTCCTATCCCATTATATTGAAGAAACTTTTTCCGTGACTTCTCATACTTACTGTTGAATCTGTTGTTCCCCAAACATGGTGTGATTCTGTTTCTGGCATATTTGCGCTTTAATCCATTGAGGTGCATTCTTCTCTTATATGCCATCCCAATCATATGCATGAGATTTTGCTTCTGTGGTTCAACTCATGATAGGAAAGAGAATGAGTTGCTTCTGTGGTTCTACTCATTATTTTTTCAATCACTTACTAATCAAGAAAATAATCAGAGTGTGACATTCTGTGCAGTCGATTTGATGGATTCATCTGTGCGTTGCAATAGCTATTCTCTTCTCCATGAAGTTTCATCAGCTCTCTGCTCTTTCCATTGCTGTGCAGGAATATCTTCAAGGCAATCCATTGTGGCTTCAGTATGTCAAAGTCCCATTGGTAACTTTGGGATATGAAAGTAATTACGATGTTTTTGTCAAAGCTCATGGGGGAGGCCTCTCTGGTCAAGCTCAGGCAATCTCCTTGGGCATTGCTCGTGCACTGCTAAGGGTGAGTGAGGACCACAGAAGACCTCTGAGAAAGGAAGGGCTTCTGACCAGGGACTCCAGAATTGTTGAGAGGAAGAAAGTTGGTCTCAAGAAAGCTCGCAAAGCCCCCCAGTTCTCCAAACGTTGAGGTTGGAAATATTGGATGCATACATTTGGTTAACTTTTTGTTTTAGCATTTGTTTGTTAAGCTTCTTGGATGTTACAATTCACGTTATCAAAATACCTTGGCTTTGTTTGTTGATATCTTTATTAGAGTCTTTTTCTATTTTTGTTTTCACTTTTTGGGAAAGTTCTTTGCTTTAGGCTGAGATATCATTGAACTGCGGATTTTCAGATAAGATGCTCAGAGATGCACTTTGGATTCGAGATATAAACATTAAAAAAAACGTTGTAGAAGATTGGGATTTAATTGGTGCTCAATTAGGCCCTTGACAACTAGTTTTTGTACAAAATTATTGCTTGATTATATTGAATTTTGAAGGTGTTACTTCGGCTTTAAGACTCTTATTGAATGGGAGTTATGAAAGTGGGATCATCTTTCTGTAGCTTTCGGCCTTTGGTGCCTTGGCCCACTATTAAAGGTTTCAAGCCGAGCTGTGAAACAGTGAAACACTTGCAAGATTTTATCTTGTTTGTGTAATTTTTCTTTTTTTATTAATATATTATTTCTTCAGTGAAAAAAATTTTTTTTTTTTTTACCTTTTCCAAGGTCTCTATTTAATTTAATTTTTTTATGTGATTTCCTTTCTAGTAAATCACACCCTATTTTCTAGGATTCTTTTAATATCTTGTCACGGTATTGTTGGCGTTGTTTCAAGTCTTTTGACTCCGGGTGGTCACAAATATATAATTTTGCTACAATTGTTACTTGGAATCTTTCTTTCCATCTTTTAGTATGGAGTTTATGCCTAGGTCCAGAAATCACGGGGTGGTGTTTTTCGTGGAAGTTGCCCAGATGCTCGACCTATGTTACTGCATCATGCTCCATGCCATATTGGAATTCCTCAACATATTGATCTTTATTTTGTTAACCAAAGTTGCTCTACATATTACTTTCCAACCTAGTCGGATTGCCATTCTTTTTGCAAGTTAGGCATCATCATGTTCATGTCTTGACTACTTTAATGTGGTTAGGTGGGCGTGACCAATCTTCCACACTTCACCGGATTTGGGAATGTTCATTGTTCAATGACTTCCTCCAACTCGTGTTCTTCCTTCTTTTCTTTACGTAATGAACCACTTTATTTCTGCAAATCTCGTCTTCTCTTTTCTCTCAACTTTCTCCTCGTATTTCATCTCATTTTATGAATGTAAAAATATTATGCAGTATCCGTTACGAATGTAAATAACGTATTTAAATGTTCTTTAGTTTGATCACGGTTTTAGGAGGAAAAATCAGCCATTCCATAGAAACTACTCATTCCTCTAATAATTCTTGAGACGTTGGAGTAACAAATTTTAAAATATTAAGTTTTTAAAATATGCTATTTTTTTTAAATAAAAATCTCAAAATATTTTTTTTTTTATTTGTATCAGATGTCCAAAAACAACATCTCGACTAATCTCAGGGATGTACAGGCTTTTGACAGGAAATTCTCGCAAGTATATCTAATGTAATTCAAGGAAAACATCTTCCAACGACCCTTAAAAATTATTTACACATGAAAATTTAAACTTTAAATATGGGGAGAATATTCCTAATCAATGCCTTTACCATTTGAGCCGAAGTGGCTGTTGTCCACTCGTACTTCCACAGGATAGTTGGACAACCCATGAAATAGAGTGGGCTGGGTCAATCCCAACAATCATGTGGGTGACCAACCTCCATGCCCATGGAAGTGGATATACAGTTCTCGGAAGGCTCCATTCCAAAGTCTTAATCCCTTTGTGGGCATTGTAGGAGATGGGTTGCTGGCCACCCAATGTCATTTTTTTTGCAAGCATCTCTTTGCATCTATTTTACACTCAATACAACCAATTTGAAAGAATTAGTTAGTGTTCGTAATGGTGTCTCGGACAATGGACATCGAATTACGTATTTCGTTTATCATGTAATTAATTACTTATAAAAATATCACGAGGTTATAATATTCTTTCCAGGACTATAATTTAAAGTGAGGTTAAATTAAATATTCCAGTGAGTTTTTTGTGTATATTAAATGCTCCTTAAAATTGATAAGATTTATTTTTTTATATATTTTCCTTTCACGTTATATGACAGAAATAAATAATATATTAACATTTTTTCTCATGTGGTTGTAAAAAAAGGGTAATACAGTTATAAGTAGTGCACTTATTTTGAAAAAAAAAAACAGAGTCTATTATTAAAAAATTAATTTTTTATATAAATAATATATTTACTGACTTTTAAAAAAAAAATACACGACTATTTTATAATTGTTAATATATTATTTTTGAAAAAAAATGGCAAAGGGATGAGAGAAAAAGTAGTAGGGCCATTTCGAACAGGCCTTTCTCTAAAGCAATGGAAACTATAAACCCAAAGAAAGACGAATAATCAAAAGCCCAAATCCGCAAATCCCAATCCCCTCAAACCGAGATTAGATTTCCACCACACCACTACTAGGGCTAGGGTTTAACTTCAATGCCTTTTCAGTTTTCAGTCCTTTCGGCTTCTCATTCCGAGCTTTCTAGGGTTTCAGCTTTCGGGAACCTTAAAAATGGCCACAGCAACAACGGCAACAGGGGTTAAAGCGGTTGCGAAGAGGAAGCCTGTGTTCATCAAGGTGGACCAACTGACGCCCGGCACGCAAGGCCACACCCTCGCTGTCAAGGTTGTCAGCTCCAAGCCCGTCAAGGTCACCAACAGCAAGCCTGCCCGATCGTCTATGATTTTATCTCGGCCCCTACACCCCGCACGTATCGCCGAGTGCCTCGTCGGCGACGAGACGGGGGCCGTCGTCTTCACTGCTCGCAATGATCAAGGTATATTAAACGTGTATGTATAAATATTGTTTTGAAAATAAATTTCTTTGCTTTTATGCTCGCAAAATATGTGGGTACATGGAATAAGTGATTCTTAGAATGTTGGTATTTTTATTTTCCTTTTTACTGGGAGCCTGATTCGGGTTTGGGTGGAGAGCAGAATAACAGCTATTATCTTAGTATTTTTTTTTATAGGTAAAAGTAAATTTTATTGAAATAACGAATCTATTAACTTAGTATTATCGGGTGCAAGGTGTTCTCTTTGGTTTCTTGTGTGAATGTGGAAGATCTTGCTCGTTTGGGTATTGGGTTTTAGGTTGTAGGGAAACTCTATGCAACTCTTGAAGTTCTTGGGAATAATTATTGGGGTCTTGTTACGTATGTAATGTGCTCCTTGGTTGTTTTTAGTGGTGTTTTTTTGTCTGGTGGCCTCGATGTCTTGGTGCTATGATGTATCTTGGGAAAAGGGAAGAAAGTGATGCTCTGGGTAGTGGGTTTTTCATTGTTTGGTGCAATGCTGGGTGCTTTCAGGATATTAACGCACAAACAACATGTTTGTGCGTTAATACCCGTTGTGTGGGTTTGTATCAATGTATGAGAGCATATTCCTCTTTTCTTTTGCAGTTTATTTGGTTCTGAAACTTTGAAAAAGGGGAAGTAATTTCTTACTAAGTGTTAGGTTTATCATTTGCTTTGAATCCAATATCAATGCTAATAAGGAATTAGTTGCAGCGAAGTATGCAAGCATTTATGTGTATTTGATGTATGTACATGTATATCGCATGTACATTGTATAGCTGTATGTATAATGTATATGACCCTGCTTTCTTTGGTGCAATGAGGGTTGAGAATCTTGTTCTGTTTCCTTGGTTGCTTGATTTATAGATTTGAGTTTTCAGTTCCTCTATTTGTTTGGCCTGAAAATGATCAATTGATTAATTAAATGTGGTTGGCACAACTTCATGGGTTAGATATTGTGGTTCAGATTTTCAATTGTTTTGTCATTTCATTTACTCATTTGTTGGTATCAAACTTGTCCATTTGCTTATACTTTTAGCGGCTAATTGTGCCAAATATATTTCCTGCACCCATTATTTGTATTCCGGAATGTATTTATGCGTCAAACATATAAATTGGTTTGGATTGCCCTGTTGTAGTAGCACGATACAATATCATTTGCTGCATGTCTGTTGATGAAATGTTTTTGAAGTTTTTTGTTCCTATATTGTGTTCTGTAATTCATGGCTTTATTTATGTGCAGTTGATATGATGAAGCCAGGTGCCACTGTGATCCTGCGGAATGCAAAGATTGACATGTTTAAAGGGTCTATGAGGCTAGCAGTTGATAAATGGGGACGTGTTGAGGTCACTGAACCTGCAAATTTTGAAGTTAAAGAGGATAACAATCTCTCTCTTGTGGAGTATGAGCTAGTTAATGTCGTTGAAGAATGATTGTGTCGAATGCAAGGCGATGTTTTGGAATTTGGGGTTTGAGTTTGTGTGCTGGCAATGAATTGTCGTCTGGATTTCTATATATGTTGTAAATCTTGCTGAAGTTGTTTTTGCCCCAAATATATCTGTGTTTAATTCAAGTAATTGTGAAATTGGGAAATTGATTGCATTTGGAATGTTTGATCAATGGTGCAGCTTATGCTCTCCACATTTGTACTTGGAAAAGTAAATCTTCTATTTTCTATTCAGGCTAAAAACAATCACATTATCAACGATGCACTCCATTTTTGTTTATTTGCTTCTTGCAAAGTTTTTGCTTCGAAATCACGATTTCCATATAATGAATTAGCATTTTTTTTAAAGCTGAGATGCCAAGTTGCAGCTCCTCGTACAAAAAGTGATTGTCTCTTTTTGTGTGGATGGGGGGGACTCGTAGTTCTACTGTTGAAGAAGTACTGATACGGTTTGATCTACTTTCTCCATTTGAAAAGAAGGAATAGATTGTATAAATTTACTCTCCGTGGATTGGTAATGGATAAGCCGAAGCCGAGTCGAATGTCAAACTTGATATTACAATTTTGCTGATGACATTGAGGAAAACTTATCAAAAAAAAGACATTGAGGAAATCATGTAAGAGGTTTTTTTTTTTTTTTTTTTTTTTTTTTAACGTAATCAAATATATAGTATTCATAGAAATAGGCAAAGCTCAGGTATACAGAAAATATACATAAAAAAAAACCTAACTAGAGGTTACAATAGAAAGAAGATCATGGACACTAAGTTCGTTACAAACTATAGCCCCCGCCTACAATGACTTACAAAAGAAAACTTTAAGTTCATCCATTGTTCTCTCTTGATCATCAAAACATCTAGCATTTCTCTCCCTCCAAATATACTAACACATGCATATTGGTACCAATCTCCAAATTGCTGCTACCTGAGAATCTCTATGTAGTCCTCTCCAGCTTGTGAGGAAATTCACCAATCTACAAGGCATAACCCAAGACAATCCGACTCTTGAGAAAAAATCATTCCATATAACCTTGGGCACCTCGCGGTGTAAAAGCAGATAATCAACTGACTCCCCATACTTCTTACACATACAACACCAATCTAGGACAATAAGCCGTCGTTTCTTCAAATTATCTGTGGTGAGAATCTTGTCCAAAGATGTTGTCTAGACAAAGAAAACTGCTTTTGAATGAGCTTTTGTCTTCCATATGCTCTTCCACGGGAACATAGGCATTATAGAGTTCGTAAGCTTTTGATAAAAATAACTGACAAAGAAGATATCTTTTTAGAATAATTCTAATGCATTTTGTCTCCGGAGCCCCCTGGAATACTTGCGGAATATAATACCGCAAAGAACTCCGTAATAGACTCCAACTCTCAATCATGGGTTGCCCAAATGAAGTCAATATTCCATTGAGGAGTGCCATTTGAAAAGACCAGAAGGTCGGCAATCGATGCCTCCTTTAACCTAGCAAGCGCAAAGATGGCAGGAAAGACATCTCGTAGACAATGGTTACCACACCATATATCAAACCAAAAAGGGGCATGTGAACCATCGCCTACAACAAAATTTCATGTCCTCAGAAGGTCCCCAAAAGGCTCCTTATGTTTTTCCACAAACCCACACCATAAGTGCCTCGTACCTCATTCGAGCACCATCCTCCCCAAGCTTCCCCAAACTGAAAATCTATAATAGACTACCATAAGGCCTCCCTTTCATTTTGGTACCTCCACAACCACTTACCCAAAAGAGTTTGATTGAATTTCATCAAGTGGCGAATCCCGAACCCTCCCCTATAAATTTGGGTACAAACTGTTGACCAATTAACCAGGTGGAATTTGAACTCTTCCCCTAATCCACTCCATAAGAAATCTCTTTGTAACTTTTCAATGCGATTAGCCACCTTTATGGAAAGCGGGAATAAAGACAAAAAATATGTGGGTAAGTTAGAAAGAGTGCTTTTAATCAAAGTCAACCTATCACCTTTCAACAAGTATAGCCTCTTCCAAGCAACCAATTTGCCCTTTTGATTACATCATTTCAAATCCTTTCAGATTTAAAAGAGGCACCCAATGGCAAGCCAAGATACTTCATATGAAGCGAAGATATCTTGCATCCCAAGGTAGTAGCTAAAATCTCCACATAAAGGGCAGCTCCCACTAGCACTATTTCTGACTTTGTGAGGTTAATGCTCAAACCTGACACAACAGCAAAACAAAGGAGTAGCACCCTTAAGTCTTGGACTTGACCAAGGTGTGCACCACAAAGGATAAGCGTGTCATCAACAAATAATAAGTGAGAAATGTTGAGATCGTCATTCCTTACCGAAAAACCATGGAGTAACCCACTATCCACCAGGCCCTCAATCATCTTGCTATGGGCTTCCATAACAAACAAGAAAAGTAGAGGAGAAAGCAGATCTCCCTATCTCAAGCCACGAGAGGAGTTTAAGAAACCCATCGGAGAGCCATTTACCAAGATAGAGAAACGAGCTAAAGAGATAACAAATTCTACCCATTTCTGTCATTTTCCCCCAAAACCACATCTTCCAAGTAAAGAAGGAACTTCCAGTTGACATGATCATATGCTTTCTCCATGTCCAACTTGCAAAGTAGCTCGATTCTCTAGACTTCAATCGACCATCCAAGACTTCATTTGCGATAAGTACCGAGTCAAGGATTTGTCTACCTTTGACAAACGCATTTTGCGACTTCAAAATTAGTTTTTTCGCCACCGAGCTTAGTCTATTTCCTAACACTTTGGATATAATCTTGTAAATCACATTCACAAGACTAATGGGTCGTAGTCTCTCACATCCCTAGACCCCACCTTTTAGGAATGAGGGCTAAAAAGGTGGCATTGAGACTCTTTTCAAATCTAGCATTAGAATGAAATTTATGAAAAACTTGCATAATATCTTCCTTGACCACCTCCCAACAAACTTAAAAGAAACCCAAAGTAAACTCATCCGGACCGGGAGCCTTATCACTTGCCATACCTTTGATAACATTGCCCACTTCCTCTTCTGTAAATGGCCTTTCTAACCACCCTCCACTCTGTTGGTCTAATGTGGAAAAGACAAACCATCCACTCTCAGTCTCCAATTATGTTATTCGGATAAGAGTTGTTGATAGTATTGTTCAATGTAGTTTTTGATAACCATCTGATATGAAGAAGCTGTCTCATCTACCATCAGTGTATCAATAACATTGTTCCTCCTGTGAGAGTTAGCCATCCTATGGAAGAATTTCGTGCATTTGTCCCCCTCCTTAAGCCAGAGTACCCTTGATTTCTGTCTCCAAGAAATCTCCTCCATCAAAGTAATCCTTTCAAGATCAGCAACTACCTAGCTCTTGCAAATTTTATCAAGTTCAAAAAGGGTTATGGCCTCCTCCTCGCCTTCCAGACCCTGAAGTTCCTCCATAAGAGAGCGCTCCTGCTGAAACACATTGCCAAAAACTTGTTCATTCTACTGCTTTAGGTCATGTTTCAGCGCTTTCAACTTTTTTGTCGTAATGAAGCTCAGAGAGCCTTGGAAATTATAAGAAGTCCACCATTGTCTGACCCTGTCTACAAAACCGTTAGCTTTAAGCCACATATGCTCAAATTTAAAATACCTTCTACCCCTTTGGATGCCTCCACAATCTAAAATGATGGGGAAGTGATCAGAGCATAAATGGGATAATCTTCTTTGAGCTACATTCGGAAAGTGTGACTCATAATCGGGGGTTAGCAAAAATCTATCGATCCTCGACCAAGATAGACAATCACGATTGTTGGACCAAGTAAACGTGCCTCCTGATAGTGGAATGTCCATGAGCTCCTGTTCTGAAATGAAATCCGAAAAATCTCTCTTGGCTAGAGTGATGTGAGGAGCTCCCGACCTTTCGCTTGGAAAACGAAATGTATTAAAATAAGAGTTTTATTTAAACTTTATGTCTCACATACTCATATCCTCATGAGTTTAGAATAGTTTAATACTTATCACTTAATTAATTAGTCACAATGAGAAAAAATTAACTCTAATGAGGTAAGATTAACTTCATATCTAATCACAGTAGGACACAAAGTTTCTAGATTTCTTATGGCCATAAGTCTATAAGTAGTACTGAGGGGTTAAATGTTCTCACCTACAACATCATTGTGCCTCTAACTATGGGAAGATATTCAGAGGTAAAGTTGTTATTCTCTCATAGTTAGGTCAAATTCTTTATCAAACTGATGATGGAGGGATGTACGTTTTCTAACTATTATTATTTATTATTGTGAATCATAGAAATCGAAGATCTTGTTAAAATATTTAACATGTGTTATCAGAGCTACAAGTTACAGATATTTTATGATCTCGATAAAATATATAATAAGTAAATGTCTATTTGAATTTATACATGCCTCGTGTGTTTCTCTCAATTTTTATTTTCTTGTGATTTGACTAAAAAGTTGAAAATCAGTATTTTTCTTTTAGTCTGAAACAAAAACTCACTATTTGGAAATTTTATTCTCGCTAAAGATAAATTACTGCTTTGGTTCTTCATATGAAAAATTCTGATCTTGATGTTCATGCATATACGTGGAATTACTTTTGTCTATGCTTGGGTTTTATTTTTTCCGCTTTGTTTGTACTGTATTTGTGCTGAAAAAAGAGTGGAAATCAATGGAAAGTTTTACCCATTTTTCGTATGGTCTTCACAGAGAGTAGTGAGAAGGTGGCAGTAAGTGGGGTTTGGAAGGGATGGCGTAAGGTGGTCGAAGTAATGTTGCTGGTACCCCGATATGGAAAGCTGTCATCACCTCCATGTAAAACGCCTTTTGGGTGGTGGCCATATTTGTGAGATGGGTTTCAGAAAAAGAAAAAAAATGAGAGAAGTAAGAAAAGAGGTGGACATCAGTGGTGGGTGGAGGTCGGGAAAGGCATGCCGGCTTCTTCTCGCCGGCGATGCCCATGGTTGTGCCAGACCGAAGGAAAATTAGAAACGAAACATGGGGTGGTGTTGCTTAAGGATGAAGAAGAAAGAAGAAGTAGGGTAGGATTTCTTAAAACCCGTTTAGACCTAGGGCCCATATTGGGCCATGGGCTTTGGCCCAATCCAAGGAAATTAAAACAAGGGACAACGGGCTAGCACAATGGGTCACTGTTGTGGCCTAACCCGAGAATAACCAAAAAAAAGGAAGGAAATGGTTGCAAAGTCGTGGCCTGTACAGTAGGCCTAACCCACGTCTATCCATTACACTGAACCGGGTTTTGACCCGGGTTTTTAGACCGGTCTCATCCAGACCCGGACCGGTTAGATTATTATATTATATTGTATTATTATTTTAATATTATTTATTCAAAAAAAATTTGAAAAATAATTCTTTCTTTCTCTTCTCTTTCAAAGCATGTACTTTATTATTTAATAAATGTATGAATTATTTAAAGTTGAATTATAGCTATTAGTTATAAAATTCTTAATTATTATTTCTTATGAATTTTATTCTATGGTAGGCCTAAGGGTGTAACCGGTCCGGTTCGGGCCGGTTTTACAAAATCTAGGACCGAACCGGTATGTACTAGTTTTACATTTTTCAAAACCGATTACGTCTCGGTTACCCACCTAAACCGGTATCTCCGGTTTTACCGGTTTCAGGTCCGGTCTGGTCCGATTTTTCAGTTTTTTTAAAATGTAAAAAACATATAATAAAATGTTATTTCTTATGATAAAATGTTAGTAATAATTTAATATATATATTATATTTAAAGCATATGATCAATTAAATTTTTATCTTTAAGATTAAACTTTTATTTTATAAATTATAATAACATTATCTTATATATAATTATATTAATAACATACGATCAAACAAATTACAAATATTCATATTTAAGATTAATATTTTATGTTATAATTTATAAATTATAATGTGAAACTATTTCATATATGATATATAATTATATATATTATATATAAAAATTTAATATATAATTATATATTATATATAAAACTTATATATATATAAATATTTTGTATAATATATCAAATTAATTTATATATATATTTTTTTCCATCCGGTCCGGTTTGGTCCGGTCCGGTCCAGTCCCAAAAACTACGGAACCGAAACTGGACTGGATCCGGCCGGTTTTCCTAATATAGGAACGGGTCCCGGACCGGACCAGTTCAAAATCGAACCAACCAGTCCGGACCGGTTTTCTGGTTTAAATTTACACCCTTAGGTAGGCCATCTAACTATATGAATTATTTGCACTTTGAATTATGGCTATATGTTATAAAATTCTTAATTATTATTTTCTTTGAATTTTATTGTATGATTATCCATATAAATGTATGAATTATTTAGACTTGAATTATGACTATTAGTTATAATTATTTATAAAATTCTCAATTATTGGTTTTATGATTTTTATTGTATGGTTGACCATACATATATAATTGTTTATCTCATATCGGGCAAATGATTTGCACCAAAATTAAGGAAAATATTTGTTGCCCAAAAGTATAAGATTTTTATTAATTTTTATGAAAAAACTATTAAATTCCATAGTAAAAGAAGAGTATGATGGAGTGAACAATTTGTATGTCAATATCTACTTCAAAATGAGGATTTTGATAACACTACTAGTTTATCCATTAAAGCAAAATTGGGGTGAATAATTTGTATGCCAAAGTTTACTCCCAAAGGAGAATTCTGGTGATATTGCTAATTCATCCACATAACTTGAGGTTGGAGGGAACACTTTATATATCAGAATTTACTCTAAAGGAAAAATTCTAATGATACAACCAGTTCATTCAAAGAACTTAAAATTGGAGGGAATATTTTATGTGTTAAGGTTCACTCCCAAGAGGGATCTCGATGACACTATTAGTTTATCTATAATGGTTTAAATTCTATTATTGTTTATGAGTGTTGAACTCAAAGTATTAATTTGATTAAAACGTTTTTTTTTTTTTTTTTTGTAGTAAGTATACGAATATCTTTACAAGTTTTCTTGTACAGAATTGATTCTAGTTTAAAGAAACATGAGAATGCCAAATTTACACTAAGGGTTTTAGACCTTGGTTTATCTATTCTAAATCTAACATCAATTATTATTGAGAATAATGATAAGGTTCAGAAAAGTACAATGTTTAAGAAGATTAAATTAATTACTACATATCAAACTATAGGAATTTCTTAGTTTTGTACATAATAGTTTACTTCAGAGGCATTATTATTTCATTAAAGTAATGAGATATGAACAAGTTGGTAACATGGTTGTTAGCTATATACAAATTTATTTTGCTAATTTGTATGAAAAATCATTTATATATTTTGGAAAATGAAGGAAATGATAGTGATGAAAATATAAGAATTGTGTCAAGTTTGAAAGAAACAAAACCACATAAAGATTTAAGTGCCCTGAGCATAAAATATGATTTAAAAGAAAGGGTAAACATTTTTTTGTATAAGTTTCGAATCAGATTTTATATATGTTTATACATTCTTATTAGATTAAACTCAAGTGTAAATGTTTATATTTATTTTGTCTATATAAGTTTCAAATCATACTCTATAAATATTGATACTTATTTTAGTGGTTGAATTCGAGCACAAATGTTCAAAATTTTTAAATTGTTTCAACTTACCATTTATGTTTGTTCTATTTTTCTTTCCAATAAAATTTTTATTTGTCATGCCTTCATAATAGTGTTTTTGTTAAAAATTTTTTCTTTTCACTCATGAGGTGTGTATTGGAATCAAATGAAAAATGTTTTATAATTTTTTTTTTTTGTGGTATAGAATTTTTTGTTTGTTTGAAATAAACTTAAAATTTTGGGTACCTATGTAATTGTTTTTCATAAATTTAAGATAATAATGTAATCATAGGCCAGCTTTTCAAATTCTCTCATTGATGACCAAATAAATTGTTCGACAATACATTTTGGCTTTTAGATTATAATCTCTTATTCCTTTAAATGAGAAAAACAATGCTGAATATATGTAAAAATAAAATAATATCTTAATTTTATCACCTCTAATTATATTGATTAATATATATATATATATTTATTTAAATGTCTATTTAAGTGATTAGCAATTTAGGTCTTATTTATTTTTACAAAATTTTATTTATTTTCACAAAAATTTTCATCTCATCTTATTTAATCATTATAATTTTTTTTAAATTTTTACACAAAATAAAATAAACAATTCAATCTTTTCAAATTTTAAAATAAAAATATTATTAAAAAAATATTTTAATAATATTTTATTTAAATTTTAATTTTTATCTCAATTCATCTTATTTTATTTGTGAAAATAAATTACATAAAAAAAAAAAAAAAAAAAAAACCAACCTACTTGCAATCGTGGTCAACGCTTCAACAGAGAACGGCAATTTATGAGGGGAAGTCCCAAGCCCAGTCCGATGGAGCCTAAAATCATATTAGCGGAAAGCTCCGACTGACAGCAGCTCTCCGGCTACTCTCTCTCTGAGCCTGCTCTTCTTTAAAGGTAGGGTTTTATTGAAGCTAGGGTTCCCATTTCGTGCTTAGAACAATCTTCACGAAATTTTATATTGTCATGGTTGCTTATAATTACTGCACGCGCGCGCACACACACACACACATTTGGTCACACGGCTTGTGAAAATTGCTGTGGCTGTTTGATAATTTGTAAAGCTGTTTTTCTTTTGTAATTTTAGTTGGGGGCAATCTGCTGCAAGATTTGGAGGGGGATGGCTTCCCTTTTCAAGGTAATTTGGTGCCCTGCTTTTGTTTTATGCAGCTTCGCGATCTTCATTTTTTTCCGAACTTATAATAATACCCATGAATGACTATACGTTTCGTATAATTATTTCGGATTATTTGGAAATTCCATAGTAAGTTGTTTGGGAGTGTGGAAGAAGTCCTGTCAATTGAAGTGGGACAAGTTGAGTTACAAAAATATGCTACCAAGGAACTCGGGTGCATTTCTGAAATGCTGTCTCTACTTGTATTTTGAGAGGGGCTGCGTTGGCGTTCCATAAAATCTTGACCTTGTCATGATAGTTTCTTACAGACGCTTGTAACCATCGTCTCGTATTATATTGTTCCGTAAATTCAAGGGTTGGAACTATCGTCATAAAAAGTTGAAACAATCATCTCTCATGGATTTTTATGTACTAATCTATTCGACCACATTGAAATAGATCCAACTTTTTCCAATAACACTGTTCAAAATAATGAATTCCTGTATTATATGCGGGTAAAGTATGAATGAGCCTATTCAAATTCTAAGAGAACCAGAACTGGCCTTAAATGTTGTTAGTGCTTGTCTGCTAGGTTTCTTATTCAATATATTTTCACTTTTTTATTTTGTGATATTTGTGTAAAATTGCGCATTACCACCCCTTCACGCTCCCCTATCCCCCTCAACCCATAGAAAAAAGGAAAAATCAGTTCTTGTATTAAAAATGAAAGTATATACACTATTTATTACCAGACTATTATGCTAAAAAAAAACCATGACATGAATACTCTTGTGCTATGTGCTCCATCTTATTAATCACTGTTCCTTTCACTGCTTATTGAACTTGCTGATTATCTTATTTTTCATAAATTGTAGGATCCATCAAAGCTTTCAGCATATAGGGATAGAAGATTCCTTGGATCGCAAGAGGACTTTGAACACGCACTTCAGACATCAATTACTGTCTATGTGGGTAATATGTCTTTTTATACAACTGAAGAACAAGTTTATGAGCTTTTCTCCCGAGCTGGAGAGATTAAGAAGATAATTATGGGCTTGGATAAGAACACGAAAACGCCTTGCGGCTTTTGTTTTGTTCTGTAAGGCCCCGCTCTTCTTCATAATTGTTGACATTTTTGGATAATTTTTTTTACAAGATGTTATTAATAAGCGCAATGGCGCAACCGAAGTATATAGGTAGTATGCATGAGAGATACCTAGCTAGTAGAAGAAAAAGATTCTACAGTCATGTAGACTAAAGACCATTAAAGTTTATAGATAAAGTCCATGAGAGAAGAGTGTGAATAAAGAAACTTTTGAGCTCCTCCGTCGTCCGTTCGCAATCCTCAAAGGTTATCTCCTTTCTTTCAATCCATATGCTCCAAATAAGGAATTATATAGGGACCATCTTCCACATTGTTGCAATTTGTATTTTGTGGGCTGCCACGCCTTCTCCAAGCATAGAAAAACTCCACTACTCTTCTAGGCATTATCCATGCCATTCCAACCCAATTGAAGAAATCATCACACCACAATGCACTTGCGATCTCACAGTGAAGTAAAAGATGATCAACTGACTCCCTATTCCTTTTACACATGCAACACTAGTCTACCAAAACTACATTTCTCTTGCTCAAATTATCCATTGTAAGGATCTTCCAAAGCATGGCTGTCCAAGCAAAGAATGAAACTCTCATGGGTGCTTTTGTCCACCATATACTTTTCCATCGAAAATAATTAATATAATGAGTGCATAGAATATTATGAAAAGAGCATACTTTATAACCCCCTTTCTTTGATCGAATCTAATGAACCTTGTACTCATTTCCCCTTCTTATTCTAGTGGAATATAACATGTTAAAAAACTCAATAAAATCATCCATCTCCCAATCTTGTACCTCTCTATTGAAGCTAACATTCCATCGACTAGTATTTCTTGAAATCACCAAATTATCCACTATAGAAGCCTCCTTAATATGTGCCACATCATACACCTTGGGAAACACTTCCATAAGGGCCCTATTCCGACACTACACATCTTGCCAAAATCTAATCTTTGATCCATCTCCTATTATTTTTTGCCTTAAAAGTGGTCCCTGGTGGAAGCCCTAGATGGTTTATTGGTAAGGAAGCCTCCTTACATATCATAATACCTGCCAAATTTTACACATTAGCCACCTGACCCACTAGGACCAATTCTGAGTTAGCTAAGTTTATCTTTAATCCGTATACCGCTTCAAAACATAGGAATAGATGTGTCATCTGCTAACCAAAAAAAAAAAAAAAAAAAAACATAGGAAGAGAGCTCTCAAACAAGGTAGTTGATTCGGATCATCTATGTCATTTGCTAACAAAAGATAAGATAAATTTATTTCCGGAGTGTTTTATGCCCCCACAGAGAAGCCAATGATGAAACTCCCAACAATCAATGCAATAACATTTTACTAAGAGCTTCCATGACAATAACAAGGAGCAAAGGTGACAAGGGCTGCCCCTATTGCAAGCCTTTTAACTGCCAAAGAAACCGGAAGGAATGCTGTAACGACCTGACCCAATAATTCTAAAGTCAGAATATTGATAATTTTTATTGGGCCTAAATTATATTTAATGGGCCATATTGGATAAGCTCATGAGTAATAAATTATTGAGGTTGATTATGAGTTTTAATTAGGCTCAATAACTAGGTTAAATCCCATTTATTATTTATTGAACGAGTTAGACTTTTTTTAGAATTTAAAGATCGGCCATTAGAAATTTATTTCAATTTAAAATATCACTAATTGAAGTTCCCTACGCAGTCTCAGTCACTGCCAATCTTACATTGAATGAACTACAAGATCATGTTTTTAAATTCAAACTCTTTTCTTGAATGATTGCGACCGAGTCTAACTCGAACTCGAACTCGAACTCGTTGACACCTTCTCCCAAATCTCTTTATAAATATCTCCCTTTCATGTGTTATTTGGAAAAAATCATAAATCTCCGTTAGTGCAACGGCTGAACCCAAGATACCCACTCAGTTAAGCACCATGTGTGTCCCATGTTCACTATTTAGCCGATTGCCTCATTCCTCTCACAACATCCTTCACGTTTTCTCTCATTCTAGTTCACGTGATTGATCTCATGCTGAAAATGTTGGATTAACGCTGCGAGATAAGTAGCTTGATCATAAACTAGGTTTAGTACACATTAACTAGTTATATATATTATTATTAAAGCTAGTTCTTTGAAAGTCAATGTTTATCTACCACACATGTCATGATAGTTGCAAGCACGTTATTCATTATGTTTCATTCTGCATATTATAGTTATGTATGTATTATGTATTTCATGCATCTCACGTTGCATAAGACACGTAAACTTTCATAAAATCAAGTGTAAGATATAAATCAGATTAATCATATGGCCATTCAAATGTATGGTACCAATGTAGTCAGAGTGGATGTGCAAACCACGGACTCAAGCGTGATCCATTATAGTATTTTATCATATCAGATCAGATCAGCGATTCTAGACAAGTCTGTTAATTCAGATAAGTCGTGCATGTCATCAGCATATTTATGAACAGTCATGATTTTAATTCTCAGCATGAAATATTTTATGAAAACCTTATGTTAAGTATGTTTACGTTATAATGAGTTTCTTACTGAATCATCGACTCATTTTAGTTCGTTTTTATGTTTTTAAACCACCCTAGGTCAGAATATTTATGAAGGCAGAGTTGCAGGATGAGAATTAGTCCAAGGATGCATGACAGTGGCCTAGATCATGTACACAAATTTTAAGTTATGATTTTTATTGCACGGACTTTGAGAAATTTTAATAAATGCTTCCGTGCACTCTCATTAATGATTTTGGTATTTTAATACAAAACGACTCTATTTATTATAAGGAATCTTTGTATCTGGCGCAATTATAAGAAAATATTTTAAAGTCAAGTTCAGTGGTAGCACTCTGGCTCTCGTGATTTTCTTTTATTTAATTTTGCATATAGAGTCGCCATTTTTTCCCAAAACCTTATCTCTCCAACAAATATAAAAGGAATTTCCAATTGACATGATCATATACCTTCTCGATATCCACTTTGTATAACACTCTAGGAATTCCAGCTTTAAGTCTATTATTCAAGCATTCATTAGCTATACAAATGGAATCTAAAATTTGTCTGCTTTGATAGAAGCATTTTGTGGTTTTGAAATAATCTTCTCAACCATTGAACTCAAACCGATTAGCAAGTACTTTTGAGATGATCTTGTACATTCCTCCCACCAAGCTTATAGGCCAGAAGCTTTTTATCTCCACCGCCCCAATTTTCTTTGGTACAAGAGTAATGAAAGTAGCATTTAAGCTCTTCTCATCTTCTCAAGTTTTCAACTTTCTTGAAACTCATGGAAAGCACGCATGATATCCTCATCCTATAACTCTTGAAAGAAAGCCGAAGTAAAACAATTTGGGCCCAGAGTCTTTTCACCATTCAGAGCTTTCATAACTTTGAGCACCTTCATCTCTTTGAATCGCCTCTCAAGTCGCTCAGCCTCCTTCTATCCAATGGAATCAAAAGAAATCCCATATAATCGGGGTCTCCAAGAAAATTGCTCAGTAAGTAATCTCTCAAAAAACTGCACAATTTGATTACAAATCAACTAGGACATCTCAATTGAGTTTTTTCTACGATTTGAGTTAGCCATTCTATGAAAAAACTTTGGGCACCCACTGTTCCTTGACTTTTGCCTCCAACACACCTCCTATATTAAAGTGACCCTCTCCAGCTCAAGCTTGACTCAGTTCCTCCTCCCTTGTTCCTCTTCAATTAAAGCTCTTGTTTCTTCTGTACTATCCAAATCTCGTAATTCTTCTATATGTGTCTGTATCTATTGTTCAATATTGCCAAAAATCTCTTCATTCTGCTATTTTAGATTCCTTTTTAATGCCTTCAGTTTTCCGGCCAAAATTTTATTAATATCCCAAAATGTAACTTTATGATGGGATATGTAGTCAATATGAAATTTCTTAATGAGTTGGCATTGAAAATATCCCATCCCATAATGGGACTTCACGTGGTCAACAATTAATTTTCAAGTAATATCCCATCCCATAAATAATATATCCTATTCTATCGAAGATTTCAACTTATATTAGTTACACTTTCAACTTTCACGTAATTTCTTAATGAGACTTTTTATGGTGTCTATTATGATGATTTCCGGGCTAGTTTGGGTAGTGAAGAATACTCTATTATTAAGTATTTTATTATTACTTTTTACCTACTTTTCACAACTATTCACTACTATTCAATATTCTATCATTACTTTTTCATTATTTTTTCACTACTATTCACAGAATATCTGAGATCACCCCACTACCCAAACGGAACCTAAGACTGAGACTTTTCTAGCACGTTTCTCCAAAATTTCCAAGTTCATACTTCACATCGTATTTCCATTATCATATGTTTTGGAGTTTTTCCAAGTAAATGTTTTTTTTAGGACGAGGGTCCGCAACGTGTCTTTTGCCGGGTTAACCCCGGACTCGTGTAACATGTCCCTATCACATAAATAAGATAAATCATTGACTTTCCACCAATGGGGCGTGACCCCTAGAAATTGTTTACAGCCAAGGGTTTGAACCTTAGACTTCGAGGGGGCATACTACCAAGACCAAGACCCTTACCACTTGAGGCAACAACTCCTAGGGTTAAGAGTAAACTTTTTGTTTTTACTGCTTGTCAACTCGTGCCAGGGTTTTTAAGAATTGATGGTAATCTGAATGGAGTGTTTACAAAGCAAATTTAACTTGATTTGTTCAACTTGAAATGTACTGGAAATTGGCCCACCCTTTTCCTGAATCTTTTCTATTCTGATTATAATATACCCCTCCTTCTTCTAGTAGTTCAGGGCTGGTTTATCAAGTTACCAGTAAGCTACTTTTTGTGTATCCTTGTTGTATCATACAAAATTTAGTTTGTTGGTGAGCATATGAATTTCCTTTAGATCTTAGTCTCTTATTGTGCACCTCTTTTAGTTTTACATCTCCCGTGCTTCTCTTTTATACCTCCTGAGTACTAAGGCTACTCCCTTTTTGTTTTCTTTTATTCAAAAATGCAAAAGGTGTAGCCCAAGTACACATGATGTATAGAAGCACCTTACTCGAAAAATGAAAACTCAGTCCATTAAACTCTATAGAAGCTGCCGAAAAGGAACAAAAAGTAAAGGAAAACAAAGTCTTAAGCTCCTCCATCATCTGCCTGTGATTCTCAAAATTTCTATCTTTCTTTTCTCTCCAAATACACCACATTAGATAGATAGGACCATCTTCAACACTGCTGTGATTTGTGGGTTGCCATATAACTCTCTCTCTCTCTCTCTCTCTCTCTATATATATATATATATATATATATATATATATATATTTATGAGCATATCTAATTAGCAAAGAGGTCTAATATTCTTTTGTGTATAATTCAAACTAACCCAAATTGACCCAAAAAGTCACTCCACAAGGCATTGATGATCTTACAGTGGAGTAAAAGGCTGTCTACAAATTCACCACTCTTTCTGCACATACAACACCAATCTGTCATAATAATATGATGTTTCCTTAGGTTACTCTTGGTAAGGATCTCCTCTAGGGATGCCGTCCACACATAAAAGCAAATCTCTTGGGCATCCTTGTCTACCAAATACTCCTTATAGGAAGAAGTTACCATCCAAAGGTATAAGGACTTTATAGAAAGAATATCACCCGAACCTCCAAGACATAATCTAATAGAGTACAATAGATTGAAGAATTTTGTGAAGACATCAACCTATCAATTATGACCCGGTTTGAAAAAACTAACTTTTCACTGACTGGAGCAATTGGAGATCACCAATAGATCAGCCACTGAAGCTCCTTACACATGCAACCACTAAAGCCCATTACACATGCAATACTATAAACCTCTAGGAAAGCTTGCTTGAGGGCCCTATAATGACATCATAAGTCATGCTAGAATCTATTCCTAGAGTATAACCCACCTCAAGTTTAGCTTGACTAAATAAGCTTTCTTCATCTTTTGACATTATTTTGTAACCCTACCCCATGCAGCCTATATACCTCATTAGAATAGTACCCACCCCATCCACAACCAGATTTTGAATCCACCAAGGCTTTCCAAAAGGCCTCCCTCTCATGCTAGTCATGCAAAAGTCACTTCCCTAGAAGGGCGCAATTGAACAAAAGCAAATTTTGAATGCCCAACCCTTCCTCAGAAATCATAGAGCAAACCTTGGCCCATTTTACCTGGTGATTTTGAACTTTTCACCTTGTAATTATTGGCAATGCTAGTGGGAAGGGGAAACAACGACAAGAAATATTTAGGAAATTAAAGGTACTTTTGATCAAGGTGATCCTACCATCTTAGATAAACACGTCATTTTTCTACCAGTCAATTGGCTCTCAATATTGATCATGTGAAGCATTTCAGATGTTTGATGCCCTCTTAACCATCTAATTTTGAGGTGAAGCTCAACAAGATATGGGTTTGGACCGACGATACTCTATCAAGGCCTTGTTTGTGTAGAGGAAATAACAATGGAAGTTGAGGAAGCTGATGTCGACCCTTCTTTGTGGATCATGAAGTAAGAAAATTAGATAGGGTACTTGCATCTCTCTCTCTCTCTCTCTCTCTATATATATATATATATCTCTAACTTATCAAAACAAAGAGTGTGTGCAAGAAATACAAGTGAGGCATGCATAACCTAAAAGCGTGAGAGTTGCTGATAAGAATGGAGTAGGTAGTGAGAGTGGAGCAAAAATTTCTAAGCATTGTTGGGGGGGGGGGGGGGGGGATAACTTAGAGGTGCTTTTTCCAAGGTTTAATGAATGGGAATGCAGATTTGATGGGCATTGTAATGGATTGTAGAAGGTAACTAAAGGGGAAATGAGGACTAGGGAAGGCAGAAATGGGAGGGGGTGATTTCGGGAACTTTCGAAGAGCTTGCTGTATTAGAAGACCCCATAAAACAAACATCCTTCTGTTTTGATTTGATTCTCATTGACGAGAATGAGCTGAACTACTAGTTCCACTGCACAGTAGGCCCCCTGAGCCCCTGAGTCCAGGTACCTCAAATTGGGTGTTGTAAAAGGTAAGAACGTTACATAAGCTTGTGGGATTATCTTGTGATGGGTTTGAAGGATAGCTGCCAGCCTTATTTATAACAATTGATGCAAACATAGTCTTCTAGATGTCTATCAGAGGAGGCTTCCCAGATTGCTATTGGATCATTTCCCGTTGGTGTTTGATTGCAAAGGGTATTGCTTTGTATTGGCAAGCAAGTTGAAAGCCTTGAAAGAAGATCTTAAAAAA
Source organism: Juglans microcarpa x Juglans regia (assembly GCF_004785595.1). Taxonomy (NCBI): domain Eukaryota; kingdom Viridiplantae; phylum Streptophyta; class Magnoliopsida; order Fagales; family Juglandaceae; genus Juglans; species Juglans microcarpa x Juglans regia. The sequence goes on from NC_054596.1 coordinate 22,620,273, forward strand.
TGGAACGGGGAGAAATTTGATCATATAGAGAGCTGGAAATCGATATTATTGAATGAGCTTTGTGGTCTTGATTGGATTGTGGAAAAGAAAGCTCTATCCATGGAGAAGTCTTGCACAAGGAAGATGCTATTATGGAATCTTATGGAAGAAGTGAGTTGGAGAAAAATCAAGGACCCTATGGTTCAGGGAAGGCGATGGAAACACCAAGTTCTTCCATTGAGTGGCTAACTCGAATAGGAGGAATAATTGCACTAGATCCCTAGTGATGATTAATGGTTGTCTCATTCGACCATACAATTGTAACTTGGCATATTGTGTAATTCTACCACTGCCTATACTTTGAATAGTTTTGTTGGTGCCCTAAAATGGACGGCATAAGTTTTGAGGTTGTTGGTAGGGATGATGCCATTTGGATGGAAAGAAAGTTTGAGGAAAGTTACGTCCTTGAACCATTGCAAGCCTTTAATGGCATTTGGACTTGCTCTTCTAACGTGATCAAATGAGAATGGGTAAAAGGCTCGCAGGGAATGACGCGACAGGATATGGATGGCTAATATCTTGGGCTGAAAATGCATTAATCAAAGGAAGACATATACTAGAACCAATCCTCATTACCAATGAATCTAGACAGCAGAATTCGGTCAAGGGCACTGGGGGTGTTATAATTGGACCTATGGAAGGCTTATGATCATGCAGATTTCTTGCTATACTTATCAAAAAGATGCGGCTTTGGCGCAAAGTGCGTGAGTGGATAGCTCAGTGTTCACCTTCAGATTTATCAAAAGGTTCCGTGGTTTGCATCAAGCGGACCCATAGTCTCCCTTTCTCTTTGTAGTTGTCATAGAAAGCTTTGAGTAGAATGTTAGGTGTAGTGGTGGATAGGGGACTGCTATTAGGCTTTTAAGTGGGACAAAGAAACATGAATGAGCTGCTGGTCTCTCATATCCTTTTTGCGGAAATTGTTATTCTGTGATGATGATCCAAAATATTTTTGACATTTACTTTTTGTTTTATGCTATGAGGTTGTTTTAGGCTTGAAAGTCAATTTGGGCCGAATCAAAGTTGGTTTCTACTGGGAATACATTTGGGCACTGTCCGGTATCCTTGGATGTAGGTGACGTCTTTGCCTATATCTTCCACTAGGGGCTTCATATGAGGAAAAGTCTATGTGGGACAGTATCATTGAGAAGATGGAAAGGAGATTGGCAGAATGGAATCTACTTTATTTGTCTAAAGGCTATTGGATCACATAGATAGGGGTGGCAATTCGTGTTCGCGGGTCGTCTTTGTGTTCATGTCGCGTCAAGTCATGAGTATTAGACTATATGGGTCCACCCTAACGACCTGTTTAATTGAATGGGCTAGACCCTAAAACCTTAACATTACGGGTTATTTCATGTCGGGTTCACGAGTTGTGTCATATATTGCGACCCCTACACAGATAAAGAGCACCATCACTAACTTTTTTACATATTCTGTCCTTTTCCCTTCCCATTCGGTGTGGGCAAACGGATTGAGAAAATTCAAAGGGATTTCTTGTGGGATGGTGTAGATGGTGAATCCAATCCAAATACCATCTATTTAATTGGTCTATGGTATGTGGTCATGTTTGGGAGTTGAAAACTTGATTGTGTTTAAATCGAGCATTGCTAGGGAAATGGCTGTGGTTAGGGGTGGGCACCAGGTGCCTGGCACCTGGCCTGCCCTTTCGTCTCGCTTGACTTGTAGGGTACCGGGTAGGCGGGATGGATTGTTCAATTATTGTTTTTAAACGGGGTGGGTAGGATATCTACCTGCTCGCCCACCCTACCTATACAAAAAAAGCCCCTACATTTCTACACATTTTTCTTCTCTTCCTCTTCTCTCCACTGCACTTCCGTCTCGTCCCTCTTCTTCTTCTTCATCTTCTTGTTCCTCTTCTGTGCGAGACCCATGCCATGATCCAGAGGATCTCAAGCAGAGGGGGGAAATTGGTGTTGGAAATTAAGTTTGGGATATGTGGGGCAGATGGTGCTCAATGCGATTAATGGACGGACCATTTTGGTTGGGCGTATGGAAAAAATTCATGAAGAATTCTCTAGGTCAGCTAGATATGAGTTGGAGTGATGGGTCTAGAATTTGTTTTTGGCATGAGTTATGGTAGATCAAACCTTAAAGGAAATCTACCCAGGAATATTGATAATATCATTTTGTAAGGTAGGCTTCAAGACTGATATGTATTCTTCCAGAGTGAAGAAAAACTGAAAAGATCAATTGGGGTGGATTCATTCAAACAGAAAAAATTGAGTTTAGATCTTTCCATCAAATATTGCATTTTATGGCTGAACACTCTTTTCCTATGGTGGCTTTTTTTTTTTTTGTATGGACAGCAGCCCATGGTAAGATCCTAACTAAGGAAAACTTAAGGAAGAAGCATCTTACGGCCATATACCATGTGCAATAAAAGTACAGAAACTGGACCATCTGTTGCTCCACTGTGACATTGCTAGAGGGTTTTGTGAGTGTCGATTTTGCAGCTCCTAGAGATTTGAGTGGCTGATGCCCCAAAGGGTGGTGTATCTATTGAGGGGGTTAGGTAGGTAGAGCGGGAGACAATTATATATGGAAGATGGCTCCGATGTGCATAATGAGTGGGTATTTGGAACAAAAGCGCTCAGATTTTTTAGGACTGTGAGAGAACACTACCAGAGCTAAAACTCTTTATGCTTGTATGATTTTACTAATAGTCAGCCACCCACAACACTACTAGATTTTCTTCTTTGTAGCTTTTTTGGGCTCTTGTTCTCTTTCCCATTCTTAGATAGGCGTCTTTTGTATACTTCCAGTGTACTTGGGTGATATCCTTTAGTGCTTTTTAATGAAATTCAGTATGGTTACTTGTCAAACAAAAAAAAAGTTTCTTGATCATGGTGCCCTTTTTCATGAATTATATGGCTTCTTTTGACTGGTTATGACTTGTGGAGATGGATGGATGGTGCGTGCAATAACTTATTGTTTATAGTCACATCTATTGTTGATTGTTATGTTTGTTTTTTATCAGTTACTACTCTCGAGATGATGCCGAGGATGCTGTCAAATATATAAGTGGAACGATTCTTGATGATCGTCCTATCCGTGTGGATTTTGATTGGGGATTCCAGGAAGGTAGGCAATGGGGCCGTGGTCGAAGTGGCGGACAGGTGAGCTGTTGTGCTTGCCATATATTGCCTGATATCTACGTCTTTACTTGCTTTAATGGAGTCTTATCCTTTTCCATGCAGGTGCGAGATGAATATCGTACTGATTATGATCCTGATATCCTTCTGTTTTTTTTTTTCTTTATTATTATTTGATGTAATTTCAATGTCATAATATGGCTTTTTTCATGGTAGTGCTGATATTTTCAGAGGATAGTAGGGGTCAGGAAAGTTGTTTTATTTTTGTATTGTTGAACAGGTTATGGTTATTAAAAATGTTTGTTTGCTTATTTTTATATTCAGTTAATATATTGAGCTTTTGCCATAGGGTTTTTATTCAGATTGTAATGCCTCAAGGAAAGCCCAAAGCACATTTGGGTTTATAATCCAATAGGTCTAGTCAATGTTACAATTGGAACCCCTTGGAATCATTATAAAGTGCAAGAGCTACTCAATCCAGGCTATCACAAATAGAAAATATGTGTAGAGGACGACTCGCTGGAATTTTAGCTAACATTCACTATGAAATATGTATGTTGATGGATAAAAGTTTGGTGTGGATGCTAATCGGTTGAGGAAATCGACCTTCTTTTCTTTCTTCCAAAACCTTTCTTTTTTAGGTATGCCACTCCGCAAGCTGGGAACTTGTTATCCCATCTTACTGACCTAAAGTCAATTGAAGAAGAGGTTGAATATTTTGCAGTTGCACTAATAATGATCCTTCCACTCCATCTTCTCCCTTTCAGCCTCCCTTTTGCCAAGTGTGCACTACCATGAAATGATCCTATATCCTGTTTCAACTAGATGCTGTTGTTGGCTTTGTTTAAACCAGCATTAGCTCAAGCTATTTGTTATTTTTTCCCTAATTCACTTGGTGGAGCCACTTTTTTGAAATGGGCATAAATTATTTACTCTGAATTCTTTTCTAGGTTAATCTTAGGAACTATAATTCCATGAGGTCAAGGGTGCTGGAGTTGTGTATATCAATATGGTTTCGTGGCAATGCTAGGAGCTTACCCTTCTCCTCTCATTCTCTCTAAATCTTGTTATACCTTTCTACATATTACCTTTTTCCCATCACATTGAGCCATGTCATTTTGCCCTTAATGGAAACTATGTGAGGGTTGAGTTTTGATCTTACGTTTAGCCTGATGATAACCGATAAAAGATAATTGCTTCACTTTTATTTCCATTCAATGAACATGCTTGACTTTATAGATAAGTTTAACTAGTGGAAATTAATTTCATTTTCGATTGGCATTCTTTAGTGTTGGGATGTATGTGATAAATATTAGCTCTGCCAACCAAAACATAAATGACTTATTCTTCTGTACTCTCTTTGCATTCTTCAAATATATATATATCTTATGTCTTGCAAATTAAACTCATTTGACTTGTGCTTGAAGAAAGATTGTTCCACAATGTTCTTGTATACTACCTGTGTACTTGGGCTTTGCCTATTCGTATTAATATAATATAATCGTTTACCTATAAAAAAAAAAAAAAAAGATTGTTCCACAATGTTGACCATTTGATGCCCTTGTACTTTTTTTATTCTTAATCATGAGCTGGAAATAACCTTATACTTAGTTCGTGTGGTTTCCTTAATAAATGTTTTACCTAGAGGAGGTTATGGAAAGTTAGTTCAGAGGGAGCTGGAAGCACAAAGGCAGCTTGTAGATTATGGTGGCGGTTCATTGGGCTCTTTCCCGCCAGTTATGCCACCTCAGTGTAAGTTATTCAAAGCTAATCCATGTATAGGTCTCTAGCTTATAAACTATGACTATAGTTCATAGCTTGGCCTTTTTTTGGCTTGACATTCCAGTCTGGCTTGTTTGCTTTTTTTTTTTTTGATCGAAAAAAAAAAGTTTGTAGCAAAATGGAAAAAAGATAAGTAAACAAGCACCAGAAAACAACAAAAAAAGCAATGGAAACTTGATCTATAGCCATGATATACAAGCACCACTAAGCCCTGACCATCTTAAAGCACCGAGTATACCATCTAACCGCCAAACCAATAGAGGGAGGGCCATCCCTGTCTCTTTGAGGCGCAAACCACATCCATAGCTGTCACGGTCTTCCTCCTAGAATCACAGATGAATTCTCCAAGAAAATCTTGAGAAATGCTCTCCTTGTAGATCAGGCCCCTGACATGCTTCACACCAACCCTATGATCCAAACAGCGAATTGTGGGCATGGTGATGCCCTAGATGTTATCGTGGAGGACCTTACGGTGCCGCTTCGCTCCTCCCTTGCCCAAACCTTATCTCCTTTTCCACGACCTGACATTTTCCCAGAAAGATGTTGAGAAAGAAAAAGTCAGAATGAAAACTGAGCTTGCTGGTAGTCAATTAGATCCTGTCTTGTTTACATATCTTAGGCGTATTTTGAACATTGTGGCCACAAGTGTATTCTGAGTTGGTCAAGTTAGGAATTTCATATCTGATACATCGGACTGAGCCTAGTTAGGTGCAGCCACAGCCAATTATACAGTACCCCAAGGCTGCCTCTGACCATGGGCTGAGTAGATAGGTCTGGGTGCGCTGGCCTGTTGTTTAAAATGCAATTGCAAACACAGTCAAAATTTGCTTATATAATACACTTGTCCGCCATAAATTGTATGGTTGATATGTTGATAAATTGTTTTACCAAAACATACATGGATACATGCACCTGCAATTGTTATTAAAGAGAAGTACGGAATAGAAAATGGACAAAGGCGTGCAGGAAGGTTTAAGCATTATGGAAAAAAGGCTAACCAGCTGTCGTAAAAGCATGGCCTTTGGGGAAGGTTCTTGTTCTAAATACTTTTGGATGGTGAAGAATCTCTAAGACCATGCAAACCCAACATATCTTTAACCTGGTTAAACCCCGGACCCTTGTAATGCGTCCTCATCACATGGATCAGGTAAATCATTGGCTTTTCACTAATGGGATGTGGCCCTAGAATTGCTTGTGTCCAAAGGTTCAAACCTTAGACCTTGTTCTAAATATTTTCAGTTGATAAATGATTTACCTTGGGTCAGAGTATCCACCTCACCTGGATTAATATGTTTTACTCACTAACATCCAAATCATTCTTGGGTGGTTAGAGTGCACCGTTTTTGCAGTGGGCTGAGAGATGATGGTTCCATTGCAACTACTCTCCAGCATACAAACTGTATTTGTTTTTCATCAAGAAAATATAGATTTTTAGATATTTTGCTGGTCCTAAAGTCACCCATTTGCATGACACAGAAGCGTGAACCGCCCATCTTATTATAAGGTCACTTCTGGATCTCTTGGAAACCATTAGAATAGCTGACTGTTCTGGTCTTCTGTCATGCACAATAGATGGTGTTGCATATTGGGACCTTTGAAAAGCTTTATTGTAGTCTTAAATTCCTATCTGTTGTCCATAATAATATCTGCTTCTACAAACTCTGACTGTTTTAGTCCTGCAGATGGTAGACATGGTAGAAGCCATGGTCATGGGGCTCTTATCGTAGAGGTAACTCCTTTCTAAAAACAGTTCTGCTCTTGATGTACCTGTGGTTTATACAAGAGTTTTGGCAATTTTTGAACTGCATGAGACTGTCATAGGGCCAGAGATTCTGTTTAATTGGTTTCTTCTATTGTAGATTATCAACGGAAGCGACACCGAGATGATGATGGCCATGGGCATGAGACCTCAAAGAGAACCTCAGATCATGAATCCAGGAGAATCTCTGATCACGACTCCCGACCGGTAATTCCCACAAGATGATTTTGGCTAATTCCTCTGCATTCTCTTGTAGAATGGCTCCAACTGCCAATCCACTAAGAACTTGCTGCACTGCTTATGCAAAGAGTATTATTATTATTTTTTTTATAGTAGGGTTTTACCCTGAAGGGAACATTTCCTGAAATGCTCGACGGCCTGAGCTTGAACCCTGGCCAAAGAGGGGTTTGGAAATAGTTTTGAACCAGCAATAGAATGCCACTCGGTTAGAACCCTCACTAGCTATGTTGCAAATCTGCTTCCATTTCATTGGATTTGCAACAAGTTGGTTACTGCCACAGTTGTTAGACATTGGAAGAGGCATGTTGTGTGCTTTTGTTGTAATATTTTGGTTATTGTTCCCCCTCAATTTGACATCGTTTTGATGTGACAGGAGAAGAATCCACGATTTCGGGAGAGTGGTGATTCCGATGATGATGAGGAAGATGACCGGAAGCAACGATCTTAGCCAGATTAATGTTACTCTAACTAGAATTTTTATTTGGCAGTTGTGTTTTGATAAGCAGACGTTTCCAGATTTGAGGTAGGACTCTTTTATGTAATGTACTCTCTGTTTGAACAATTTTCTGCATTTCACGCGGGAATCCTTTCTCAAGATTTAAGTACTGTAAAGTTCATTGTCTCTGGATTATGGTCAATTTATCCCACATGCTAAATTATGGTTAATGAGTCGGGCTCACTTAATGGATGGTGGTAATATGGTATTCCAGGGTTTAAGACGATGAATCTATTCATGAGTAAATATGATATCGAAGGCCACTTAGCATTACATTTCCATGTCTGACCCACGTCATGGATGAGGCAATTGCCCCTCATAGGTGCTGGTAAATAGAATCTCAGCTAAGTAGGAACTTGATCATCCGCTCAAAATGGCTAGTATCTGCTCAACCGGCATTGGCAAACAAAACAAATATATACGTCTAAATGAGACGGGGCAGCAATTTTCCTCCCCATTGACAATTAAACTGAATTTTGCACATTATACATTATCACTTTACCGGATCTATCAAAACTGTTACATGTGAAGGCCTTGAAAGTCTTTCTTCCTTTGGATCACGGTAGGCAACAGAATTGGGAATTTGAAGGTTTACGCAACCCATGGAACCAAGTCTTGAGCTGAAGAGGAAACCTTCCAATGGAAATCAAACCCACTTTTTTCGATTGAGAATCCAACCAGAGATAACCATATACGAGCAAGCACGCTACCCAAATGCACCTTTCGCATAAATATTTACTCAACTTCTGTGATGATTCTTCTTTTACGTAATGGTCGCGTTGAAATGCTTCCAGGAGCACTGTGAGCTTTTCTTCTCTCTTCTTTCTTCCTAGCAGCTTCAGTCATGGTGCGCCTCAGAGCAGCAGCCTTGTATATTGGTAATGGTAAGTGCCTATGCCTGCACAATTATCATCAAACATCAGTATATGAGAGATCATTCCTTCCTAAGTATTCATTTTGCCATCACTTCACGGGAGATGGTACAAGCTACCATCTAGACACTTGAAATTTGCTAGAACTCCACGTATTGCATTCTTAGAAACATCCACCTAGGAAAGCTCTTTACAGAAAATGGATTAGAAAAATGTTCAGTCTCATACATAACTATTTGTAAAGCTTCTTCTCAGAAAATGAGTTAGAGCACCTCATATAGCACTGGCACGTACGTGACGTACCATTGTGCCGTTTCAAATAAATAAGCCAGAGAACTTTGTAAAGCACCAGTCCATGCAACCTGTGTCCTATATTGTTCGCCCGTTATTCCAATAGACAATTTAACATCCTTTCCAAGTTATTCCTTTACTTTCTTTGAACAAACAACACTCCTTTCCTATGGTGTATTTGGCATCCCCCCAAAAAGTAGGATTTTCTAAGGTGACAAACAAGTTGGAATGGTGTATATTCATTAACCAGCAATTGCAATGTGCTGATCAAGTATGGGATTGCGATTAGTGGGGCCTACATCTCAATGCTCTATATGGGCAGCCATGCCAAAGTGCATAAATAATGTAAGTGGGTTAGTTATGATCGAGTATCTGAAGGAGCCTCCTTCAAACACCTAAAGCTGATAATGATACTGCTCCATCAATAAGGAGCACTCATTGATGCTTCATGAATGCTTTTATGGAAAACTTACATGGCCCCTAACATTAAGTCGGCACAAAATATCTTAAGACCATCTTCAAAGAAAGCCAGGCCTATCAAAGAGCTAAAATGCTTGTATCATCTGTGCATACCTCAAAATACGCTTGACCTCGGGGAGGTGTTTGTAGCGATTCTTGACAGCCTCGTGATAGTCATGCTTTTTCCTTTCCCTTGGGAGAAGCTGCAGCATAAAAGATAGATGGTCAAGGCTATACGAGGATGCAACGATGGTACCGGATCTCCAATACAGAAATCAGCTAAAAAGGCAATGGGACCGTTAATGTCTAAATAATAAGTTACTGGGCTTGATTACAACATTTCTATTTCTGACTCTTTAGGCCTGGATTCACCATGTGCAATTTTTGTATGAGGTGTATGCACTATTGATGTCAAATAGTAAGACAGTTGACAAAGAAGCATTACAGAATCTGGAAATGTTAAAATACAAATTTTATGACACCAGCGAGATAGTCTTAAAACAGAACCGCACAACGTGCAGGAAGAGATTCTTACTACTCCCATTTGTTCTGATGCTTTAGCCTTCCAAAGCCTGAGGTTGGTATCATCACTCCCGGAAATAATATAACTTGCATCGCAGCTAAACTTGACACAGAATACCCTATACAGAATGGAAACTTTTTTAAAATTTGCTTAAAGTAATACAAATTAAATAACCAATTAGAAGGGGAAAACGCAAAGGTCAAAGAACTATATGTAGTACAACCTCTGCATCCTCTGTGTGTGATAGATTTCCCTGCTGTGGCCACCATTAAACTGGAATATTCTCACCTGCACAGTACAAGTTCTAAATAAGCAAATGCATGTGTCCATCCCTTAGTATTGAACAACAGTCATGACTCAATGCAACGAACTCACTGTTCTATCATAAGATCCAGTAACAAATTCTCGACCAGTTGGTGAGTAATCTATATCCATCCTGAGAAAATTAAATTCAAGGGTCAACATATATAGTTTACAAAATGATTGTCAACGAGGATAAATACCATGAAGCATAAAGAACAAAATGCATTCGAAAGTACAAGTGAGCCATCTTACACTGCAGAAACATGATCTTTGTGAACCATTCTGGCTTCATCAAGTTTCCTAGCATCATAGCTATAACAGTTGCTGTCCTCATTAGCCTGCATCCTCAAAGACTTTAAACAGTGATTTCCATGGTGGAAAAAGAATATTCTGTATATAGAGAGCATGAGGTTAACATATTCTATCATGGTCTATGACCTAAAAGCATTGCAGTACATTCTCAATTTAGTTCATGATATACAACCCTCTGATAGGTCTTAACTTCTTCAATGTTTTTGCTGACAGAGAAAATATATAAAAAAGACAACACCACTGGTTGGGTTCCTTTTTCAACTTTGTATCACCAGAAGTAGGGGCATGTGCAAGAATTATGGACTGGTAACTGTCACAATGTGGATAGGAGGATACATATATTTATGGACTGGTAACCATAACAAGTTGGCAATATGATGTTAAGGTATTCTCCCAATTACATTCGGAAGTCCCTACTCTGACTGCAGAGTGGAATATATCCACTATCGGAATGAAATTTGACTGCAATCTCAAACATCCAAGAAAACCAACAAGGAGACAGAGATAATTTAAAACAACACTTGCACAACAAAATGATTCAAACCATGTACTTACAGCTGTGAAGTTCATTGGCTCCATTGGGTTCCAACAAATAGAATTAGTTTTTGTCTGTAATCCCAAAAAACAAACAGTCAGTTTGGTTATAGACAACTGCAGATAACATAAATTTTGGAGTTAAGAAAAGAACAAGTTCAGAATGCCTCAGAAGATGGGGATAAAACATCAGGCAAAAGTCATCTGAAAAAGGGGGTAAAGTAAGAAATGTTTTATTGATAAAAGTAGAGTTCAGCATGAGCAGGCTATACAACAGATACACTTAGTTGGAGCAGGAGAAGAGCGAGAAAATTGTGGAAAGTAAAGCTAGAAAGACATGGTGAGCTGACATCCACTGGTAGAGAACATCACAGAGGGTCTTAAGATCTTCAGCGGTCCTTGAATCCTCGACGCTTCGATCTCTTTTCTTTCATTCCCTATGCTCCACATCAAACAAGCCCGTATCATTTTTCATAAGATCTCACTGAATGGGTTTTCAAACCACCCCTTTCAACATGTTAGTATTCAAAACAGACTTTGCATGCCTCTTTGCGAGGTGGCTAACACGACAAGCTGTTAGTAGAGGACAATAACATGCCTCTTTCTTAGGTTGTCCAAGGTAAGGATCTTCCCAAGCGTTGTTGTCCAAACAAAGAAAGCTGCTCTCAAAGGAACCTTGCTCCTCCAAACGGCCTTTCCATGGACAAGCGATACTGTCTTGGGGGAATAAAAGATGGCATAAGACTTCAAACTCCCCTCTTCGATATGCTATGCATCATCTTGTCTTCCCCACCTTATCTAACTTTGAAAGAATATAACTGGACAGCTTAAAATACAAATTGCATAAAAAGATTAACATAAAAAAGGAGCAAAGTTTTCTATTGGGGTGAGTCACACCATTCTTCTAACCGTAGAAATCAAAAAGAGATTCTATTCGTGATCTTTTTTAATAAGGAAGTTTAAATTCTATTCAAGCTCAAAAAGTAGTATCACCATTCAAACTTTCCCACCGATTTCTCACAATATTCAAAAATCATTGCTCTCTTCATCTACACCACATCATGTGAGACAGAATCAATTTCTACCAAACTTCACAATGATAACGGCCAAACTGTCCTTTCTAACATGCAAAGAGATCCTCCACTCTTCTAGGCAATACCCAATCTGCTCCAAGTCTGCTGAATGTATAATTCCACAAAGCATTAGCTACATCACAGTGGAGCAAAAAATGGTCAACAAATTATCCACTACTTCTGTACTACTTTTGTACTACGTTTGCACATACAACAGCAAGCAAGCACCAACACAGGCCTCTTAAATTAACCCAAGTGAGAATCTTCTCTATGACAACTGTCTAAATAAAAAAGCAACTATTTGTGAAGCCGTGTGGAGCCGTAGTCCTCTAAATATTCTTCCAATAAAAGGAAGTTTTAGCATGGGGATATATTGCATTATAGAAAGATTGACTACAAAGACTTCATGCTTAGAAGAGGCCCGCCAAATCTCATCTCTCCACCTCTTCCCATTTTGAAAGAATATAACCAGTCAAACAAAAAAGGAAATCAAGAGGTTCATCTCCCAGTCTTGTGCTGTCCTAATAAAAGAGACATTCCATTGTCAAAGAATCGTAGGAAAGATTGCTTAATCATTCACCTTGAACGCTTTCTTAGAATGAGATGCTGAATAATTCAGGAAAAGCTTCCTCAAGAGACCAATCTTCACACCACACGTCATGCAAAAAATGAATCCCATAACCATCTATCATTTGAAAACAAGTAAAGCTGGAAAATTCCTCCACTACCTCCTATATTCTTCCAAAGACCAGCTCCAAACAAACCATTCACCTTATTAGAACAGCAGTTGCCCCATGAGCTACCATATTTAGCATCCACCATGAATCGCCATAAACTCTCCTCTCCTCTCCTTTGAACAAAATTAACTTCCAAACCTCCAAATCTTTGACTAAAATTGGCAAACAAAACTTTGATCAATGTGCCCAGTGCAACTTCAATCCTCTCCCATACCATTCCACAAGAAAATCTATATAGCTTTGCTAAACAATTGGCAACGCCAACAGGTAAGGGAAAAAGAGACATGTAATATGTGGGTAAGATGGACAGACTACTCTTAATCAACGTGAGTTGACCACCCATAGAGAAATACATCTGCTTCCAACCAATCAATAGACTCTCCATTATTTCAATAATGCCATCCCAAATAAATTTGGCCTTGAAGGGAACTCCCAAAGTAAGACCAAGATCTTTTAACAAAATGATGACAACCTACAACTAAAAAAATAGCTAAATAAAACTTGTAGTACCTCAAAACTTAAATGAATACAACCATTGCTTTATCCTGACAACAACAACGTCTGACTGCATCCACATATTTTCAAATTTCAAGTGCCTTTCACCACTATGAGAATTCTGCAATCAAGAAGAATGGGGAAATTGTCCGAGCAAACTCTAGGGTAACTTTTTTGAGACACTTAAAAGGTATTTGACTAGGGGTGACAATATATGACACGACCCATGAACCCAACACAACATAAGTAGATTTGGATTTGATATAAATGAGCTTGAGTCAAAACAAGTTGACCCGATAAGACATGAATAATAAACGGTTCAATTGTGGGTCAACCCGCGAAACCCGTATAACACAAATAAATTCTATTAAGTGTTTAGTTTTATATGCCTTTATTATTGCTGGGATGTAATATTAATATTAGTATTTGACTACTCAATTATTTTATAGAAATATTAATTTTCATATATATTATTGGTTTGAATATTGATCATAATTTTTTTTTTTTTTTTTTATCATGAATTCAATTGTAATTGTGAATGATTTATATATTTAACATGCCTTATATATGATATTATATTAATTGGGTTAAAATAAATCGGGTCAGCTCAACCTATTTATATGAAATAGGTAAAACGGATTGTGTCATGTCACCTGTTATTTATATGTAGGGGTGTAATTGGTCCAGTCCAGTCGGTCCAAAGGAATATTTTTAGACCGGACCGAAACTTTTGATCTACCCATTTTCCACCCCGAGACCGGACCGGACTGTTATCTATCGGTCCGCCCATTTTTAGACCAGACTTTTGATCCACCCATTTTAGAGTCTAGCCTGTTTAATTTAAAGGATCATGTTCGAGTTGACCCATATAATCTAATACTCATAACTTGGCACAACACAAACATGACCTGCAAATACGAATTGTCATCCCTGTATTTGACCTCCCAATCAGTAGAAATAAGAATTCATCAATCATGAACCCAGAAACATGTTTGTGATTATTTGACCATGTAATTTTTTTATAATTTTCCAACCACGTAAAATTACTGACAAGTGGAAGATCAATCAAATTGTGATAAAAAATGAGTTCTGAAAAATCCCCATAACTAGACAAATACAACCTTCACCTGATCGGTCACTAGGAAAAAACTTGTTATATTAAAGTCTCCCCCAATGCACAATTGCAAGTTCCACCAACCAACTCATCCCATAAAAACTGTCTCAAAATCAGAATTAGGACCATACTCACCTGCAAATGCCCATTGAAATTGATGTTTCAAAAGAATAGGTTGCAACATTCTCCATGTAAGAATCAAACTTTTACAATCCTTCTATCCCAGATACACAGGATCCCTACAGATGCCCCCTTTGAGTCAACGCCACCAATCCACGAGATTGCATCCCCATAAACTATGCACAAGATTCCCAGGCATATACCCAGTTTTAATTTCTTGAAGACAAATCACATCTGTTAACCCTATGATATTCCAATATACTACTTTTTAGGCTTCATACAAAAACAAAGGAATCGCTTCCTTTACTTTTTCCACAGAACTATTGCTTTTCGAATCATAATTTATAGAACAAGTGAGCCAATTTAGTTCCCTAGGAACCAAATTCCGCGTGTACTACTCTTCAAAACCCTCTCATCAAACCCCTATAAAATGTTTGAAGCTTCTCACTTTTGTAAAACCTAGCCTTAGAGTACATTCTCTACACTACTAGATTCACCAAGGAGCAAAAATCCAAAGGTTCATATTAAATAAGCTGAAGTAGAGTATTACAATCTGATTGTGACGGAACTAAAGCAGTATAATTTCCTACAACAAAACTCACAAAAAGTCCCATCCTCCATGGGCAAATCAGGAAAACCCATTATGCTCCTACTTAAAAAAAAATCCAAATAGAAAGATCACACCATGATTTCTTATGGGGAGGGGTGGAATAGGAGCTGAAATCTCACCTTGTGAGCTGGTCCAAAGTTTTCTCCCAATAATGTAAAGGGGCTAGTGAATTTGAAAATTGATCTCCTTTGAGAGGGAAAATGATTATGACATTATGCCAACGAACAAGAAAGCTTGTGGAGGACGATGGTAGACATGAAAAATGGTAGGCCAGGGGGTGATTGGAATTCTCATGAGGCTAATGAGACTCTGGGATATGGATTGTGGAAAAACATCATTTGGGCTTGGGCAGAGGTTCTCTAGACTTGTTAGATATGACTTCTAAAAGGCGTTAGATATGAAGTGGGAGATGGCACCAAAATAAAGATCTGGCACAATGCATGGTATGGAGACCAACCCTTTGAAGAGAGCCTTCTTGGTCATCACTTCAAAGGTAAAAAATGCTTCAGTGGCTGAAAATTTGCATAATTCAAATGGTTCTAAACACTGGGAAGTGGATTTTGTTAGAGCAGTGCACACAAAATTGGGAGATGGACCTCTAGGCTTCTTTCTTTGTTAGGCTGTACTCAATCCGGGTGGGATGGGAGAGAGAACAAGAAGTTTTGGCCCCAATCCAATGGGGTGTTTGATGTGAAATCATTTTACCGGATATCATATTCACATGAACGGTTGTCTTTTCCATGAAAAAACATTTGGAGAAGTAGAGGTTCATTTAGGGTGGCAGGCTTTACTTGAGAGGTGGCTTTAGGAAATATCCTCACCCTGGATAATTTAAAGCGACTATTACAATTATAAATTGGTCTAGCATGTGTAAAAGGGATGTAGAAACAATGGATCACATTGTTACTACATTTTGAAGTAGCTTGTGCTCTTTGACAAGCTGAGAATACTTGAGCTACCCACGGGTGGGTAGAATATCTAAGAATACTTGAGAACGATTGTGTTGCTAAACGGATCCTTAGTCATTACTGGTTCTTCGATTTGTGGCTGTCTACATGGTTTTTTTTAGTGACAAATCATTTGCATAGAAACTTTCCAAAGAAATAAATTATTATACTTATCCAAGATGAACGGTCTCTTCATTTTCTCAAACTGGTGTAGAAACTTATTGTCATCCAATCCGATCCCCTCCCCTCCCTATTCTTTAAGGGAAAGAAACCTTCTTCAGAATACCTCTAACTTATAAAAAAAAAAAAAGAATACCTCTAACTATACAGTCGGATTTTTCACCTAAACTGCATAGCTTTCCAACATGATTTCACCTTTATACCTCAAGTTTATTATCATTGTACAAGAACAATCTCATGTTACCTTTTTCACATTCACATAAGAAATGCAAAAATGAGGACAATGTACAATGCAGAAACTTAAATTGGTCCCGCTTTTTAAAGCTTAATAAGAATCTCTTCAACCAATGATAGACTTAGACATAAACTCCAAATGTCAAGAGTTTTATCAAGTGATATTTTGAAAGCATGCCCTCCTCCACCCATCCCAATCTTGCTTCAGCAAAATAAAAATAAAAAACAAAGTAAAGAGAATAAATCGATAACCCTGTTCCACATGGGCAATGCTGACATCCCAAGTCCAAAATACATAATAATTCACAGCAATATCATAGAAGTTCAAGAACAAAATCACAGAAACAGAGAAGACCAAGAACTGTAGTTATGTGATGTAAATCAAATCATGGTAATGTGCCAACAATACTGACATACTTTTGTTATATATAACAATACCTGCATAATTAATTTCCTCGTTGGGGATGACATGCGCAAATCGTAGAGTGTTATGCTGCGATCACTATTATTAGAGAAAAAAAAAAACGAATTACATATTTGATGCACAAAATAATTTTCTTTCTGACAAAGGAACAAATGAATTATAAAGTACATAAATTGCTCAAGGATACATAAATCACATAGTTTACAGTTTCCACCACTAAATATGAAGTGGAACTTATTTCAAGATCTACTTTAAAGTAAAAAAACACACGAGCAACATACACCCATAGAAGTTACTTGAAAATAACTGATCTCAACCCAAAATCGGAGAGAAGGGGTAATAAAAAAAGTCACACCAAACTGAATCACTTTGGTTCAGTTCAAGACCAGTCTCAGGTTATACAACTACATGAAATACCATAAAGAACCAAGTTGGGTGGGGTGAGCCAAGGCAGCTTCTTAGGCAATTATCTAGTGTTGCAAGGATTTTTCTTAGTCAGATCGGAGCACTGTTTGATGGTAGAGCCAAGGGGCAATCTTTATTAAATTTGAACTACTTATCAAAAATAACCTTATGTCACATGTTAACGCAGAAACTGATTAATAATTTTGATATGTTATATATGCACTCATACTGGAGGTCAGGCTACCATACCCGTCACCTAAATGTGAGATCAGGCCCGACCAAGCAAGTTTTGTCATAAACAATTCCATGAATGCCTAAAACATTTTAATCCAAACCCACATAAAACCCAAATGGTCAGGTTGGGTTGATTCACAGATTACCCAGACCTAAGTGGCACCCCTACAGCCTACTCCAAACCATCATAGGATCCCTAGCCAGCACATACTGCCTACAAGATCACAGATCACAAAGCACGGGATAGACAGATCCTTAGGTACCTTTAAACTCCTTAATAGAAACAGAATTATCTTTCATTTTTAAAGCTTTCTTTACCATATGTTTCATATACTACCATTTAATAATGGAAAGGCCCCAGGACTATTTCCCAATGTCCTTGTCAACTTAGTTTCCATATGAAGAACCCTAATGTAAAACATCTTTTGGGAGAGAAGCAAGGAGTTTTAGAGGCAGAAAAATAGACTTTGGGTTCATTCTTTAACTTCTTTTATTTGTAGTTCACAAACTTGTAAGGACTAAACAGTAAATTTCATTTGACTTCCTTTGAACAAAATATAAACTATGATATACAGATTAAGATTTAGACATTACATCCATATTACCAAGCACGAATTGTTATTAATTTAGAGGTCGACATTCATACCTAGCTGATGTTGCCAAGAGATTTGGTTCTCCAGGATTGAATCGAACAGATATCACAGTGTCAGTTCCCCATTCAAAACTCCTTACAGGCTGAGACCTAAATATGAGAGGCACATTGTCATAATATCCCATTTCATTATATGCATATATACAAACAAATTCAAATTTTTATTAATCTAAAAAGGTGGTGACATCCCCAATACACAGGCTATACCATAGATATGCCTAAACCATATATACGCCTAAACATTAGGAGAAAAAGAAGAAGAAAATCGTGATATAGAAGACCAGCATCACAAATATGAGAGACCACCCAAAGAAATAGAGAATGAAGCAAACTATATTTTCTCGACTGATTTCTCAGTCTTCAAAACAAGTTGAGAGCTAAACCTATTGTGGTTCCATATATCCACTTGAGCACCAGCTGTGGCAAAGTAACCCCCATCCCATTGGTGATCAACAGCCCTGAGAATTACAAAGTAGACCTTGGTGAGAAAAAAGAAATGAAAAGGAAAAGGAAAGAGAGAAAAATATCGCACTATAATGATATGAAAAGTCATGGCATATCCCTGATAAGTCACTGGAAACCTTACCAAAATGCATTCTTCCAAACATAAACTTCCAGTGGCTGAAAAAAAAATCAGACAGTAATTTTTTCAGGAGGTTAGAAATCTGGTCAGAAGCACACAATTCAAAAACACCAAACTAAATCTAGATATTACCACCTTGACAGAGTTATCAGAAGATTCATATGACTCCTTAAGAGTGGCAACAGGTACATTCCAAAGCCTGACACTGAACATCGAACAAATTCACCAAGATAGACATTACATGCATGAACAGTCACCCAAAGCTCCATCTTCAAATAAATAAAGTTACATCCAGCTAATTTTGCCTTACGTGCAATCAGTGCCACATGATACAAGAACACGTCCATCTGTAGATGCTGTCAGACCTCGTACTGCACCTTGGTGACCAAGAAATTGAGAAACTGTTCGCCTTTAATTCAGATTTCAAATTTTAAAGTCAATTGCATGTCTTTATGTATCGAAAGGAACACATAACCAAAAATCTATTAAATAAGAAAAGGAAGATGCATAATGGACCATGTGGTCCAAAATACAACTTGACATCAATCAATGTAACATGCATGCAGAAATATAAGAAATTTAACCATTGTGAGATCTATTTTTCCGTGATCAGATGCACAACTAATGGCTATATGTTCTGAGCCTGACCCAACCCGACCCAATTTCTCTTATATATTTAGAAAATATATATGAGAAATTTGGTTTTTCTCATTCCTGCACTTCAATTATTGTGGAGATTAGATGCGTCCAAAAAAAAGACGAGGTGTTCTCTTATATTACAGAAGAGGTTTAGACAAGGGACCAATAAAGAAGACTGTACCAGAATACAGACAAAACTTTCCAGACCAATTTAAATACAAGCAACACAACGTTAACTCGGGCCAGACAAAAAAAGGAAAAAGAGTGATTCATCAATATGGTTAAAGAACTGAAGACAAATAGCTTTGTGTCTCTCTTTTCAAAATATCAACATAAGCATTACGTAATAAATACAATTTACCAGTTTTCATCCAAAAAACACTAGAATAATTAAGAAAAGTAGCAGGAAAGTCATGGATCGAAATTCTAGTTGCGGATTCATGAGATACCTGGAAGCAATATCCCATAGGCGAATATCTACAAAACAATCAAAACAGAAAGAATTTAGAGACTTTAAAGAAATTTAAAGTATGACCCAGGAGTTACATGACTATAGTGGGCAATGCGTCAATAAACAAAGTAGATTTTTTTTTTTTATAAGTAAGAGATAAACTTTATTGATGTGAATGAAATAGATAACAGCATCATGATATTAGGAACCAATTCATGCCACCAAACAGTACTCACTGACTATTAATTAGGCAACATGTTTGGAGTTTGTTTTATGCCCCATGACTAGAACACAACAATTTAAGCACTTCAGAGCAAATTAAACAAACTTATGCCACCTTGTAAAAAGAAGTCGATATTTCTCTGGGCAAAATAAGAATTTGATTATAACACCAAAAGTATACAACTGCAAACTCAAAAATATAGTCGAAACTCGTAGCAATCCCTAAAAATTAATGAAGAATTCTAGAATTGAAACTAATTTAAAGGTTAAATCTATTTTTCATACCAACTATATGTCAGTTTATCTGAACAGACTTTTTGTTTATCGATCATAAAAATGTTGATCTGAACAGACTCAAATCAAAATATCTTTAGTTGGTATGATCAATATAATCTTAAGATTTAAATTAGTTTCCATTATATTGATAGGGCACAAAGTTTTTTTTTTTTTTTTTTGGGGGGGGGGGGGGGGGGGGACAAAGGAAACAGCAACCCTAAACCCAAATTTCAAGTTCCTCCTAACAAAATTTTTCGGGTCAAATTAGTCCAGTGGTTTCTGCACAATCCCATAACTTATACACACACACACACACATGCTAATCAGATAACAGAGCAAATGTTGTGGGGGGGCTAACTTAAAATTAGAGAATTACAACGTAAACCAATCAAAGAGCAAAACCAAAGTTATCTAGCATTACCAGGCCAACAATTATTGGCTTAACAACAAAAGAAGTTAAAGATTGTATATACTGGGCTAGGCCTCTTGGAGTAATATAAAGTTTTAAATTTCGTACCGTACCGGCCGGTACGGCAAAAATTTTTCGTTTCGGCCGTCCGGCCGGTACAGGTACTATACATGTTCCGTACCGGCCAAAATACCGGCCGTACATACCGGCCTAAATTTCGGCCTGTACCGGCCTATATTTTGGCCGGTACCGGCAGATATTTCGGCCTGTGTTTTTTTTTTTTTTTTTTTTTTTTTTTTCGTTTTTTCAAACTACAAGCTTATTTTTTAACCCTCAATTCAAACTAGACTATTTATAATTTATATATATATGTATTTGTATATAATTTATTTATATATAGACTATTATTTTAGAATATAATTTTTATATATATTTATATATATAATTTATTTATAGATCGACTATCCCGAAACGTTATCCCGAAACGCTATCCCGAAACGGTACCGGTACCGAAATATTTCGTTCCAGTGCCTTGACCGGTTCGGTGTCCGGTACGGTATTCAAAACATTAAGTAATATAATTTGTTTACTATCAAAAAAAAAAAAAAAAAAAGAAGTTTAAGTACCTCCATCCATTGAGCCAGAAAATATTCCTTTCAAATTATTCGGGTTCTTTGCCATACACGAAATTGCATCTATATGCCCGTCCATTGCTCCAATAAACGGCCTTGCAAAAATCTAAAAATACTCCCATAAATCAAAAGCACATTAATCAGGGGAAAAAAAAAACTGACCTATTAAACACAAAATCCATATCCTTGTCCAGAAAAGAAAAAAAGTAATGTTTTCTCAGAAGATGAGTTCATTAATATGAAAAAGGGCGCTAACCCAATACACATGAAGTTTGCAAGAGATGCAACGAACTGATAAAAGTAAAAAGTGCTATAAATTAGTGAAAGATAGAAATAGAAAATTCTACAACATTTTGGACCACTATGACAGTAGTTTATTTTTTATCGGTAAACAGAATATTATTGATCATAAGAATAGGCAAGAGCCCAAGTATAGGGAATTCCGAATTTCAAGAAAGGAAGACTGGAGCTTTAACATCAAATTTTTGTAATCTTTGAAACTACGCTCATTTCTTTCCCTCCAGATATACCACAATATGAGTAAATGCTACTCTGCCCCATACTCTATACCACTCACTTTGCCCCCTTGATGTGGGACATGGCTTATTAAAAAAAATTAAAACACAAACATAAAAGGGTAGAGGGAATCTAGGCTTTTAGTCTTCCTCTTTTTGTGCTTTCAAACGTCATTTTGTTTTGAATATATATTTTTTTAATAAGCCACGTGGGCAAAGTGAGTGGTATTAATTAGGGGACATAGTAGCATTTACTCACCACAACATACATGTCGCGTCATCCTCCACAATTCTGCACACTGATGTATACTAAACTGTCCTTTCCAACATGATAGGAGATCCATCAACTGGGGGAATCATCACCCACTCTATCCCAAACAGTTCAAAAATCACAATCCATAAAACGCTAGCAACCTCGCAATGCAGTTGAAGGTGATCCCTAGTTTCTCATTCTTCTTGCCTATTCAATACCGATTGATCACTAAAATTCCCAGTTTCTTTCTTTGTCCAAGGTAAGAACTTTTCCAAAACTGCTGCCTAAATGAAGTTCCCTCTAGGGATTTACGCCTCCAAATAAGTATTCAAGGGAAAGGGGCTCTATCATGAGTACCTAGAACATTGTGGAAAGACTTTGCAGCGCACACTCCTTCCTACATAAGCCCCAAACTATTTTATCTTCTCCATTGCCTCCACCCAACTCGAATACAAATGTCCAGATTTTCAACCAAAAACCAATATAATAGCGTTAACTGGCGCATATACGATAACAAAGCAACCGAATTAATCATCCAAATGCCCTATACTCGACAAAAACCAAAAAAGAAGTATTGGCATTCCAAATCACCTTGTCTAATTTCGCAGCGTTAAGAGCTCGCACGTACTCCACCGCCTTTTCTTGGGGCCGAAGGTTCGGGTCATAGTTCCGGAACACTCTCTGATCACATCCAATACAAAAAATGACAACTTTAACGGAGATAGAAACTGAAGAGCAAATTACTTGTTCATATAATGAAAACAAAAATAGGGACAGAAGAAACAGAGAGACGTGTGTTTGAGTGGTGTAACCTGGAGATCTTTGCTTCGTTCTCGAGTGAATTCGTCCGTGGAGCGTGAGATTACTTTGACCTTCATTGTGTCTCCGAGAGAGAGAGAGAGAGAGAGAGAGAGGGAGTTGGGGGCCACGCCGGGAGGGGGGCGTGGAATGGAGCAGAATGCCTGAGCTTTAGTTTGAACTTTGCAGGCAGAAATAGTAAAACCCCGAAGATGCTACTTCTTCTAACGAAAGGACGTAGCAAAAACCCTATTTATTGGGTCGGGTCGGTTTATCACCCGAGTCTTTATCTCTTTTGGGCTGCACAGCCCAATCAAATTGGAAACTAACGAAAAAAAATAAGAGAGCGGAAGACGGAGTCCGGTTAAAGCCTCTAACTATTGATATAATTACAACTTTTATATAATCATATTTTAATTTGAGGAAGATTATGTCAAATTCAAATTAATTAAATTTTAGTATTTGATGAGGCAACATTATACATATGAGATCTAAAAGTGATAAAAGTATCACATTATACATATGAGATGAAAGTTAAATGAAAAAGTATAATGAGGTAAATTATGTTTCTACGTCATCAGCTGATGTTTGTGACGTCAAGTCTCAATATGCATGCTCCATTAGTATGTAAGCATTTTCCTGCGTCCTACACCAATTTGCATTAGAATTGTAAGTCCAAATTCTTATCATGTCACACAAAGAAGTATGTGGCATGAGATGCTCGAATTGACATTGTTTATTAACACGATTCAATTGTAAAGGGCTTTTTACAAGGCATGGTGTAATGACCCAAACGAAATTTGATGAAAATAATTTCTATTGACATTAGAAATGCCATGAAAATCTAAGAGGATTTCATGAATTGAATGATCGATTAGGTTTTAGTCTGTCAGCATAGTTGATTTATGATCCGCTTTAGGGACAAACCACCTTTTTTATTTATTTGAGGCTCTTAGGAGCATATTTGGTGAAACAAATTGCACTATAAGAATTGTATGAACTTTTAGGATTTTATGGTGCAATAAAAAGTCTTGAGTCTTTCAGGTGAAAAATAAGCCAACCAGAGAACACACGTGGTACCTAGACCAAACAGATGTCACATTGCCATGTAGGATGCTCAATTCAGCCAAGGATCGCTAGGAGATCTCATTGGACACATGGCTCCATTTCAACCCTAATAAAATCCTAAATTTTTGTGTGGGAACTGAAACCCCAAATCCTTGAGGAAACCGAAACCCTAAACCCCCAAACCCTAAAAGTGCCACTCAGTTTTGACTGTTGTGTTTCCGTCTTGGTTTAAACCAGTTCCACAAGCAACCATCTTCTCATGTTCTATCTCTTACACCCTCATCCACTCCCTTACTCCATGTTATACCCTTTTGACAAAAAAATTGCAAGTGGACTTGAAACCCTAAGTAAAACCCTATCTATACCCCAAATGGAGCCAACCGGATTGCTGAATTTAGTTCTAGCAGAACCCTTCCTTTTTCCTTTAGCTTTTCACACAAGCTCTCCCCCATTGAATGAACACTCCATGGCCTGACTAGATTGACCTTGTACCCTAGATTCAACCCCAAATAGTGTACTTTATGGAAAAAGACACTTAATCTCCCAACACTTAAGCTCACCATTCGGTCAAGCATTTCAGGCTCTCCATTCCAACCAATTGTTTCATCCATCTTAGAAGCAACCTTCACATCATTGTCATGCATTCCACCCACTCCAAGCCAGCCCTCCCTATAGCCCTACGCCACCCTCATTTATTCCTCACACTTGCGATTTTTCATCTCCTTCTAGAGAGCAAATCGAGAGATAGAGCTTTGGAGAGAATAGTTTAAGTTCTTTGCTTCTTTGGATTTCGAGCTTTGCAAGTTTCTTTCCTAACTCAAATCTCTTTCATTTTGATTATGCTTTGAGTCTTGGATTTATTGGAAGAGAGTTAGTTATTATTAATTGAAGTTTGAAGGTTAGACGATGGGAAATTGGTGATGAGGTGTTCAGTTTGGAGTATGTTCATAAGCCTTGAAGTTTGTGTTATTTTGTTGGATTATCCTGAAATTTCAGTGCTATGGTGTATTGCTTTGATTTTTATATAAGTTCTTGGTTGGATTTATGGCATATGAGGTTTTCATAAAATAAATTTGTATGATCCTAAGTGTTAGAATCGAAACCCTTCAACCATGAGATTGTTTGGTTTAGTTTTTCATTCTAGCTTTAGAAACTTAAATCCATGGTTTTGACCCTTATTATTAAAGCTTTGATTTATGGTTTAATTTAGATATTTAAAAATTTATGACTAAAGTCTTTGTTGGATTTTGATAAACATGCAAAGACGTATGTTTTTATGCAAAGTTTAGAGGATATTGACTATTTGGTTTCTTTGGTATTATTATTTGCTATGATATGTTAAATATGGTGCTTAGATCAAGTTAGGACTTGAATGTGAGGTATATGAATGTGTTATTTCAAGAATATATGCATGTAAATGAAGGATTTAGTTATTTTGTTCAAGGCCAAGCACGAATAAGGTTCGGGTTCAAAGATTTTTGTGCAAACCGATTTTTACATGTTGAGCAAATTGATTTTTGTTGTTAGTCATACATGTTATCAACTAGGATTGAGGATTAACATGTTAGAGGTTAGGATTTGTGGACTTTTGAAATTCTTGGTGTCAAAATACAAGCGAAAGGCCAAAGACACCAAGATTAGGTTCAGTTGACCTAATCTTGATGTTTTATGTTAATTCTTTGATATGTCAAGTGTATGGTCTTGAGAATTCATATCTTGCTATTTAGGCATAATATTAGAATTAGGGATTTGATATTTATGAATTGTTAAACTCAGGTCTAGGCATGATGGTGTGAAAAATAGTTAAATGAAAGCCAAGTGTGATTTCTAGCCTATGATAGATTTGA
The DNA here is from genome assembly GCF_004785595.1 of Juglans microcarpa x Juglans regia. Lineage (NCBI taxonomy): Eukaryota > Viridiplantae > Streptophyta > Magnoliopsida > Fagales > Juglandaceae > Juglans > Juglans microcarpa x Juglans regia. Next base: position 22,645,917 of record NC_054596.1, read on the forward strand.
CCAAGTGAAATTCTGGTAGTAGATTTGAGGTTTTGTAAATTCTAATTCCATAGATGGACTTATAATGAAATTTACATGAGGTATATAAACTTTGATAAATTTTAGGGCTCATTTGTAATTTCCATAAGTTTAGGGGCTAATTTGTAATTTTTTAAGAGTTATGGGGTAATTTTGCAAATTAAAATCAAAGTTATTAAGTCCTATTTTTATGAGGTTAAGCTCAAATTAAACTCAATGTTCAGGAAGCGACTTGAGAGAAAGAAGTTGATATGAAAACTAAGTACCCTCATTTGTTTGGATTGTAGTGTAACTTATGTTGTCTTTGTGAACATGGCCTAGCCAACTTTGTATTCACTGATTTTGTACAAGGATTGCACTGCATCAGATAGTTTTCGTTTGATGAGGCCACATGATGAGGCGGAGTCGAACCTTTCGAGGAGTGCACCTCTGTTCCTACACCTGAGACATCTAGGTCATCGATGTCGTCGACGCACTGAGGATGCCTTCTCATGCAAGAGCATGTGTCTAGTAGCGATGACAGTGATGATGTTCAGTAGGAGGTTGAGCCTATGCATTTCGCTAACATGTACTATGATTTAGACGAAGATGCATTGTACTATCTACTTTAAGATACCACTTTAGTGGATTCCGACTTACCTCCACCCGCATCACCCAGTGATTCTATAGCCAGCGACGATCAGTAGCTTTGTGAGTATCTTTCTCCTTTTGTCATGATAGTTAATTATATTTTTGTACGTGCACTCAGATGTAACGACCCGAAAAACATTCGGTGGAAAAAGTTTCTTTAAACCTTAGAAACGTTATGAAAACCCAAATGGATTTCACGAATCGAGTGATCGATTAGGTTTTAGTTCGTTAATGCAATTGAATCACAATCCTTTACAGAGATGGAATCACTTTTCGATCTATTTAACGAACTTACAAGTATAATTTTACAAAATGAATTGCATCATTAGACTCGTATAAATATTTAAGATTTTATGGTGCAATAAAAAGTTTCAAGTTTCTCAGGTGAATAGGATCCCCCTTGGGAGAGTGCCATGTGGCATCTAGTTCAAACAACTCTCAAATCTTCATTTAGGATGTCCAAATCAGCCTAGAACCACCCGACAAACTTTTTGGGACACAAGACACAATCTAATGGACACTTATCAAGAGTAGTACAAGTGTATAAGTGATGGAGTGAAAACCAAATGAATAGGCTTCTTACACAATTCTCTATTCTATCTACTCAAGCACTTCTTGGCCAACCAAAAAGAGGGTTTTAACCCTAATGAAACCCTAAACCTAGAGGTGCAAACCGAAACCCCAAATGGTTAGGGTACCCAAAACCTCTAAACCCTAAACTTGTGGACAGTTTTGGTCATGTGAATCCCACTTGATTTAAGCCACTTCCACAAGCAATGAACCACTCAAATACACTCTTTTCCACTCTCATCCACTCCCTTACACCTTGGTACTTGCATTTGGCCAATAAAAATTGGATTTGAACTAAACCATAATGAAACCTCAAATGGATTGCCATTAGTTAGCCTCACATTAGTTCAACTGAAACCCCTTGTTACCCTAAGCTTCTCCTACAAGCTTTCCTTTACTTAAAAGGTCATACCATGATTGAGTTCTTACCTCATTTTCATCCCCAAATAATGTTTTAAAGAAAGGTCAAACAAGTAACCACTTACACCCTCAAAGTCACCCACTCAGCAGCAGCAAATTCAGCTTAATTCCATTAGATTGTTTACTCTTTTTCACAAGTTAACCTCACTTCAATGACATCAACCACCAAGTCAGCCCCTATACACCCCTTACACCACCTCTCATTTCCTCCCACACTTGGTTTATGTTTCATCACTTTTCCTAGAGAGATTTCTGTAGCTTTATGTTCTTGACTTCCAACTTTTGTAAGTTCCTTCCCTTGGCTTAAATCTCTTCTATTTTTTTAAGTTTTGAGTCTTGATTACATGGGAGTGTATTGGTTGAATTTTCACAGAAGTTTTATAGATGAATGTTGGTGTTGATGATGAAAGGGTTTGGTTTGGATGTTTGTTGTTGAATATTGAAAGTTTTATGTTGTTTTGATGAAAAAGTTTGTGAATCTCGGTTCTATGAGGTGTTCACATGATTTTTTTGTAAGTCATGGTTTTATTTATAGCATGTTAGGCTTTTATAAAATGCTCGTGCATGATCTATTAAGTGTTAGAAATGGGATCCTCCAAATGAGTTTTTGTTTGGTGTAGTTTGTCATTTTAGCCTTAGGATATTGAATCTATAGTTTTGATTTTTGAGAATATTGTTATTAAAGCTTTGATCTATGCTTTAAGTATAATTTTTTTAAAAGTTTTGTGACTTAGGTCTTTGTTGGATTTGTAATAAACATGCAAGGGTATGTTTGTAAGCATGATTAGAGGCTCTCGGGTTTGGTGTTTGTTTTGATGAATTATTTGCTAGGGTATGTTGGATTTAATGTTTTGACCAAGTTAGAACTTGAATGTGAGGTTTATGGATGTATTGTTTCAAGATTTATTGCATGTAAATCAAGGATTTAGTCTATGTAATTCAAGTCAAAAGCATGCAAGTTTCGGTTTCTATGATTTCCTTGCAAGCCGAGTTTCATTCGTTGTGTTTTGTGATTTTTGTTGTTAGTCAAGCATGCTATCATCTAAGTTTGAATGATGAACATGCCAGAAGTGAAACTTGTGGACTTTTGGAGTCCTTGGAGTTGAAATGAAAGTATTATACCAAGACCATCCATATTAGGTTTGGTTTGAACTAATCTTGATGTTCTATGTTATTCTTTGAAGTGATCAGTTTAAGCTTTTGTAAAATGTGTGATTTGTCTTAACACGATTTTAGAACTAAAGATGTGTTATTTGAGAGTTTTTATTTTTGGTTAAGCATGTTAGTGTGTAAAATGGACAAGTAGAAAGTAAAAACACGGTTTTTGGCCTATGTATGAATCGGCCTAGTGGACTTCTTATAGTAGGATTTATTTTGTGAAAATTCTAAGCCCATATTTGGATTTAGGATGAAATTTTACATGAGATATGTAAATTTTAGTAGGTTTTGGGGTCCGTCTACAATTTTCTTAAGTTTAAGGGTTAATTGTAAGTTTTAAAAAGTAAAGTGATAATTTTACAAATTAAGCCTAAAGTTATTAGGTTATATTTTTATAAGAATTAAATGAGAGTCTAATTCTAGAACGTATCTCATTTCAGCTTAAACTACGCTTACGTTACACATGACATTCTGTAAGTTAGCTTTTAACTTACTTATAATATGTTTATGTATATATGGTGGTGAGGTCCATGCAATTAAATTTATGTTTTAATTATACTTATTAAATTTAATTATGTTATGCCATGCCATATTGTTATGTATATCAATTATGAGCATTTGTCACTGACTCACTCAAAAATGAATAGCACAAAAGTTATCACAAGTGCAAGAGGGTGTCGTGTAATAATTAGGAATAAATTCCTAAATCATCTCCTCAGAAAAAGCTACTTAAAATCAAACTCATTTAAAATAGTGAAAATATTCACAAAGAGAAAATAAAAGTGGTGGTATGTGCAATGAATGGAAAAGTGCAACGGGAATAAAAAAGGCACTAGTCATGGACTAGATTCATATTTTTAAGATTTTTTTTTAGTGTCGGAATGAAATGTAAAAGACGAACAAATTGAAATAACAATCAAGGAACCAACTAAGCTAAACAATCTCAATTAATCAGAAAATTAATTAATAAAACTAAAATTATTTAAGTCCTAATTAAGCTTTAATCAATCTAATATGCAATGGAATTAAGAGATTAATAAAACTAAGCTAAGAATTAAACTAGATTAGAAAGTAATTGACAAAATACGAAATGAAAATTGAAAAGCCCCAAAATTAAGATTCTAGGGTTTATCATTGTATTCGAATCACAAATTCTCAAAATCAATCCATAACAATTGTAATCACTGTTAAACGAAAGTTTAAAAGAGCAAGAAAAAAACCTACATCAAATTTAGACATACTGAAAATAAAATATCCAAAATCAAATGATTCTAAATTAAAAATCACAAAAATACACTATAAAATTCATACTAAAATTAAATAGAGATTAGGGAAAGAAAAGAGCAAGCCAAATGGATGGAGCTGAAGATGGAAAACATTGGAGGAGGCTGGAGAACCTGTAGTTTGGACCCCTTGAGATTCTTCAAGCCGCAATGTTCTTTTCCTCTATGCATCGTCCGTTTCTTGCTAGCCGTTCAAAAACGAAAAAGAAAGAATAAAATCCTCTCTCGTTCGCGTCGTCCCAAATCACAAATGTGTGTTGGGTCAAAACCCAAACGAAAAGAAAATAGGCCCGCATGCAAACGTGATTTTTTTTCTTTTCTTTCATGCTTTTCATTTCTTGGCCTATAAAAAGATAGAAATTAGAAAAGAAATAAAATAAAATAAAATAAAAAGAAAGAACAGAATATCAAAAATATGTTGTTCATGTGAAAGAACATTATCCAATTAAATCACAAGTTATAAAATTAAGCATAAACCATACTATTAACCAATTTAAATCACAACTCGGATTTATGCATCTTAACCATTTTCCATCTAAAACTAATAATAATGTAATGAAATAATTTAAATATATGAGTTCTAGATGTATAAAATATACAATAATACAACTCAATCACACCCCCAACTAGCGTTTTGTTAATCCTTGAGTAAAATAGTGAAAATTAATTGAGATGAATATTGCATAAAGATCGAAATCCAAATAGAAGCAATCAAACACAATTCTGAATTCTCACAAAAGTGACACGTTACTACTCAACCCCCAGGGGCTATACCCACTAAGACTATCTTAACAATCTTTCACATAAAATTAACTGGCCGTGTGTTCCTCATTACTAGCCATGATTTGTCATAGAGTTTTTCAACCTTAAGATTAATTATTGCTGATTCTAACTATCTCAAACTCTAAGAGACTAGCAGTTTTCATGCCAGCTCTGTTTTTAAAGGTTGAATACTCAACTCTCAAAGTCTTGGTTAAGTATTTCTAGCCCTTAATTTAGGAAAGCTCTATAAATCGCTTTCATTTTTCTTTCTTTCGTTCTTTTTTTTTCATTTTTTTTTAAAAACTCGATAGTCCTGCAGTTTACTTCTCCTATATTAAATCAATGAATAGTAAATTGAGGAACACTGCAAATGTAAGCATATGCAAAATATCCTTTAAAACTTGTCATTCATTCTACAAAGATCTTACCAAGTCTCATCTCAATAAGTATAACATCCCGATGTTTCTAGCTACACATCAACAAAATATGATGCATCAAAAATCATGCTATGTGCTCAAACTTGAAAATAAATCTTCTAAAAAAGAATTCCACTCAACCACTCCACCAAGGTGCTCAGATTTTACAAAATACTAGAAATAGAGTGTGTGTCAATCATGTGTGTATCAATGCACATCATATTAATGCAATTTTTTTTTCTTTTAAATATGTGCACACACGCTCCCCCAACTAGTGAGAGACATGGTCCTCAATGAATTGAACGAAAGAAAACAAAATGTACAGGAATAAATAAGCAACACAGACAACCAAATATGTGATATAAAATCAAAGCAAAACAATGAATAAATATAAAAGACAATATGCAATTAAACAAAGTCGTAAGGGAGGAAAAAGATCAAAACACTTCTCTAGAATCTTGCACAAGCAAGATCTCTTCGTTTGGATCAAAGACAGTCATAAAAGGCTTTAGATGTTGTCCATTGACAGTGAAGCTATTGCCATTCTTCAGATTAATAATGTCTACAGCCCTGTGAGGATGAACCTTCTTTACAATGTACGACCTACTCCATTTAGATTTCAATTTACCAGGAAAAATATGTAGGCAGGAGTTGTAAAGAAGAACTTCCTGACCAAGTATGAAATGCTTGGGATGAATTTTCTGATCGTATAGAAATTTCATGTGTTCATTTGCCAGCTGAGCATTGTCATAGGCATCCTGACAAGTTTCATCCAATTTACTGATCTGCAATTTTCTCAACTTTGAAACTTCATCAAGTGACATGTTAACATGTTTTATAACCCAAAGAACTCGATGTTGAATATCAACAGGTAAATGACAAGCTTTACTAAAAACTAATCGATAAGGGGACAACCCTAGATTAGTTTTAAAAGCTGTCTTCTAAACCCACAAAACATCAAGAAGCTTAACTGACCAGTTTTTCCTATTAGGATTGATAGTTTTCTCCAAAATGATTTTGATCTCTCTGTTTGCCAATTCTGCTTGCTCATTTATTTGAGGTTGATAAGTGACACGTTACAAAAATGATTTTGATCTCTCTGTTTGCCAATTCTGCTTGCGAATTCATGAGTGTAGAAAATGGTTTGTTACAAAAATGAGAACCCCAATCACTAATGATAACTTTGGGCATGCTAAAGTGAGCAAATAGGGATTGTAAAAATTTTAGGACAATACGATGGTCATTTGTTTTGTAAGCGACGACCTCCACCCATTTTGAAACATAATCCACAACCAATAAAATATATGTGTTTCCAAAGGAAACCGAAAAATGTCTCATGAAGTTTATTCCCCAACAATAAAAAATTTCTAAAGTGAAAATAGAGGAAAGAGGCATCATGTCTCTTTTGCTAAATTTTTTACAAGACTCACAAGCCTTACAAAAATTATAAGCATATTTAAACATGGAAGGCCAGTAAAAACTATTTTGCAAAATTTTAACGACTATTTTCTTTACTGAAAAATGACCACCACATGCACCCATATGACAAAATCTCAATACAGAGGAAAACTCATCATCAGGAATGCATCTTCAAATCAATTGGTCCGAACACTATTTGAAAAGGTATGGATCATCAAAGTAAAAATGTTGTACCACAGAGAGAAATTAGCGCTTATCTTGGATGGACCATTCAGAGGGCATTTGCTCAGTCACCAAATAGTTGACTATGTCAGCAAATTAGGAAGCTTTGTGAACCACAAATAGCTACTCATCCGTGGAACTATCATCAAGAAGAAGGATGACTTTTGATGGGGAGAATGGTGGCAATCTAGAGAGATGGTCAGCCATCACATTTTCGACTCATTTCTTGTCCTTAATGGTGATGTTGAACGCTTAAAGTAGTAAAATCCAGCGAATCAAGCGTGATTTTGCATCTTTCTTAATCAACAAATACTTAAGAGTAGAGTGGTCAGTGAGAATAGTAACAGGGGAACCAAGAATGTAAGCTCGAAATTTATTATGTGCAAAAACCAATGCAAGCAATTCTTTTTCAGTAGTGGTGTAATTTTTCTGGGCATCATTCAAGGTTCTACTGGCATAATAAATCACAAACGGTCTATTATCCACATGTTGCCCCAAAACAGCACCCAACGCATAATCACTTGCATCAGTCATAATTTCAAAGGGAATGTCCCACTGCGATGGTTGCATAATGGGGGCAGTGGTAAGCGATTCTTTAAGGGTATCAAAAGCTTTTTGGCACTCATCAGTCCAAACAAATTCAATATCATTTTGTAAAAAAGTACACAAAGATTTTGCAATAGAACTGAACCCTTGAATAAACCGCCTATAAAAGCCAGCATGGCCAAGAAAAGAACGAATATCCTTGACCGTCTTAGGGATAGGAAGTTTAGATATTAATTCAATTTTTACCTTGTTGACCTTTATATATTCAGGAGAAACAATATGTCCCAAGACAATGCTATGAGTAACCATAAATTGGCATTTCTCCCAATTAAGTAAAAGATTTTTTTCCTTACATCTTTGGAGAATACGTGCCAAATTGTGCAAACAACTAGCAAAAGATTTCCCAAAAATAAAGATGTCATCCATGAATATTTCACAAATATCCTCAATCATGTTAGAAAAAATACTCATCATGCATCTCTGAAAGTTGGCTAGGGCATTACATAAACCAAAAGGCATTCTGGTAAAAGCAAAGGTGCCAAAAGGACAGGTGAAAGTAGTTTTCTCCTGATCCTCAAGTGCTACAACAATTTGATAATAACCATAGTATCCATCCAAGAAGCAATAAAATGAATTACCAACCACTCTTTCTAAAATTTGATCCAAGAATGATAAAGGAAAATGATCATTCCTACTGGCTGAGTTAAGTTTTCTATAATCAATACACATTTTCCAACCAGTAATCATTCTAGTTGGAATCAACTCATTGTTATCATTTTGAATAACAGTTAACCCAGATTTGTTTGGTACCACTTGAGTTGGACTTACCCACTTATTGTCTGAGATGGGGTGATACCCACTGCGAGCAGCTTGAGCACTTCCTCTTTGACAACTTCCTTCAAGGTAGGATTGAGCTTACGTTGAGCATCATGAACCGGTCTAGCATCATCTTCAAGATGGATTCTGTGGGTACAAATAGCAGCATCAATACCTTTGATGTCGGCTATTGTCCAGCCAATTGCGCCTTGATACTTTCTTAGGACTTTAATCAACTGGGCTTCATTCTTCTGATTTCATTTTGAGGAAATCACCACAGGGAAAGTGTCATCTTCAGGACCAAGAAAAACAAACTTTAAATCTTGAGGAAGTGGTTTCAGTTTCAACTGAGGAACTTCTTCCTCTGAAGATTTAAGTATGTCTGGTGGTGGTAGAGTTTCAAACTGGGGATTTCATCTTGTGCCTGCAAATTGTACTTCAAATGGTAAAGAAGAATCTACAAAACAGTCCAAAAATTCAAGGGCATTTTCATCAACATGGTCAGTTTTTTCATCAAGTAAAAATTCATGTGTTTGAAAAATGGAATCATCATCAGAGAGAAAAAATTGAGCAAATAAATTCTATTGGTGTCAAACTCTCTATAGCATTCAAATCAATTGTGTCATCAAAATGTGCTGGCATCTTACAAGCATTGAAAACGTTAAACTCAAGTGTCATGTTCCCAAAAGTAAATTTCAGAACTCAACTTCTGCAATTAATCAAAGCATTTGATGTCGCTAGAAATGATCTTCCAAGGATGATAGGAGCTTGGTAATAATAGAGGTTGGCTGCTGCATATCAAGAACTACAAAATTTATTGGGTAGTAAAATTTGTCCACCTGGACCAGTATATCCTCAACAATACCCCTCGGCACCTTAACTGATCTGTTTGCCAACTGTAGCATGATGGAGGTCACCCAATCCCAACTGCTCATACACTGAGAAAGGTAACAGGTTCACACTACTCCCCAAATCAAGTAAAGCTCCCCCAATGCGTGACTCACAGATCATAATGGAAATATTGGGAGAGTCGGGATCTCTGAACTTTTGGAGAGTCGGGATCTCCGAACTTTTGAAGAGTCTCGCTCAATATCAGTGCATTGACTTGCTCCATTAGGAAAACTTTCTTCTTTACATTCAGCTTCCTTTTCACTGTGCACAAGTCCTTCAGAAATTTTGCATATGAAGGAACTTGTTGTATGGCATCCAAGAGTGAAATATTAATCTTTACTTGCTTGAAGATCTCCTGAATCTTAGTGTGGTATTTGTTCTTTTGGCCAACTGCCAATTTCTGAGGATAGGGAACCACAGGTTGGTACCCCTACTAGTTTCAACATCTGCACTCATAGCCTTCTTCAACTCTAGTCTCACTACCTCCGGTTCTTTTTCAGTTTCATCAGTATTTGTTACATCTTCAGGTGTAGGAGCAACTACCTATCTGTCAATGGTCATCTCTGGTTGGAGAATTTTCTTTCCACTTCTCAAAGTAAGAATGGCCTTCGCTGTCTCAATAACATCCATTGAGACATTATGTACCTGTTGTGGTTGTTGCTAGTATACTTGAGGATTAAACTAAGGCTATACTGGAAATTTTCCTTTCTCTAGAGTGCTCAATGTCATACTTATCTTATTGATGATGCCCTGCAAGTCATTTATGGCCCGAGTGTTCTGATTATTTATGTTGGCCTAAATCTGCATGAATTGCTGAAGTGTATTGGTCATTTGTGCCATACTATCATTTAGAGACTTCTTCACAGATGGTTGAGATTGAAATTGTAAAGGTGCTACAAAAGGATATATCTGAGAACTCTGATATGGCCGATACTGGTGCTGAGGAGCAGCCTGATGAAATGGCTGCTAAGAAGGGGGCAGAGACAGGCCAGGCTAATCATTCCTCCACCTCGGATTATATCTATTGGAGAAAGGCTGATTTTATGCTCTGTTTACCCAGTTCGCTTATTGCATCTGCTCAGTGCCACTCTCCTGAAATACTGGCATAATCGGGCAATCTTGGGTCTTATGGTTCGAATCGGCGCATATAGAGCATGTCTCTACTGTTTTCACAGTCTTCACCTTTTCCATCTCCATGACCTCTAATCTTCTAGTCAATGCAGCTATTCAGGCTTGAACGTCAGTGTCCTCCTTAAGCTCATATCTGTCCACACCAGCAATAGCCTTCAGTGGCTGTGATGTCAATGAAACTCAATTAGTCCGAGTGTTTCATTGTTGTGCGCTCTCAGCAAGACGATCAAAAAAGGCAATGCTTCATCAGGTTCCTTGCTAAAGAATTCTCCATTGCACATAGTCTGAACAAAGTGCTTGCATTCTGGAGTGAGAGTAGTGTAAAAATAATTTACCAGCCGTGATGTGGATAGATGTTCACCAAATAGTTAAACCTTTCCTAGTTGGTCTGGAAAGTCTCGTTAGATTTCTGATTGAACTGGCTAATATGCTCTTGTAAATACTGAGTTCTCTGAAAATGAAATTTTTTTTGTAAGAACTCACGCTTCATATCAGACCAACCAGAGATAGAATTAAGCCTCAAAGAATTAAACCAAATCTTCACTTTTTTCTTTAAAAAGAAAAGAAATAAACGAAGCCTAATAAATTCATCAGTAGTGGCTTTATTGATAAAAGTAGTACAGACCAACTCAAAATCTGTCAAGTGCTAATAAAAACTCTCAGAATCCATCCCATGGAACTGAGGTATCACTGACATCATACCATGCTTAATAAAAAAATTAGGTGCATCATCAGATAAAATAATGCATGATGGTATAGTGGTGTGAGTGAGCTGCAAATAATCCCTAAGAGTGTGTGGTGCAGGTGCAGCCATGGTTTGTTCAATTTCAATGTCTTAGTCTGTAGAAAAAGTAGAAGAGCTATCTATCTCTGAACTGTGTATACTACTCTCAGTGCTCGATGTAACTCTAAGCAACCTATTTGAATTGTCTCTCACCCACGACATTAAACATCAGTCCAAATAGCATAAGTAAAGTTCAAGCGACTGAGTAGTAGGTGACAAGTGAAATGTGTAATCAAAGATAAGATAGTGAAAGAAACATTTGAGATAAAAATTAAAAAAAAAAAAATAACGAGTTTAACTTTACGTCAAGCAAGTAGCAACTATTCCCCGACAACAACGCCAAAAACTTGACTCACTAAAAAATGAGTAGCACAAAGGCTATCCCAAATGCAGAAGGGTATCACGTAATAATTAGAAATAAATTCATATATCGTCTCCTTAGGAAAATTTATTTAAAATCAAACTCGTTTAAAATGGTGAAAATATGCACAAAGAGAAAATAAAAGTGGTGGTATGTGCAATGAATGGACGAGTGCAGCGGGAATAAAAAAAGTCACTAGTCATGGACTAGATTCATATTTTTAGATTTGTTTTGAGTGTCTGAATGAAATATAAAAGACTAACAAATTGAAATTAACAATCAAGAAACAAATTAAGCTAAACAATCTCAATTAATCAGAAAATTATTTAATAAAACTAAAATTATTTAAATTCTAATTAAGCTCTAATCAATCTAATATGCAATGAAACTAATAGATTAATAAAACTAAACTAAGAATTAAATTAGATTAGAAAGTAATTGACAAAATACGAATTGAAAATTGAAAAGCCCCAAAATCAAGATTCTTAGGTTCATCCTTGTATTCAAATTATAAATTCTCAAAATCAATCTATAGCAATTGTAATCACTGTTAAACAAAACCTTAAAAGAGCAAGAAAAATAACTATATCAAACTTAAACATACTGAAAATAAAATATCCAAAATCAAATGATTCTAAATTAAAAATCACAAAAATACACTATAAAATTCAGACTAAAATTAAATAGAGATTAGGGAAAAAAAAGATTAAGTCAAATGGATGGAGATGAAGATGGAAAGTAGTGGAGGAGGCTAGAGAAGTTACAGTTTGGACCCCTCGAGATTCTTCAGGCCGCGACATTCTTTTCCTCTGTGCGTAGTTTGTTTCTAGCCAACTGTTCAATAATGAAAAAAAAAAGAGAATAAAATCCTCTCTAGTTCGCGTCATCCCAAATCACAAATGTGTGTTGGATCAAAACCCAAATGAAAAGAAAATGGGCCCCGCATGCAAACATGATCTTTTCTCTCTTTTTTCATGCTTTTCATTTCTTGGCCTATATGAAAAAAAGAAATTAGAAAAGAAATAAAATAAAAAGGAAAAATAGAATATCAAAAATATGTTGTTCGTGTGAAGGAACATAATCCAATTAAATCCAAAGTTATAAAATTAAGCATAAACCATGCTATTAACCAATTTAAATCACAACTCTGATTTATGCATCTTAACCATTTTTTCATCTAAAACTAATAATAATGTAATTAAATAATTTAAATATATAGGTTCTAGATGTATAAAATATGCCATAATACAACTCAATCAGTCACATGTCACGGCCATCATGTCATGAATCATGCAAGCATGTCATGAAATATTTTTAAGTCAAGTATGAATAGTCATGTTTACATCATGGTAACCCCATAAAAGAAGACATCATGGTAACCCCATGTGACAAGACATCATGTATAATTCTATCTTAAGTAAGCAAGGATGCCATATTTTTCACAAGTAAGATCATGTGCATCAAGCATACATGTCATTGTTACTATCGAGCATGTTTATTTATACTATTAGTAGCGTAGGAGCCTTACTTGCTGAGATTTATAAATCTTATTGTGGTAGTCCCAACTACCATTACTCCTGGAATGGTAGACAAGGTATCAGGGATCAGAAAAAATGCGCACCCCCCAGCTCGATGACATCGAATAGGCCAAAGAGGAGCCTTGGGAAGCTCATGGGGTTGATCCTCCAGCTTTTGGATTTTTATTTTGGATATGATAACCGAGTTGCGTGAGCAACTTTTTGTTTTGTTTAGGTTTTTTGTTGTTTGAAACTATGGAGTTTTTGTCTCCAGTACTTTATTATTTTGTCCACAAAAAAATTGGACAAATGTTATGACTTTTGTTTATGTGACTATTAATGGGAAGTGCTAATGTTTTGGGATTAGCATTCCGGTACTTGTATATTGTTCAAAAATATATTTATCCATTGTGTTTATTATATATTGGAAGGAGCATGCTAGGTGCATTATATTATTAACTGTAATGAATGAGGGTATGTAATCTTGTGTTGTATGTCCCAACGCTATAAGCTCTATCAAATCCCAAGGGAAGTTTGAGGGTGTCATAATCGTTTTGTTCTAACCAACCATTTTATTAGTCCATGTTTTGCTACTTTGGTTATATGGATGGTTTAACTTAATATTTTGAATGAATGATTATTTGTTATATATGAATGAAGTGTAAGAATGTCTTGAGATTAGTATTCTGGTACAATGTTGTTGATAAAAAAAAAAAAAAAAGATATCCACTCAGTTTACTACATATTGTTAGAAGCATGCTAGATGCATTGCATCTTAACTAATATGAATGGGCGCATGTAACCTTGTGTTGCATGTCTCAACACTTCATTCTCCTTCAAATCCAAGCAGAGTTTGAGGGCATCACATGACGAGTTGGCATTTTTTCGAAAAGTTAATCAAATTATTATTTTTTATTATTCACATGCAAATGAATATATCTCTTTGATAATTGGTTATTTCATGTTGACTCTTAAATTCATAGGTTTTATTTATCTAGTGTTGCTCAATATTAGAATTTATGAAAGAAACTTGATGCCCCCAGACCCTGCTTGGGATTGGAGAGAGACTGAAGCGTCGGGACATGCAACTCAAGATTACACACCCCTCATTCATGACAGTTACGTGCAATGCACCTATCATGCTTCTAGTAGCAGACAATAATCGCAACCAAAAAAGCTCAAATCTAAGTAAATATTGAGCAATTAAAGTATGGTACCAAATAAAGAAACCAATGAATCTCGAAATTATTTGTTCTGAGACTTCCAAAATACAAACTAAAGGGTTTAAACCACAACCCATTTCCATCAAAATATTATTGTACTGTGTTTACATAATCGAGAAATTGTACTATTTGCCCTTATCCTTTTCTATGATCTTTTATAGATTCTCAAAAAGTTTCAGCACTTCATAGATGAAGTTCTCGATTGACTTTAGTCTCTCTACTAATGTTGGCTCCGTAGAGCATTCAGGACTCTTTGGGGCCTCCTTCGTCCGTGGGGGATCTTCCCTCTTGCATTTCCTGATTGCTTTCTCCTAGACCTGTTACAACTTCTACCATTCCAAAGAGATCTTCCTTTTGATTTGTGTTAAGTTAGATCTATGTATTAAGTTTAGATCATCTAAACCCTTTTACTAGAGTTTAAGTTGAGTTTGTGATGTATATTTATGGATGCATAATTTCGGTGTGAGCTTTGAAGTTCTTAGATATTTGTTTGATTTAATCTTGAAGCTTGGTAATGACATAGTTAGAATGACGTAGACTTGCTTTTTTGTAGTGATCATGGGTGAGTTATTTCAAGAAAATTAGCATGCTACATAAGGTTTTTTCAAATACTCAAAAGTGAAGGACTAGCTTGTTTCAGTTTTTCGGTTATGTTATGGCTTGAATTTTTATCTCTTTGATATCATGAATTAGTTTCCTAGTGTGTGTAATACCATCTAAAAATGCGTACTTAGAATGTTAACAACTAGATTTTTTATCTATTAAGTTCGTGGTGTTCATTTGTAAAAGAAAGGTCAGGGGTCATCATGCTATGGTTCAGTTGTGATGCTTAGTGTTGTGTTTGTGTTTGTTAATTCATATGTTGAAAATTTGGTCATGAAGGACATGAATATAGTGAATTAACATGTTACTAAGCTCGGACTATAGGATTTGATGGAGTGCAAAAATTCGGTTAAGTCACCATTAATATGCAATTAGGCTTAAATCACACTTAATGAAATTTAATGTATCATGTGTGTAGGCCTTGGTGGATTTCTAGTAGTTGTTGCATGACTCATTAATACATGAGGTTTGTGAAGTTTAGTGATGTTTGGGGCTGGATTGTAAGTATTAAAAGTTTAAGAGCTTATTTATAAATTTTGAAGAGTTAGGAGGCAAATTTGCAAATAGCGCTTTAAGTTAGATTCTAAAATTTTCTTTGATAACGAGATTCTTAATAATAAATACCATGTCAGTGATCCTTGTGTGACTTCAATTCTCATCAATATCTAAAACATCTATGTTATACTATGTTTCCATCTATCATAAAGCATAAATATCTGTCATGAAGTATAAATGTCAATCACGAATTTCGAGTTAAACATAAAATTTAGTTTTGTCACGATCTCAATGTTAGGATGAAGGATTATCCTAGTAGAACTCTTATATCCACTCTAAAGTGTATAAGATGGAATGGAATCTCCTGGGTTGACAAAGAATCATCAACAAGTTTCAATTTGGGTCAAAAGATTTCCGGAGTGAAGTCAAAAGACATCTAACATTGGTGGGTGCCACTAAGACTCTTGGTAATGGTTAGTTCAAACTAACATGAGGTAAGACTCTGATTATGTATACATAACTGTTATAAGGACCTGTGATGTGGTGCGGTAACTAGTAGGAGCACACGATCTATGGGAAACTATGAGATGTCCATCCTCTGTAAGAACAAGAACAAGAATAAACGAAACCTTTTTATGAAGCAAACATGTTATGAAATATGAAACTCTAATAACGATGATGTTATTTTCCTTGTAAAAACAAGCTCATGTCAATCATGCACATACATCATGTTTATTATCATGCATACTTTGTGAACTAATGGTAGATTAGTTGCATAACTTGTTAATATTTGTAAAATCTCACTGTGGTAGTCACAACTACCATTCTCATCCAAAATGATAGAAGCTGTATTAGGTTACCGTGAAGAAGGACAAACCAGCCTCGACGAGATTGATTAGCGAGAGGCTAAGTTTGGAGGACCTAATGGAGACTATCCTTTAGTTTTTAAATGTAATTCTACTATTGATAACTGAGTTGTGCGAGCGGTTCAATCTGTAGTTCAGAAACTATGTAGTCAATTGTAACTAGAGAGTTCTTACTCCAATACTATTTTATTTGATTTAAGACTATGTTTTGATGGATGTTGAATCAACTTATGTATTAATGTTATGAAAAATATTTTGAGATTTAATCTATTCTGGTACAACTTATGATTGAACAAAAAAAAAAAATTGCTACGATTATTGCATATTACTAGAAGCATGCTAGGTGCATTGCATATTATCTGAAACAGGAGTATATAACTTTATATTGCATGTCTCGACGTTTCAACCTTCGTCAAATCTTAAGCGAAGGTTGGGGGCATCACACCAACCTTCAAGCCACCTTCAGCCAATTGTTTTGTCTTGCTATATGACGCCTTAATAAGTGGCTTAGCAACCATAACAACTGCCAAAGCAACAATTAAAATTCCTCTTTTAATTATATCCAAAACAGAAACATAGTAACAGAAATTATGCAACGTGTTTGCTCCTCTGAATATTTGCAATAGTTTCCTTCCTACTAGTTTTTGCTGGGTCGACTTTTTAACTTGTTTATCTCCATTTTATCAATTCTAAATCATTTCTTGTGAAATTAAGAATGTATTAGAAAGAGGGAAGATCTGAAAGTAAAATACACAATTTGTTGGTTGTCCTACTAGTGTAGAAAAATCAACAATATTAACTCTTGATTCCTCTTAAATTTTGAGCCCCTTAGATTGCCTTTATTTCATCCCTTCAACTCAACCTCATTATGTGAAATTAGGAGTATCAATTAACCTCAAAGTTCATACCAAAATCAACTCTAAGCAGTTACAACCAAGGTGGATAGTGAGGCGACAACAGAACATTAGCTTCTTCACCTCTCTAGCTCTCTCATATTTAGCTACAGTCTCTTTTGTCTTTTGGTTTCCTCATGTTTATCTCTTAATTTGTCTATTTTCCTTCTATTCCCTTCATTTCCTTTAGTCTTTTTTCACAGCAATGGCATCAAATGGTAGCGGCAATCGAAAACCAATATCTATGACAGTAAACTGTAGTAATTTCAACAACATCAAAACTGAAGCAAAGCTCTTACTTCTCAATTCCTCTTACATCAAGCCTTCTATACATTAAACACATTTTTAAGCCTTCATTCACGATTACATTTTTCAGCCTAGCCTCTTGAGGTATTCTTCAAATTATACCTCTTCTTCCCATTTTTTAGTTTCAATTATAAGTGTCCTAATTTCCTGCACCTCAACAACACCTTATATAAGTGTCCCAATTTCTTTGCACTCAGAAGCAAAGAAATTCAAAGCATTGCAGAAACAATTTTAAGTTTTGACCTTCTTATTGTTTGTCCCAGTTTCTATATATGTTTTCTCGTTTCTAACTTTTATTTTGAGCAAATTAAATCCTTAAACCCATGAAATACCGTAAAGATGTTCATAGTAGCAGTCACAATCATTCTTTTCTACCAAACCCGTAGTAGGAAGTTTACCCTATTCCCTTATATGCACTACAACAAGACTTAACTCCTAACCTCTTGATGTGTACTTCAATTGCTGTTTTCAGTTCCGACTTTACAGCTTCTATCATAAATATCTTAATTTTCTAAACACTAACCACACCCTATAAAGACATATAGATGTATTGGAAACTAAAAATAGAAGTCTCAAACCAGACATAGCAGCAAGAATAGTAGCAAAAACACGGTTGTTGTTTCATCATCAGTTTCAAGTTTTAACCTTTTCAATTGCATTGATTCTTATCCTACCATTGAATTCCATCGCTCCACATTTATTCTTGGCCACAATAGCTTGAAGAACTCAACCATAGGAGCCTGAAAACAACAATTACAATAGAGAACAATAGCAAATAACATAGAGGTAGCAGTTGTAGTTTTAGCTTCTAACCTCATTATTTGCTTCAATTTCTATTCCTCCATTTCTTTCACAGTTTATGTTCTAAGTGACCTAACTCTTAATACTCTAAAAAAATCTTAAAATAAATACCAAATAGCAACTTAACATCAACCACACATAGCTGTACGACAAGAGCAGTATCAACCAATGCTTTAAATCCCATTTCGGTCATCATTCCAGTTTAAACACTAAAACGCAATATTTTGTTATCGATGCGTTCCAGTATACTGTTTTTGAGATTAACTATATATATATATATATACACGTATATATATAAACTAATGAGTAATATAATAAATACATGTATATGTAAGCGTATATTATGTATGTGTGTATATATAGAAGAATTGAAGATTTATAAAATGAATATATGTTGAAAATATTAAAACAAAATATATAAATATTAGTTTTAAAATATAATATTAAAAAAATTACAAACTTGAGTTGAGACATAAAAGAGAAATAATAATAATAAAATTATTAAAAATAATGATATTAAAAAATAATGAGGTCACATATTTAAAGTTACAAAATAATTAAAATTATATAAATACCTTTTATATTTTAAAATTAATTAAATACCATCTAGATTTAAAGTTTTAAAAATGTAATCCAAAATCAAGAAAATTACAAAACTACCATTAAAACAGTTTGAAATGAAATAGGGTTCGGAATAATCAAAACGGGTTGAAATTTGGAAAGAAATGGAACGAGGAGGTATAGTATACCAAGTACCACACTAGAATGAAAAATTCCAGCCAGAATGGTTGGAACGGAACAAAATTGAAAACTAAGGTATCAACACTGCAACTGTGACAGTAAGTTCCAACCCAATGTACCTCGAGCTTGACTTCAATT
Organism: Juglans microcarpa x Juglans regia; assembly: GCF_004785595.1. Classification (NCBI taxonomy): domain Eukaryota; kingdom Viridiplantae; phylum Streptophyta; class Magnoliopsida; order Fagales; family Juglandaceae; genus Juglans; species Juglans microcarpa x Juglans regia. Next base: position 22,664,927 of record NC_054596.1, read on the forward strand.
TCTACTTACTCCTCTCTATCCCTTGCTTTGAGAGTACTAATTTCCAAATCCCTAGTAAAACCAGTTGATGAAAGAACCAACTGATAACCTTGCACCAAACCTGAAATTAGTTATTATCCAAGCCTTCAACTAACCTTCCTCGATTGTTTTGACTCTCAGTTCCACCATCTTTAGGTACAATCCTCTTCTTTCTTACTTCCTCTTTTATGTTGTACATGTTAAATTGATCAATGAATGGAAGCCATTTCATGGGCCATGAAGTTGGATGCAACGCACTGGAAAGGTGACCTCAAGGAGTAACAAGCTATAGCTTTGAATTAAGAAAGAGTAGTAAAGAAGTGTATGGAAGATTGATTGGATAATTGAATGGGTCTAAGTGAAGGATGTGTAAGTCAAAGGTAGCTTTAAGTCAAGGATGTTTATGCAAGTTCTAAGTTTAAGTTGTATATGCACTTGAAAAGGAAATGATGTAAAATTATTTACGCATGTAGGTTGCTATCTAAGATGCACATGAATGGACTGTATGAAATGAAAATGGCATGGAGTTCATGGTAAGTATTATGTTCACACTCTTCTAGAGTTTTTCCAAATGACATGAAAATGAAATACTTCTTTTAATGAAAACGAAATTAAATGCTTTTATGAGAAAAATATCTTTTTTATGCAATGAAAGGAAATGAAATGTTTTATATAAATGAAATTATGATTTATGAATCTATGCTAAGGTATACATACTTTGAAGTATATGTATGTAATGGTCTTTTCATTGACAATCATTTTTTATACATCTCTATGATAATTGTATGCATGATGAAATGGATGTTATAAATAGTAATTATTATTTTTATGATCCATGAAATGATGATGTTTTATGCTCAAAGTTATGAAATGATGTTTTATGAAATGAAATAAACTGATGAATGAGAAGTAAATGAATGTTTTAATGTATGAAGCTACGTAACGGTCAATGACTGAATGAATGATGGTACTAATGGATTGGGTAGATTGCAATGTTGAGTAAGTAGTATTGGTAGTGCACCCAGTGCTACCTCCTGATGGTAAGAGATTCCCAACCCGTGGTCACGGTTGGTGTTCGGGTCCAAAAGACCACTAACCCTAACAAATGGGGTGCAACAATATGTGTTGGCCAATGTAAATTGATGACAATTAAATTAAATGTTGTTAAGTCGTTTAACTCTTTACGAGGAACTATACTAGGTGTGGGAAATGTTTTCATGAGGAAGGAAAACCTATTTAAAGAAAAACCTCACATTGTAATGTTTTCAAAAGAAATTTTATGTGTGTATGAAGAAGAATGAAGAATCTATAAATGAAAACTTATGTTAGTATATTTATAATATAAAGTAATGTTCACTAAGTATAGAACTCATTTTATTTTTATGTATACTCCATCCAAAAATGAATGAAATGAGGATGAAGCGTTGGGATGAACATGGCCCAAGGAAAATGTGGCAAAACTCTAGGCATGTTTTATGTAATGTATGAACTCATCTTTTGTAAAAGGACTTTGTAGTTAATTTTAATGAACTCTGTTCAAACTCTTTCAATTTTCAAAGTAGGAAATGACATTTACAATTCTAGGGTATGCAAGCTTTGCACTTTTTCCGGAGAGGAAATGATAAATTTTAAACAGCTCAGTAATTCTCATATCATTTTCTAAAACTATTTTTTAAAATTTCAGCACATGCATGGACATTACACATATGCAGACCTACCTAATGAACCATAGGAAAAAGAAATAATGCCCATATTATTATATTGTCATAATATTTTTGCTATTGCTGTTGCTACAGTTTTGGTGACCATTTTTCTTTCCCATGGAATTACTAAGGCCTTGTTTGATTACACAAACCATCTCATTTTATCTCATCTAATTATTATAATTTTTTTTAAATTTATACACAAAATATAATATACAATTTAATTTTTTCAAATCTCAAAATAAAAATAATATTATAATAATATTTTATTCAACTTTCTTATAATAATGTCATGTGTAATCAAACAAGACCTAACTCATAATTACGATGGTCTCATTTTACAAGAGCGGATGAAATCAAAATGGGAGAGGACGCACCATGATGTAGTCCATTTCAATTGATGGCGCAGCGCTTTCAAATTTCTTTAACACTTGGTATAGTTTCTTTTTCATCTTAATATTTTAAAAGATACTTTGGCTGACTTGGTTTGTTAACTTGAATGTGTTTTTTCTTTTGAACGAGCAAGTTATAACCCAGATTTGTGAACTCCAGGAGAAATACCTCAACAAAAAAATAAAAAAGACATTATAACAACATTATTTTGATCTGAAAATAAAAAAAGAACCGTAATAATAGAAGCTTTCATGATGCCGCTACAAGAGGCCTATCCACCCGTGCTGATATCGCAGCCATCGGTTCCATTAACCTTTCATCATGGTTTAATGAACAAGGAGTAAAGGCCATGCGTATCTCAATTCAGCAAGAAACTTGTTTTCACGATTACAAGGAAAAAAAATGATAAAACCTCTTTCTGAAAAAAGTGCCAAATATGCATAAAATATGCTGTCTATAAATTTGTACGTTTGCTAATTTCTAAACACCTAATTTTCTGAGTAAAAGACCAAATGCGCCAGAGACCAGCAAATCATCATGACTTTTACCAATGATCTGGTTGCTAGTACCTCACAAGCATTAATGACCTTCTCAGTTTCCATGCCCGTTGGTCCAAATCAACTCTATTGCTCTTCTCTGTAGTCTGGGTTCTCTTTCAAGATTACAAAGCCTTCAAGAATGGGAGATAGAGGAATATATCTGCATAAAAAGTTTTAACTGTTAGCATACAAGCTAAATAGCAGAAGGTTATAGAGCCACCTTTTTTCTTCTTTCATATGTAAAACTCCCAAAGCTACTTTGATTGGGGTGCTTACTTCTCAGTAGCCAGTTCTGCTCGATCACCAGCAGCCAAAAGAACAGGTGTTGAATGTGTCTGGAAACCAGTTATGGTTTTGGGACGACCGGCCTGGCCAACAACATCAACAGCTTGGCCCACCCGAACAGGAATGGAAAGAGGTTTGAGATTCTCATCCACAGTCATCAACATTCTTGGCTGTCACCGCATAGTTGAAAAGCTAATTAGTTAATTAAATTACATGATTTTTTTTCCCCACTAAAGCTACCAAATTGAAAGATTAGTTGTGACTATTTCTGTTGTAATCTTGGGTTCGCCTTCAGGTCGTGTCATCCAATTCATGTCAAGTATATAAGATAACCCTAAAAAACCTTAATCAGCTAATTTGGCATTTGGGTTTGTGTCAAATTTGTGAGTGACAAAAATTGCTAGCTCTGATTGAAGAAAGGGAAAAAAGTGAGACAAACTAACACCGACCTGCATTGCCAAAACAAGGAAGTAGAGAACATAATGATACTTTCCCAAGATGATGGCTTTCATATCAAGGCATGCATGCAGCATTGTTATTATTCCAGCAAGTGCCGTCCTGTCAGATGAGACAAATGCTTATGCATGTAATGGGGAAAAAAAAGGGACTTGGAAAGCCACCCTCAGGTCACAGCTGGCTCTAGAATTGATCACTTGCAGAAGTAAAGATAAGATACTTTTAAAAGGAGTGAGTTTGTAAAGGTTTCACTGCAGAAGGACTACTTACGGGCATAGCAAAAACCGTTCAGAATGATATGGATTAAGAGTCAATAAACCCTTCCCCAAATGTACAAGACCTTGAGCAATTCGAACCTGAAAAAATGGCAAAGGATTGTCAATGCTATTTAATAATGGCGAGAAACTTAAACCAAAGAATCAATAGAAACATTACACAGAAAAGAAGGCTGGCATCTTTGTAGTAATAGCTTGAAAGATTGCGAAGCATGCCAGCTATTCGAGCATTGTTGGTTCCTGCACCTATCAAACCCAAGGAGATTACAGCAGCCTGTAGCATCCAAGTACATATATATATCAGCCTCAAACAATAGCTATAAAAATAACAATAGACATTGATAGGTAATTAATTCTAATATCCAATTAATTAGTTCTAATATATTACCATTGCTACTTCTGAATCTGTATCATGGCTAAGTCTGCTTAATGTGTCCATAACATTGACCTGACCAGGAGAATAAAAAAACTGGTAAGCAAGGAAAATCAAGGAAAAAAAACTATTAATTAAGTTTAACATGAGATAACTGATTATACTCAAGGTATGGATTTAAAATAGGTTCAAACAGCTTATTTCAACAAATCAAAGTTATATCCTTCTTGAAATTAATGAGTAGTTTCTAAAAGGTTTTTAATAAAATCTTCAATTACTTGTAAAAACAATGAATGGCGAGATCACCAGCATATGGCAGAAAGCAACAGAGAAGATAAAAGACATCCTCAAAAGGAAATCTAGGAGTAAGTGATTCCTAATTTATTAAATCAGTTCTATTAATTTACATATCACTAGGAAGTAGTTTTTTATAAGATCTCTAAGAAGCAGGTTAATAGTCATCTATAGTTAAACCAGCTAACTGAGACATTAATAGGCTTTCCAATCAACCATCCACTAGTAAGTCATCCTTTTCCAAATACCTTAGGATTTGATATGCAAAGAAGACCAAGAGCCAAGGGAACAGCACGACGGATGTTCTGCTCGCCATACTGTAAAAGATGCTCTAGTGAACGAATTGCCATCTCAAGCCCCAATTCTTCAGCCATTGCTACCATAGCAATTCCAAGCACAGCAGGACCCTGGTGGGTTTCTCCCTTGTCAAGATGTTGTGAGCAATGGCCCAGAAGATTTTGAACCTATACAGAAAGACGATTAAAAGCTACCTTGTGCATGTAAGAGAAACTCATATTGTAAATGGTACAATAGAATACCTTGAGAACATTCCCTGTTCCGGCATAGGCACATGAAAGTAGTGTCATGTCACAGTATCTTCTAATCTTCTCATTAAAGGTCTTAGAAACTTCAGCTGTTGCCTCCACGCTTTCCTGTTAAACACCAAATACAGATCAAAAAATAATCAGGGAGAATGGAACTGTTCGTATGATGTTCTCACATAGTATGGCATCTTTGGCCACATTGAAAAATTTACCATGCAATAAGAAAACACACTACTAGTCTATGGTACCCATGGTCCCAGATATGTTAGAACAACACCAAGAATGAAATATATAAAAGTCTCCTCTAAAGGAGTAGTGAACTTACCTGCTTCCCAAGGTATAGAAGACCAAGGCCAAGAGGCAATAACCGAGTGAGGGGCTCTCCCAACTCTGACTCACTTCGGTCCATCAATGCAAATATAATTGCCTGAGCAACCTCTTCATTGCAGGAACCCACATATACCAAGCCCAGAGAGATTGCAGTGAATGCAATTACATCAAATGGAGCTTTGGCATCATTGAGTATAGGAGCCAATTTTCTCCGTATCTGACAGAAGTGTAAATAAGTTAGCTTTAATTTAAAAGACACTAAAAATCAGATAAAAACAGCACTTACGACCAAAGGTTACAAACTTACAAACATCTTTCAACCCAAAAAAAAAAAATAGTTCTCAATTTGTCAATCTTTCAGTAACCAGAAGATAAATCAAGCATGCATCTTGTTGGATCAGTAAACAATTTCACCGCCATTAGCAAAGAGATGCCCATCCATCACCATAAGCATGCTTGTGGTGCCCTAATGATATATTGACAAAAAGCAAGCCACTTCACCTGCTCATTTTGGGTACCGGCATATGCAATTCCAAGGCCCATTATCGCACCGATTCGAATGGATGAATCTTCTTTATCTACATAATCACCTAAAAGTGCGAGTGCCTAAAAAAGGAAGTCGAGTAAGAATGGATATACAATTCAAGATCATATGGTCTGTGACAAATATAGTTAATGGAACTTACGGGATCACAGTCATTCTTGATACCACAATTCACAATCCCAACTCCTAATAATGCACCAGAAAGGACATGGCTGTCACTTAAGTGGAAGTACTTGTCAATTTGGGCAAGTCCAGCATCAACATCCCACAGTAAAATCATACTCTGTTATGACAAACAGCAATGAGAATCTAACAAACTGGCTGAATAAGAAAGATAAACTAGACAGTAAAAGGTTGCATACAAGACTTGCTGCAGCACTTGTCTTCCCATGTTCTTTATTTTTGAAAAGCCAGTTGGCAGAAGAACCACCACTGGAATTGTCTGATGGGATTGTCATTAACTTATCCTGCAAGCAAAACAGTTAGAATATGAGATGAGATGAGTTGGCAGAAGGGTTGCCTCGTTTGGTTACACATATGAGATGAGATGAGATAAAAGTTGAAAGTTAAATAAAATATTATTAGAATATAATTTTTTAATATAATTTTTGTTTTGGGATTTAAAAATTTGAATTGTTTATTGTATTTTGTGTAGGAGTTTGGAAAAGTGGTAATGATTATATGAGATGAGATCATCTCATCTACCAAACCAAACCAGGATGTATATAAGAGAGCCCCTATGCAGAATAAAATCAATAATTTAAACATTCTGAAAAGCAAGAAAAAGCACAGTATCATGTGCTACTATCCATGAGTAAAGGGTGTTGGGGGTGATCTTTGTCAGCTCTACCACTGAAGCTTTGTTATTATTATTATTATTATTATTATTATTATTTTTTTTTTATTATCTTCAAAGGTCCTTGCATTCTGCTCTCTCCAACTACATCACATTAAGCAAATAAAAGAGCCAACCTCCATGCTACCAAAACTATATCATGTCCCTGCTATCCTCTCCACCTCACTAACGATTCAATCACCCTTCTAGGCATAATCCACTCAACACCAAATTCCTTGAATAGCAAACACCATAATTTCTCGCTACATCACAATGAAGAAAAATATGTTCAATGCATTTACCATTTTTCCATCACATACAACAACATCCCACCAAAGTGATATTCTGCTTCCTCATGAAGTCCAATCAAAATCTTTACCAATGCCATCGTCCACATGAAGAAAGCCACTCTTGAAGAGGCCTTCACTCTCCAAATGCTCTTCCAAGGGAAAAGGGAAACCTATGGGTAATGCCAAAACCTTATAGTATAACTTCACTTTAAACTCGTGTCTCTTGAGGGCCAGATTCAACCTCATAATATAACCCATGGGTAATGTCAAAACCTTTTCTTTTTTTTTTTAACAAGTCCATGGGTAATGTCAAAACCTTATCGCAACTAAAGGCATATGAAAGGTCACTTTGTCTACAGGATCAGCTACCAAGTCAACATCCATACCAAAATGGAAGACCATCCACTTGCACAAAATTTGGTTCTTAGGGGACTATTGCTACCTCCAATTTGGGCCCTTCTGTGCTAGATAGATTCTCGCAAGGAGAAAAGAAATATAAACCGAATCTGGAGACAAAGAACTTGTGGGGATGGAAAACTTCTAAGGCACCTTAAGCTTTGGTTGTATTACATTGTGAAGGGCCTCAAACTTTTTTTTTTTTTTTTTTTCATCAGTAAAAAGTAATTTTCATTAATATGAATGAAAATAGGCATGGCCTATATACACAGGGAGTATACAATAGAAAACACCTAAATACATTCTTAAAAAACTAAATTAAAGCTAAGAACTCATGTACACTATTTCCATTAAGAACAATGGCTGAGAACCATAAGAGTAAAGTGTGCAGAAAAAAATTCTGAAGCTCCTCCATTGTTCGCTCCCTATCTTCAAAGCATCGTGCATTCCTTTCCATCCAAATACACCACATAATGCACAATGGGATCATCTTCCAAGCTGCTGCTCCCTGTAAACAACCTTGTAGACCCTTCCAACAAGCAAACAAGTCAACCACCTTTGCCAGCATAACCCACGCTACATCCACCCTACTAAATATCCCATTCCACAACTCTTTCGTCACCTCACAATGCAATAGTAGATGGTCCACTGATTCTTCATGTTTTTTGCACAAATAACACCAATCCATCACGATGAGGCCCCTCTTCCTTAAATTATCCGTGGTTAGAATTTTTCCAAGTGCAGCAGTCCACACAAAAAAGGCCACTTTGGAAGGTGCACGTGACCTCCAAACACTTTTCCACGGGAAAAGTACATTACCTTGTGATGCCAGAATTTTATAGTATGACTTGACTGAGAACTTCTTGCTGTCCTTGCACCTCCATTGTAACCTCTGCCGTTAATCTTTCTGAAGAGTATATCAAGCTAAAAAATTCTGAAACAGTAGACAACTCTCAATCATGATTATCCCGAGTGAATAAAATATTCTACTGGTAAGAGTCTTGGGCAAACACACACAGATCTGCTATCGTAGCCTCCCTATTAGCCGCAATGTTATAAAGAGTTGGGAAGGCCCTCTCCAAAGAACGCTCTCAACGCCAGACATCCTGCCAAAACTTGATACGAGTGCCCAGTCCGACCACATATCTAATATTGTTTTCAAAGCAGTACCATCCCCCCCATATATATCTCCACAAACCCACACCATACCCCTCCCCCGCCCCCTTCTCACTTCATTAGTGCACCATCCCCCCCAAGCACCACCATGTCTGGAGTCTACAACTTCCTTCCACAAAGACTCCCCATCTTCTTGATACCTCCATAGCCACTTCCCCAATAGCGCTTTATTGAAAGTCCTCAAATTGCGCACACCCAAACCACTACTCGAAACTAGAGAGCAAACTTTATTCCAACTAACAAGATGGAATTTGGTTTCTTCCCCCAAACCACCCCACAAGAATGCCCGGAATAACTTCTCGATTCGATGCGCCACCCCTGCTGGCAACGGGAATAGAGATAGAAAATAGGTTGGGAGGTTAGCTAAAGTGCTAGTGATCAAAGTGAATCGCCCTCCCTTCGATAAATACAGCCGTTTCCACCCTGCCAACCGTTTCTCCACTCTCTCAATAACCCCTTCCCATATACCTCTAGCTTTGAAAGTAGACTCCAAAGGAAGGCCCAAATATTTCATAGGCAAAGAACCCACTTCACACCCTAATGTTTCTACTAGTGTACTGATATGGGGCACCACACCCACCACCACCATCTCAGATTTGCCCAAGTTTACCTTGAGACCCGTCACGGCCTCGAAGCACAACAAGAGTGCCCGTATGGCTTGGATTTGACCCACCTTCGCTTCACAAAAGAGAAGGGTATCATCTACAAATAAGAGATGTGAGATCATGACAAAACCAAAAGTACCATTGCCTGTCGAAAAACCCGCTATATAGCCTCCATCAACAACTGCCTTCACCATCCAGCCTAGTGCCTCCATAACAATTACGAAAAGAAATGGAGACAATGGATCCCCTTGCCTCAATCCGCGAGAGCTACAAAAGAAACCCACCGGATTACCATTTACAAGCACTGAGAAACGCACAGTAGTTATGCAATATCGAATCCATGAAATCCACCTGTTACCGAAACCACATCTCCCAAGTAAAGGAGAAAATCCCAATTTACATGATCATAGGCTTTCTCCATATCAAACTTACAAAGTATGCCTGATTTACCCTCCTTTAACCTCTGATCCAAACACTCATAGCAATAAGAACTGAATCAAGTATCTGCCTCCCCCGCACGAAGGCATTTTGAGACTTCAAAATGATTTGCTCACACTTAATTGATTAGCCAGAACCTTGGAGATAATTTTATAAACCCCACTCACTAGGCTAATGGGATAGAAATCATCAACTTCTAACACTCCCTATTTCCTCAGAACAAGGGCTATGAACGTCGCATTGAAGCAGTTTTTGAATTTTTGGAAAGCATGGAATTCAAAAAAGACCCACATAACATCACATTTCACAATCTCCCAACAATGCTGGAAAAACCCCATCGAAAACCCATCCGGTCCAGGTGCTTTGTCTTTGGCCATGCTTCTAGTGACCTTATGCACCTCATCTTCTTCAAAAAATCTTTCCAACCAACTCGCACTTTGCATATCAATGGCCTCAAAAGGCAAACCATCGAGCTTTGGCCTCCAACAAGTCGGCTCCGTGAGCAGATTCTCATAGTAGTTCATAGTTCACAATATGGTTCTCTAGATCGCCGCGCAGGGGGGGGGAAGAGAGAACTTGATTACCTGCCTTAAGAGTCTCAATAGTGTTGTTGCGCCTATGAGAATTGGCCACTCTATGAAAAAACTTCGTACATTTAACCCCTTCTTTTAGCCAAAGAGCCCTGGATTTTTGGCGCCACGATGTTTCCTCCATCAACAAAACCCTCCCTAATTCAGTCACCACCACACTCTTCCTCAATAGTGCCTCTTCAGAGGCATTTCCCATCAATATTTGTTCCTCCAAGTCCTGAAGCTCCTCTAATAGGATAGTTTTCAGGTTGTCAATATTGCCAAATACTTCCAAGTTCCACCTCCTCAAGTCTTGCTTTAATGCCTTAAGTTTCCCAGCAAGGATGAAACTAGGAGTACCCGAGAACTGATAAGAAGACCACCAGGAACAAACTTTCTCAGCAAAACCATCCATTACTAACCACATATTTTCGAACTTGAATTACTAGCGACCCCTATTAATGCCTCCACAATCTAACATAATAGGAAAATGATCCAAGCAACATCGGGCCAGCCTCTTTTGATACAACTCCAAATAATGGGTTTCCCAAGAAGGAGAAACAAGAAACATATCCAGTCTCGACCACCCCCTACCATTGGACCTGAACTCGCCCCCAGCAAGGGGAAGATCCATAAGATTCAAATCAAACATGAACTCAGAAAACTCCTCCATTGCTATTGAGTGGCGAATATTCCCTGATTGTTCGCTTGGAAAATGAATGATATTGAAATCTCCACCCATACACCACGGCACATCCTAAAGATAATATACACCAGCCAACTCCTCCCACAGCCTTCTCCTTTCTCTATCTCGATTTGGCCCATAAATGCCTGCATATGCCTATTCCCACCCACACACTCCTCCACCTCCTCCACAATTCTTTTATCCCACATCAAAAGCACCCCACCAGACGCTACTTCCGAAGCCAAGTATGACCAGCCCACATAAGGACATCCCCATAAGCTACGAATAAGTCTTTGATCAACGAACCTTAGTTTTGTTTCTTAAAGAGACACCACATCCACCTTCCACATTCGCAACAAAGATTTTATGCGAAGGTGCTTGTTGCGATCATTAAGCCCCCGCACGTTGCATGATAGAATCTTAGGTTTCATGGACAATGGTCATACCCCTCCCTTTTGTTCTATCCCTACTGCTACTTCCCTCCTTCCCTTCATAATTTATAGAGCATTGTAGTCTTTTAAGTTCCCTCTCTCTCTTTGTAGCCGACTTCAATCTACTCTCTTCAATGGCTATAATAAGAGCCCAAAATTGCTCTTCAAAACCTGTACAAGACACCCCACCCAGCACAAACTTGCAACTCCTCCACTTTCTTAAATACCCAATCTGGAATAAACTCATAATTGGGGCTAGGAGGAACCACTCTTAATGGTTCAACATCTCTTCTATCTATGCATTCCCCTTCACAAATGACTAACTGCGTATCATCTCCTTCTGAACTTGCTTTTCATCACTGTTTGGGCCCACTACTTCACCGGAAACTGAAGTCGATTTCTACCCAACAAAGATTTCTCCAGCCACCACTTGAGACGTACCTGAGGGATCACTGTCAATCCTCGAAAGTGTCTGTGCATCCCCCATAGTTGGCCCCTGTAGCAACCCACCCGTGAGGATTGAACTAGTGAAGGTATTCTCCTCAATCGTGGGACCTTCAAGCCCCAAGGACGTCTTAAAAGCACCGTCAGCCTCCGTCGCACCTTTCTATGCGAGATCTGAGCCATTTACATCAATAACGACTGCATCAGACACTGTCACGATACTCAGAAGGGTCTGTGCATCCTCGGTAGTTGACCCCTGTAGCAACCCACTCGTGAGGGTTGAACCAATGAAGGTATTCTCCTCAATCGCAGGAACTTCAAGCCCCAAGGATGTCGTAAAAGAGTCGCCAGCCTCCGTCGCACCTTTTTGTGCAAGTTCCGAGCCATTTGCAACAAAACGGCATCAGACACTGTTACGATTGCTGCCCTCGCCACCACCTCCGCTATAGGGACTACCACCTTCGACGAGGTTGTCTGAGGCAATACCGGAAGCGGCGGCTAGACCCCACCCCCTGATGGGCCAGCTTCCTCCTCTTGGAAGCGGTGACTCGACTTCCTCCAAAAAGGGCCAGATCTCTTTTGGGTCTTAATGGGCTGAGGCCCAATTTCACGGCCCGTTATCTTTCCCTTCCCCTTACCTATGGGCTCCCTGGCCCGTTGGTCTTCAACTTCCCATCCCTAGCCCTGGCCCTGGCCCTGGCCCAATCCCATCATACCTTTTAATTCAACACATCGTTTTAACCATCCCACTATTTGTTAACTCTCCCAATTGGACCTCCATTTCGCATAGAGCCATCAACACGCTTTCTTCTTTCAGCACAAGCCATCTCCATCCCGCAACAGATCATTGCCCGAAGAAGTGACAAGACCTTGCTTCAACATACCTACTTTCTCTGCACAGTTCACGTCTCGAGGCCTCTCCACCTCTCTGCTACCTCGAAGAACATCATTGTACGATCGAAAATTTGAGTTCTACACCGTCATAGCTAGTGGTAACAGTTGCCCTGAAACACCACCACTTCCAACTTCCTTCAGCGCCACCACAAGTTTTCTCCAATCCACTTTGTCCATGTCCCGTGGTATGAAGATGAAGTTCCGATGTCCCCCTCCACTATACTCCACCAACGCCATATACTCTCCCCTTGAGTTGGTACAACGTTGAGCAATATAGCCCCTGTCCCCATCCCTATGTGCAGTGTAAAAACCCTTCCCCTCCCCCTTCAAGCACACCTCCATTGCATTATAAAACCAATGTACTGTCCCCAATCCCAAGTTCATCTTTTTTATAACTTTCCATCCCTTCTCTGTAAGGATCACAACCCTCCCATCCCTTGACACCTCGAACAATTTTGATTAAATATTGATAAGCATATTTTTCCAATAAAAATATCCTTCGAATACACCATCAAACACCTAAAAGCACCATCGAAAGCAATACGAAGTAAAAATCAAACGGGAAAGAAAGAAAATAAAATCGCAAGGTGTACGGAGAGAAAAAGAGAGGAGAAAGAAAATAATTGTAGATTAAATTTACCACAAGGGCCTCAAACTTTCAGGAAGACAGCTGAGCCACCTGTACTTAGTTGACAATGGGGGAGAAGGCTTTGAATACGTTTCGACAACTGGGGTTGAGGAAGAGGGCCCACCTCGTGAAACAACCCATTTTTAATTAGGTTGAGGAAGAAGCCACTCAGCAGGCCTTTTCCTTTACCCTGGACCTGGTTTATGGAGCCTTTTAACTCAATTCTAGGCCTATTTGGATCAACTCCTTTCCCATTTACTAGCCCATTTGAACCCTGCTGTGTGGCTTTATCTTTCAGCCCAATTTATTCCATCAGCCCATCCATTGCCTTCCTCTCTTCAAGCCCACATCCAAGCCTTTCAAGAGACACCCAATCTTCAGCTGAGCTGCTTGCTCAACAGAAATCTCAGCATCGGCAGATTTTTGCAGTTTGAGGGCCTTTCTTGTGATTCCTCTACAGCTTGTATACGTCGCATCCTGCCATCTCTAACTAATCACAAGACTAGCCACTCTACTCCTGTGATTTTCCTATTTTCTCAGCCACTGAACAATCCCTTTCCATACTTCAGCATGTCTTTGGAAGCCCTTGGCACCACCAGGGCATTTGGTCTCGAGGCCCCAATTTGTTGCGGCCACAATGAGGCTCCTCCACTGCCTTGATGATGGTCAATAATGCACTGAAAATGCATTGAGACTTTGCTCAAGTCTACCAGAAACACAATAAATCCTTCATATGATCTAACTTCTGGAATGGCAAGATAGAGTACTGTTTCCACTATCTTTAACGTTGAAAAAACCTTCAACAAATGCTTCTCAACAAGACCCTCCATAAAGGACACACTAACCAGTAACACAACCTTCCCATTGAGACTGGGTGAAGAGCAGCCCTCCTCCGCTCATTGATTCTTACCACTATTAATACCTCCTTGACAATGAACCCTATCATCTTCGACTCAGTAACAACCCATTTGATGAAACCATAAGTTTGGCTCATTAATGAACTCTACCAATTGCACCAATTAAAAAAAAAACACAAAAAATGAATGGATTCACTCGTGAGAATCACCGGAGAGAACTACTAGGGAGAGAGAAAGAGACAGTTAAAGAAGACTTAAAAGAAAAACTACGAGAAACATCAAGAAAACTCACACCCGTATGTTATTTCTCATGCATACAGCACAGTTTACCTGACCAAAGCCAGCATTCACGAAAGCATTAACAAAGGTGGCAGCAAGATTTTGTCTAGCTGAGTCAACACTCGCACCAGCACTAGCCCGGCCATCAAGTAAGTGTGCCTAAGAAAACACGATAAAGCGCATTAGTCAAAATGATACACATTCATTTTAACACAATGAGAAACTCGAACAACTCTCTCTCTCTCTTTCTATATATATATATGCTTGCTTGGTTTTGTTTTGTTTTGATTTATTGCTGGCAACTAATGCACCTACAAGAGGAACTTTAATCATAAAGTTACACATTGTTGACCAAACATTGAATTGATCATGAATTCAACCTATCTAGTTATACAGGCCACTGACTACATATTTATAATGATTAATTTTATTAAAAAAATAAATAAAGTAAATTACACATACAATACACAAGAAGGAATAAGGAGACTGCTTTTTCAACAAGGTCTCGAAATAGAGAGAAATCATAGCACCTACCTACCAGCTTTCATCTTTAAATAGAGGCAGAGCTATGGCTGAGTCTAAAATGTATGAGAGATTCACACTAAGTCCATAAGAAAGAAGAAAAATAGAATTACTTTTTTATGGCAATATTATAAGCAGTCATCACAACATACAAGTTCTTTATACCATGACTAACATTAACAGTAGAGTACAATAGCACCATTCATGATGAATTTGAGACTCAATTTTCCAAAATATTCCCTACTTCCTACGAGATTTCTTAGTAAATCATGAGCACTTTTACCAAAATTCACAAAGAAGAACCATACCAACACAAGGCAGCCATCACAACATACAAATTATTTATACAATCTAACATTAACAGTAGAGGACAATAGCACCATTTATGATGAAATTGAGACTCATTTTTCCGAAATACTTCCATACTTCCTAGGAGATTTCTTAGTAAATCATGAGCACTTTTACCAAAAGTCACAAAGAAGAACCATAACCAACGCGTGGAAATCACGTGTTAGTAGAAAAGCAACATAATAATAAACAACATTAGAGCAGTCACAACTAAACTATATCAATATACCTGGGCTCTAAATAGCTCAAGAAAGAACTTTATAGTAATAGATTTGTGTTGAATGCATAAAAGAAACAGAGAAACTGTTAATCATCTCCTCCTCCATTGTGATATTGCCAGAGATTTGTGGTGTTTGGTCTTTAAGATGTTTGGAGTAGATTGGGTTGTGCCTAGGTGGGTAGTGGAACTATTGGCATGTTAGAAAAGAAGGTCTAGTAGGAATAACCTTATTGTTGTTCAGAATGTGATCCTTTCTTGTTTGGCATGGTGCAATTGGAGATGGAATGCCAGCAGGACCATCAGAAGACGAGTTCAGCTTTACAACTTTGTTTACTGACCTCCTTGATTGGTGTTTTGTGAATGCTTCCATAGATGTTTCTAATTTTGTAGATTTCTGAGCTCTTTTTCCTTAGTGTTGATTTCTACTAGTATGTTCTCTTATAAATTTTTGTGTACTTAGGTTGCTGCCCTTACAATTACAATATAGTTGCTCTTACTCATAAAAAAAATAATTGTTGTTCTTAAGTCAAATCTTATCTAGCATTATTGATTATACAAATAAAAAAAATTCAAACCTTATAGATATCTTCAGGAGATTTGGGTTCCATGACCTCAATATCACGAGCAAGTGTGAGATAACCTTCACTTAACTTGATGTTGTTTATTATATCTTGCAATGCCTCCCGGTCATCATCATCTGCAACCATATCATCATCTAGCTCAAATGCAACACCCTGCATCACAAACAAAAAAATTGTAAGCTAACAGATATATGTATGGCAAAATTGACAGCTTTCAAACAGAAGGACAGGCCCCAAGAATGTAATCAGCCCAGGCATCTAATCTAGGTCTTGATCATGGATACCTTACCACTTGTACCCTCTCTTTAACTATCTATCAACAGTTAACACATTTTAACTATCTAAAATAACATTAAATTACAAGATCTTACAATACTCATTTAGAAATACGCACCAACAGAAAATGCTGAAGGGCCAATGGTTTCAACTCCAACAAAACCATTGGTTCTCAAGTTTTTTCATCATAACATCCAGTGTTGTTAAAAGCAAGCTTAAGTGCAATGCACCAAGGCCAAAGCACTTTGCTTATCAAAAGTGAAGCACATTCACAAAACCGCCCTTTTTAAGGCATTTGTGCGAGCTTAAAGTACAAAAAAAGCACGCTTTTATAATTTTTTTTAAATATAAAATATCATTTCAAGACCCAGAAAATGATGTAAACAAATATTCTTAAGTATTTAGATGATATTGAAGATCATTACATACCATAGCTCCACATAATGTCATATGTGATGTGATGTACATGCTTTGAACTCGATATAATAGTCCAAATTGGCCTTCTAGATGGAATGGCATTTGATTGCTTATGTTAGCATAGAAGTCAATACCTAAAATTCTTGCGCTTTTTTGGTCATGAACCTTTTGGTATATTTTGGTTCAAGCATCTACTTTACTTTAATAATGACTATCAAACAATTTTTTTTAATGAGTGGCTATCAATACCATATATGTATTCTCCAGTAAAGCACAAGAGAATTATATTAAATATCATGTTTAAGTAATGCTTGGCTACCACGTGGGTGGGGCCACACCCATGGTAGCCGTTCCATTCTTTTTTTTTTTTTTTTCCTAAGGTTGATATATTTAAATAAAAATATGTTTTCATTATAAAATTTCTTTTGTATTTTTTTTAAAAAATAATTATTTTAAAAAGTTCAAGTTGGCACGTGGCAATCTGTAATTAACTCATAGTCAACTAACACTGATAGACAAAAAATTTAATAAAGGGCCTTCTTTCTAATTAACTCATAGTCATATCACATGGTTAATTTTCAAACAAATTATATATGATCTTAAACCTAAGGTCCCGTTTGGATGGTGAAAGTGTTTCATCTCATCTCATCTCCACAACTTTTTCAAATTTTCATACAAAATATAATAAACAATTCAATTTTTTCAAATCTCAAAACAATAATAATATTAAAAAATAATATTCTAACAATATTTTATTCAACTTTCAACTTTCATCTCAACTCATTATCTAAACGGCACCTAAGTACCCCATCACACAGCAATGTTCGACCAAAATTTCCTAAATCTATGTAATTACTGATTACTTGATTTTCAGCTTGCATTACTCTAATATATTGAGTTAATAGGCTAAATATATTACCATCTTGCTTTTAAACCTTTATTGTATTTTGTGGGTTTTTTTGTTATTTAATACATTAATTTTGAAATATGTGCTTTACTTCAATCAGGAGCATGCTCGTGCTTAGCCCCCAGTCTCTAGACAGTGTTTGGGCTTTTAAGTGCCCCTATCACTTTTAACAACACTAATAACATCACTCGAAAACGACCAGCAATTTATTATAACCGGAAGTTACTTTCCATAGCAGCATGGGAGATGGGCATTGGAAATTCCCTTCCACATATTCCCAATAAAACTAATGGTGCATGATCTTGCTAAATAGTCTCTTTCATGAAGACTGTTAGATGTAACACAATCTCTAAAAGATAAAGGTGTCCATCAACAATGTAAACTAAAAGCGTCAAAATCATATAAAGTTCAAGACTTACATGTCGAGCAAGCATGTAACAGAATTGCTTCTTCAGTAGCAGATCATCACATGTTGTAAACACCTGCTTCACATACTGCCAACAGATACTTTGAACTATTAGAACCAGATCATAAGATAATTTTGAGGATCACACCATATAACATCCCAATCAATGAAGAAACCTAATTCTTCAAGCCACTATTCACCAAATACATGAACAGAAACATCATTCGCAATCATATAGTCAGGAAAGAATGGATTAAAAAAGAGCATATTGAACTCTAACAAAGCACAAACCTGCAAGTTATCCAGATATAGGGCTATCTGAAGTGCATTTGGATACTCTTCAAATTTTGTATAAATCAGGTAGGCAATATCCAGGACCAACATATCATCAGGACCAGGGAGGTACCTGCATTATGTTGCAAATCATGGTAGAGAGAGAGAGAGAGAGAGAACAACGTCAAGGCAAAAGCTTGTAATTTATTGATCATACATGAAAATTAATTTAGGGTGCTCGTGTAGCATTTGATATATGACAGAAGATATATGATACAGAATATTCTTCTGTAAATAATAAGAACCTCTAGAAGATATATGATACAGAATATGCTTCAGTAACTAATAAGAACCTCTTCATTCTTGATCTTTAACGAGCATCAAAGTGGTTAAAAATTTTACGAAGTATGGTGTTCCAAATCCTTGAACAAGAGCAAGGACATGTTGGATGTTAATTATTTAGGTAGTAAGCTCCTTTCCCATGCCTATGCCAGTTGTTCAAATGCATGTATCTATTTATTTATTAAAACTAATAAATAATTTTCCATGCAATTTGACCACAAAATGAGCAATAAATAGCCAAACGATAACCGGCAATATATGTAAACAATTGTTTTTGTAAGTACAATATGTATATATACATGTACAAACAACTGTATGTACATATCTATATGCATATACATATGTATTTGGTAAGTTACACACTCATATGATAGGTCTACCCACAACCACACCCTCCAGACCGTGCTAACATGGGGAGGAAATACTGTTCTCATTTCTTTCCGTTTTAAATTTGAGCTTCTTAAGCATCAAAAGATGAATCGGTCGGACCAACATCTCCACAAAATTATGGAATAATTCCACTACCTTGCTGAACTGGTAAGGTAGAGGCATGTCCTTTTGAAATTCGTACTGTCCACATGCTCAATTAAGATATCAAGGTCTTCAACCTGGCATTCATCAGATATAACATATTTCAACCTTGTATAAACACATAAGAGAAGAAAAACAAAACAAAAACAGAAGGGAGTGGGAAGCACAACTAAAGAAGGTTAAAAGAGCAATACTGCTAACTACCTCCATTAGAAGATCAACAGCTTCAGGTTCTGCATTGTGCTGCAGAGCATTACAAATGTATTAGAAACAAAAACACAATCCTTTAGTGTAGTAGCTTAAACTTATGTGCAAGGCTGCATACTTTCATTAAAGATAAGAAAGGCAAAGTAGATTGGACTGACCAATTCTTAACTAAGTAGATATTTAATGCTGCACATTAATTCTCTCCCAGAATTTTGCTGAATTATAAATTCAGTCCGGATTTTTGGTAATCCAAAATATCAAGATTCCCATAACTTATCTCTTGAGGGTACAAACAGAAAGATTGGAAAGAATTAGGTAAGCAAAAGTTGGGGAAAAAAGGAGTCTAGAATATTACTAATTTTTTGTACGGTGTGATTCCGACCATTTTTTCTCTGGTCAAATGCCTTTGTATGAGAACATATGATTTTGCCTATGACACAAGCCAAATATTCCTCATTTTGTGATGAAGTCTTATCTGTTAATGAAGATTAGCATGGCCAGATACATACTAGTAATTTTCCCAGTTACCTATTTCATTTCTAATCATGAATCATAGTATACACGTTATTGCACAATCAAAAAAGGAAAAAGATTAAATACGAATCATACCTTCATGTGAAAAGCAACTATCTGTTGAACAAGCTCCATAAGATCATCGATTGCAGCTTCTTCGCTCTGTAATGGTGAAAGAAAATCAACTATATTCATAATTTAAATAAAAAGCTCTTAAAAATCCAATGTGTAGCACCATAGAACATAAATTTCTTGAGAAAATTAACTATCAACACATGTCCCACTACTACAACATGTGATACAACTCCAACACCTTACACATAATACATACCATCAAAGTCGTGGAAGAATGCTTATTGTAGTACATGATATCATAGAACATGATAATACAGAAGCACTTAATGTGCTTCTCAAGATTCATATGAAACCAGTTTTAACTGATTTCAGCTGTAAATCCACATGACTTGAGAGCTCTCATTCACCAACTGAAAAAGAAGATTTAGGCCTCGTTTGGTTACGCAGATGAGATGAGATGAGATGAAAGTTGAAAGTTGAATAAAATATTGTTAGAATATAATTTTTTAATATTAATTTTCTTTTGAGATTTGAAAATGTTGAATTGTTTATTGTATTTTGTGCGAAAATTTGATAAAGTTGTAATGATTAGATTATATGAGATAAGATGAGATAGTTTGTATTGTGTAACCAAACGAGGCTTTCCAGAGTGATCCCAGTACCTAAAACCAGATTTTCATGGAAAAATTATCATAGCATGCAATAAGATTGACTTATTACCTGTCGATTAGCATACTCTTGCGCTATTTCTCCAGCTAAGTTCCTGAATACAAACAAATAAATCACTAGAGATTATAGCATTTATCTGTATAAATTGAACTTCAATCATACTAATAAAAACTCTAGTACCCAAACGTAATACATCAAACAACACTCACCTTACATACTCATGGCCCCATGAACCAATATCACCTTCTGAACCCAACAATCTGTACTTTAGGCTATCCTGAAAGAGTTGGTACAAAAAAATGGATATGAAAATATAAAGGACAAATAAATGAATAGAAATCTCAGGAATATATTACCACCAAATATCTAGTGAACTTGCTACAATGTTTGCATGAGAATGTACGCAAAAGATACATGAATGGATACACCGAATAGCTTAGAAAATGTACCCAAAACAGAAGGTGCGAGACAAATGAAGCAGCCAATGCAAAATATACTGAACCAATCGCCAAAGAGAAAATACTTTTTTTCATAAAAAGCAAGAGAATAATACTACTCAACCCCCAAAACAACTATGCATACCCGTTCACCCTCAGCAGACATGGTGAGCGCCAAAACTGATAGTATATCTGCCAAGTAATTCTGTATTCACGAGAAAAAGAATTAGACAAGCTATGGAATGACTGTATAATAGATAGTGTCCAACCAAACATGTCATACCTTCAAATCTGAGTCCTGCATCATTTCATAATATGCTTTCAGAGTTCCATAATGAGGACGAAGAAACTTCAGTGGCTTTGGGACAGAGGTCATGGAGCTAGTAGAGGTCCGGATTTCCTGTCTACAAGATAAAATTTTACATGCTGTCAAACCATAGTATGATATTCATGATGCATGGCTACTCACAAATAGCATAAAGATTTTCAGAAGCATCACTACCATTCAAGGGGCGGCTAGGGAAGGTAACAACTCAAGACAGCTCAATGCTACTTAGACCATCCATCAGAAAAGGGCCTTGATTCACTGGTCACAAATACCTTTTATCTCGAGATACATCAAAGGTTTACAAAAAATTTCAAAAGGGGCCACATTCTAAGCGCAGTTTCATACTTATGGTCAACTGCTAATTTCACATAGTCGCCTGCTTTGATTATGGGGACCTTACAAATCCTCTTTGATTTCCCATTCCATCAAAAAGATGAATAGAACCATAAGATAGAAAGGCTCTAAGTTTGGTGCTTCTCTTGTGCATGTAATGGCATTATAGATCTAAATTCTTATATTCTTTTGTAAGAAGATGTCAAATGCTCGATAATTTATGAACAGCAATGCACTGAATATAACCCACCCGTGGGTAGCCCAAATGGTAAGGGCGAACTTGTGTGCATGTGCCCCATGTCATAGGTTCGATTCCCCTTGGGATCAAACTGTGATTTAAGCGGGAGGCCATGGCGGCGGGCTGTCGTGCTAGTCTCCCTAGGAGTTTAGGTTCCATGGATGAGTCCTAAGAGCTCTGCCATGGGGTGGTTCCCCGTCATTAAAAAAAAAAAAATGAAAAAAAAGAAGAAATGCACTGAATATAAAAAGATCGTTAGGCCTATTCTTTTCAGAATAAATATAGGTGATTCACTTATAGCACATCCACCCAATCTACCAATTCTTTTCAGAATAAATATAGGTGATTCACTTATAGCACATCCACCCAATTTACCAAAATACCTTTCTAGCTAAATTTTGGTAAAAAAATTCATTTGAGCCCCACGTCTTCCCTACATTAAGGATAATTTTGGGATTGCTGCACTTGCTCCCCACAATTGGGGAGCAATTGTTTTCTTTTGACCTAAAACCTCACCGAGGCAGGGTCAGACCCACCCTTTGGAAGAAACCCCAAATACAAACCATGTATTAGAATCCAGGGAAACTCTAGTGCGAGATCGAACCCAAGATGTCCAAGTCTAAAGCTCATCTCAAACCCACCCTTTGGCTTGTAGGATACACCTTTGAGGAATCACTTAGGAAGTACCTGTATCAGCCCCAAATTTCTTTTAATGTTTTTTTATCCAAACCCATAATGGTAGTTACTTTTTTACCTTATCTACCATTCTCTCGTGACCAATGTTTTGGACAGTCAATTTTTTAAAGTTAGATGACTCTTTTTTTTTTCGCTTTTCATCTTTAATTATATTTTTTTATTATTATTATCCTTTTGGTCCTGTCCTAATTAACTTTGCCATAAAGAACACATGATAAAACCAATAATTGCAATAGATGCTTGAAATAATTAACCTTTTGAGCTTGGATAAAATGTCCTGTATATCAAATACCAGAAATCTTATTATTTATTCAAGTTTTAGACAAAATATGTTTATTTATTTACTAATCCTCATTATGTTCAATACTTTTCATCTTTGGATTGCACATGATAATTTCTGCTCCTCTAGCTTTCTAGAATTTCTAGAACCGAGTTATTTTTCTTCATCCCTCTAGTTGATTGTTTGTATGCCCCTTGTGTACTAGGGTTGCACCCCTCTTCACTTTTTTTTGTTAAAAATAAACAAGAAAGAATTGATAAACAAGAAAGAATTGATAAACAATGAAGAATAATTGTACATGGACTAGATTTTTTTTGGTAAGTTATCTACATGGACTAGATAGAGATTAAAGGAATAGGAAATATGGCGTTCTTGAAAAGTGGTTCACTAAAATAGAAAAAAGTGGGTTTATTAGCTACAACTTGGGGAAATTTGAGGGAATGGGTAGTCTTATTGCCTTAATCATTTATTTCATTAAACTATCTCTTTTCAACATTCAGTG
This sequence comes from Juglans microcarpa x Juglans regia, assembly GCF_004785595.1. NCBI lineage: Eukaryota > Viridiplantae > Streptophyta > Magnoliopsida > Fagales > Juglandaceae > Juglans > Juglans microcarpa x Juglans regia. Next base: position 22,688,310 of record NC_054596.1, read on the forward strand.
CACCTGTTATTTCATTACAAAGTCTGCTTTCAACATTAAATATAATTAAAATTTGACAAGAAACTTAAGCCTCAAATATTTCACAGCATAACAAAAGCTTCAACACCATTTCTCAACATATAGGATTACGCTTACCACATCCCACACGGGACCAACACCGTCCACCCTAAATGACTACCATTCGAGACAAAATTCCACACCCATTACAAAAATTCTCCTATCATATAATAAGCTTCTTCTCGGATCAACATTCCACATCAATCTATAAGCCCAAACGTGAAGCCCTTTGAAGAACCAAAACAACCGACAAAATATAACAAGTCAAAGAAACGGAGAAAATGCATGAACAGTTGCAAAAAAAAAAGGATAAAAATTATTAAATAATTTAAACCCTAACCAAGTAAAAACTTCACGATTTCTAAACCTGAAGAAGAAGAAAATATGGATTACCTCATGCTCTCAAGCGCAACCTTCTGCAATCCAGGATCAGGATCCTGAACCCTTTCCACATACAACTCTAATTGCTGTTTCAACGCCAAATCTTCATCCGACTGCGAAACACACCACGCATTTTAAGTTTTCAAGACTAAAAAAATACGAAAACCCCACTAAGAAATCCCAAGACAACTCTGAGCATCGGGTAAAACGAAAAAAATTGTAAAACCGTAGCAAGCACAATACACGAATTCACAAAATCAAACCCACCAGATCTTCCTCCTTTTTGTCATCCTTCTTCCTCTTCGGCTCCTTCGACGGAACCGTGCCGCTACCACTGGCATTTGGATCCGGTGCCATGGTCAAAACTGAAAAGAGAACTGGGCTAGTGTATGTAGTAATAGACCTTTTGCTCTCTGATGTTAAATGGCATAAAACAGATGGAGTGACCTAGAGCACAAGAAAAGCAGCTGGCCTCGTATTTATATGTCCATAATACACAGAGCAGTTTTCTTTTTCGTTTTTCATTTTCCAATTTAAATAACACGTAAAAAAAAACACACACACACACACAAAAGCCAAATTTGACGAATCCTGGGCATAGATATTGTGAATTCAAATGTCAACCTTGATTTATTTAATAATTTTTTTTCTTAAATAAAGCTTATAAAAGAGAATATAAATATTTATTAAACAGATATTAAACTTTATGTAAAATACATCGAATGTTATAAAATATCATTTTCAATATTTACCTAGTGCGAAAAGTATTGTTCTGCAATTTAAATTAGCATTTTTTTTTTTTGATAGAGAGACATCAGGCTTTCATTCATCAAGAATAGTTATTCAGTACAATGCTTTCCAAGCAAAATAAGACAGCGAATACAAGAAGGACCTTCTTCTAACCATATTTTCTCACTCATATTTTAGTTCTAACTTAGCTATCTGGTGACCTGCCTTATACCTTTATCCAGGTGTGTACTGCAGCTTCCATGTTGGTTTGTCTCTGAAAACAGTCTTAATATCTTCAATTATTTGACCATACCAAGAGCAGTTTATCTCTGTACTACTAACTTCTCTAACTACAGCAAGAGCATTCCCTTCAAACTCTATCTCAGTAAGGCCAATCTCCATGTAGAAAATTAGAGCCATCTATAAGACACAAATTTCAGCTAATACTAGGTGGTTAGCATGTAGTTGGGCCCTGCATAAGGTTGCTATCAAATCACCATCAGAATTCCTGACTACTATTCCTGCACCCATTTTGCAAGTATCTCCTTCAAATGCTGCATCCCAATTGACCTTTACCATGCCTCTCTCACTAACTGGAGCAGGTTCTATATCTACTACAAGAGAAGCATCTTCTTGAGCTTGTTGGAATTCTTCATACTCATACAGGGCATTATTGTACACCACCTTTGGACTCTCATATTTCCTCTCAAATATGAACTAATTTTTCCTAAACCATATTTTTCTTAAAACACACACTACCTCTCCCAGCTTCTACATATATAAACCCGAGGACAGTCTCTCACATACATGACTGAAATCTTCCTCTACACTATTCCACTTTTGTAGCACACTTAGTTGTTCTGCCCAAGCATCAGATGCAGCCCCACAGCTCCACAATGCATGACATGTTGGTTCCTTTGTTGCTCACAAATAGGACATAAGGCTGAGTCAGTTACTCTTCTATAAAATAGATTTCTCTTCATGGGTATTGCCTCATTAATTACTTTCCAGATGAGAATCTTAACTGAATGTGGCACTCTAATCTTCCATATGCTTTGACATCCTGGTTTAGCTCGATTAATGTCTAATTGCTCTCCCACCATCTGCTTCTTCTTCTGTACTGCTAAGCAATATGCACTATTTACACTAAACATTCCATTTCTGCTCATCCCCCAAAGTAGTTTATCTTCAGATCCTAACTTGCTTAGAGGTAGACTACATATGGTTCTTGCTTCTTCTTCATTCATCACTTGGTGGATTAGCTCTTCATCCTAGCTCTTATCAAGGTCATTAATCAGCTCACTAATAGTTGCATCCTAGTCCAAAACCTTCACTGGTGATTGCACGTGAAAAGTACTCTGAGTAGGCAACCAATTATCCTCCCATATCCTAATTTTTACCTTGTTTCCAACTCTCCATCTCATACCTGCTTTAACCAGAGGAATTAACCCCCAAATACTCCTCCAAAGATAATATGGGTTTGTCCCTAACCTTGCCTTCAAAATGTTCCCATCTTTGTAGTACTTTTCCTTCATTATCCTTACAGTCAGAGAGTGAGGATTATTTATGAGTCTCCATATCTACTCGGACAACAAAACTTGATTAAAAAAATCTGTCCCTAAAGCCCAACCCTCTTATACTCTTCGACTCCCCTACCTTTTCCCACCTTTTCCATTGTATTTTCTTCTCCTAATCCAGTTTACCCCACCAAAACTTTGATAGTAGAGATGAGATTTTTGTACACAATCTTTTTGGAAACTTAAACACACTCATAGCATAGGTTGGTATTGCTTGAAGGATCGATTTGATGAGTACTTCTTTCCTTGCTTGTGACAAAAGCATATTCTTCCAATTATGAATCTTATTCCATATTCTTTCCTTAAAGCCCCTAAAATAATTGTACTTAGATCTGTCCACCATTGTGGGTAAACCTAAATATTTTTCCAAATCTCCACTTGCTCTAGCCCTTGACTTTCTTAGTATCAATTCTCTAGTATCTATTCTTGTGTTTCCATTGAAAACTATTGAGATTTTTTGCAGTTTCAGCCTTTGTCCTGATGACCTTTCATAAATATCCAACAGTTTCACCAACCATTCCCAATCTTCTAGAGTTGCTTTGCAAAACATGATGCAATCATATGCAAAAAGCAGATAATTTAATCTAGTTCTCTCTCTTGCTATTGAAACCCCTTTGATCCACCTTTGTCTTTTTGCATTATTAATCATAGCAGTGAGACCTTCAACACACAAAAGGAAAAGATAGGGGGATATTGGATCCCTTGTCTTAGTCCTATTGTGGGATTAATGACATCTCTTGGCTGTCCATTTATCAGAATTGAGTAATGGACAGTACCTACACACTGCATTATTAGTTTTATCCACTTCTCTCCAAAACCCAGTTTCTTCGTAATACCCCTCAAAAACTTCCACTTCACTCTATCATATGCTTTTGTCATGTCTAATTTAATTACCATGCTACCCTATTTCTATTTTTTTCTAGATTGTATAGAATTTAAAACTTCATAGGTTGTAACTATATTATCTGTTATGAGTCTTCCTGGGATAAAAGCACTTTGATTATAGGCAATCACCTCTGGCAGAACGTGTTTAAGCCTATTAGCTATTGTTTTTGTAATGATTTTATACAAAACATTCCATAGGCTAATATGCCTATACTCTCCAACCCCCTCGGAATTTTGTTTTTAGGAATCAAGACTATATGTGTCGCATTTAAGGATTTATCTAACCTTCCACCATTTAAAAAATCAAGAACAACCTTGCTTACCTCATCACCCACAAGACTTCAATAAGATTGGTAGAAACAAGCCCCAAACCCATCAGGTCTTGGGGATTTTAGAGGGGCCATATCTTTTAAGTGCTTTTTCTACTTCAGCTCTTGTAAACTTTTTTTGCATTTTGTTGTTCATTGCCTTTGTTACTCTACTTTCCACCTCACCTAAGCATTCCATAACTACCCCAACTTCAAGACTTGAAGATATGTAAACCTCCACACAGTGATCGTGAAAAGCTTTCCTTATACCTGCCTCTCTTGTTCTAAATTGATTATGAGAGTCACATATCTTCATTATGCTATTATTCTTCCTTTTTTGTATAGCACAAGCGTGAAAGAATCTAGCATTTCTGTCTCTTTTTTGTACCAATTACTCTTGGCCCTCTGTCTCCATTTCATATTTTATTCCTTTAATAATTTGCCAACTTCCCTCTATAATTGCTTAATCTCTACCACATTACCAGGGCCTTCTTCTTCTTGTAACCTTTCTAACATATTAGACTTTTCTCTTATAATAGCTTCATTAACTAGTGCTCTTCTTCTATTCCACCTTGTTAGTGCCACACTACACTGCACTAGAGACTCCTAAACCTTTGCCATTGCTGCAACTGGTCTAGCTTTGACCTTCCACTCATTTTCAATAATTCTTGCACACTCTTCATCATTGAGCCAGCTAGCTTCAAATCTAAATTACCTCTTTTTTCTTCTCCATGACTGCCACTTCCCTTTACATGACATAAGTGAAGGTCTGTGGTTTGAGCATCTTGCCACTAAACCTTCTATTTTACTCTATGAAAACAAGTCTCTCCATTCTACGTTGTCAATAATCATATCCAATCTTTCCTTTATGAAACCTTCCCCCTCCTGATTGTTACTCTATGTAAAAGGATCCCCTATATATCCCAGGTCAAATAATTGATTATTCTCTAAAACCTCCCTAAAACTTACCATCTAAGTCTCAGGTCTTACTGACCCTTCCCACCTTTTCCCTGTTCCACAAAATCTCATTAAAATCTTTTGTAATGCACCATGGTACATTTCCTCTTAGTTTGATTGTTGATAATAATTCCCATGACAAAGGTCTCTTACTAGTCTTAGGGTATCTATAAAAACCTATCCAAAGCTATTTCTTGGATTAATTATCTACACTGAGCCAACCACTAATATGTCTTGTAGAAAAATGATGAAGTTCAAAATTAACATGTTGTTTCCACAAAATTGCCAAAACCCCACTCCTTCATATCGAATCCACCCGTAGACATCCTTCAAAACCTAACTTCCTTCATAACCCTTTTAGCTTTGACTTCTGTAGTAAGATTTCCATTAAGAAAATCATCTCGTGACACTTATTCATTGTGAATACTAACATTCATCTTATACAAAACATGAAACATTGAATCAGATCAGGCTACGATTGGTTATTGAACTAAACTTAACTTCTCTAAATTCATTTAAAACCAATCATTGATGGGATCCACTACTTTTTTAATTTTCCATAAAAAAATTAAACTCATCTCAACCTATTTCATACATTTCAACCTAAAAAATTAAATCTATCTCAATCTGAAAAAGTTAAACTCATCTAATAGGACCCATAAAATACTATTATTCACAACTCAACTTAACTCATCTCAACATCCAAATATAGCCTCAATCTAATTGATTCCATTTAATATTTTGGATCCGAAATATATAAATAAGATCAAATTGACCCTCAATTTGAAAAGATCGAGTCATCAAAAGTGAGCCGCATTGTCCCTTCAATATCATATAAATATTTTAAGGTATGATGTTAAAGAATTAAGATATATGATGTGACACATTGTTTTTAAATAATAGGAATGACAAACTTTGGATGTGGCTAGCTATTGAATAGACATCAAAGTTAATATGATATATATGTTTCTTCAAAATCTAAAATTTAAACCATTAAATTCAAATAATTTTTAGGGGTCATGTATCATCAGTTAAAAACCAATGATTTCTGTAATTTGCAGTATGTAGGATTGTTATGCAATATCTGGACTTCCTCGCCATTAATAAAAAGTACTATCTATTTATCATTGCTTAAAAAAAAAAAAGAGAGAGAGAGAAAAAATGTTTACCATACATTTAATGTACACTAATTGTTGGGCATGTGCTTGATTCCTCATTTTTTATAATTGATCATTTTCAGCAACAAAAAAATTTATTGCAAACGAATGTGAAAATCCAAAAATGAAAACTTAAAAAAAATTCATGTTATATATATTACAAGCAAAGTGTGTAAATAGTTCCACAATATTGATATAAATAAATACAGAAGCTAAAAATTGTCTATCTAGAAGACTCATCCAACAAAACAACAAATTCTTTAACTCACTGATCGCAACGTAAACGAAAGCAACATTATACTAAAAGCCCATTTCTACCTGTGTTTCAAATGGTGTGATATTCCATAACAAATTGTTGGTTGCAAAAAGAGAGAATATTATCATCAACCACTATATCAAATCCCACACCCTACATGTCAATCGATTTACATTTAAAATTTTTCCCTCCTCGTTGAATCAACCGACAATTTGAAGTGAGAGAGAGAGCGCTTGAGGAGAGAGAGAGGTCAGAGAGAGACCTTAAGAAGAGTGAGAACACTTGAGGGGAGAGAGAGAGAGAGAGATGAGAGAGAAAGCTTGACGAGAGAGAGAGAGATCTGAGGAGTGAGAGAGCTTGATGAGAGAGAGACGTAGAATGAGAAAGAGAGCTGATGAGAGAGAGAGACGTAGATGAGGGTCTGACATTATAAAAGAAATAAAAAATAAAAAGTGTGTATAGTGTGGGATCCAAACAGTTGTTGATGCATAACAACTCTCTGCAGAAAAACCTCATAATATTATCCAAAATCATACCATCTCGTTATGCCAAAAGCATACAAATGTGTATGACCTAATTCAATATTTATAAGGATAATTTTATTGGACCTAAATTATAGTTGATGGGCCATATTTGTAAACCCAATTTCAATCTATTAGATAATTTTGAATAGATCAAATGCCTAGAAATTTATGTGATAAATTATGGGTTTTTCTATTGAGCTCGATAATTTGGTTTAAACTCAATTAATATTTATGGACAAGCGGGTCCTATTTAATTGGTATTGGGCCTAACAATTTATTTATAAGTCCAAAAAATACTATTGAACGAATTGGACTCAATATTGAATTTAATATCGAGCCAGGTTACTACATGACACAACCCATTAAAATGGATCTAATCCATGCATGTATGTTTAAAGACCAAGACCTAAGGCCCATAGAAAAGGCCCAAGCCGGTTATCCAAAATTCAGACCCCTAATTTAGTCTTCCACTCTTTACACTATCTTCAGGGTGATTTCTTAGTCTAGAAAATTACGACAATCAGATTGCCGATTTACCCCGTTGAAATCACAACTCTCTTCCTCCCTAATATAGCTAGGGTTGCTACATGTGTGTCACAACCCCACCCTAACTTAGGACAAGGTCGTGACCCTTTACTCGTTCTTTCCTTATTATTATTATTGGTACTATATATATATTTTTTTTCGATGAATGTAATAAGGGATATGCGTAAGCATGTCATGCATGTACTCTGCACTTCTGGTTTAAAAGAAAACACCTGATAGACGATCTGCTCAGTATCTTACATAAAGGACTCTCAAAGTCCAACATTCATTCATCAAACATAACTAGTTCTAAATAAGAGGGGACTCAGTCCCTATAACATATACAAAAGGTGTTAAACTATCGTATGTGGGGTTACCATCACCCTACCATAAAAGTTTCATCATTACCATCACCCTACCATAGTATTTACATCATGCCTAAAGACATACTGTCATATTGTCTCAAAGTTAAGCCAACAAATGTCCCAACATGGGACCCATTGTCAAAACGTAAAAACATAAACCATTATCATCAAAATTGAACTGACAGGGAAACTCTAAGCATCGGCCCCTCCCTCCTCGGTAGTGCCTGGCTCCACAGCCTCTTTATCCATACCTGGACGTTTAAAACATAAACACAAAATGAGTCTAATACTCAGTAAGCAGTACACCATGCTGTTAACTTATTAATCACATAAATTTCTTTTGAAAACATGCATACATAAACATTGCTAGTTCTTGATAATGCTTTCATGCATAAATAGTTTAAGGAATAACTATACTTTCATGCACAAATGATTTAAGGCATAACTATACTTTCATTCATAAACGGCTTAAAGCATAACTATACTTTCATGCATATACATTTCTAAGAAATGACTTTACTTTACGTTTCACTTTTTTTGGCCGGTACACACTATTACGCCCCGTGTGTTGGGGTTAGCGGTCTTTTGGACCCAGATTCCTCTTGCGGCCACAAGTTGGGAATCCCTTTCATGGGGGGCAGCACTGAGTGCACTACCAATACTACTTACCCAGCATTGCAATCTGCCCATTCCTTTGGAGCCCTTTCATTCATATGGTTGTTACGTACTTTCATGCTTTCATACCTTTTCTTTCCTTTCTTTGCAGTCAAACATTTTCATTATCTTTCATTAGTCCAAATGCATATGCATTTCTTTGAAAAAGTGTTTCATGTCATGCTATATGTAGATAAGGTGTAGTTATTTAAGAGAGCATGTATAAAAATTTCATGATGCATTACCTTATACACATATACACAATTATACTCAATAGGGTGCTTAACAAGGGCTACCAAGAAAGGCTTGCACATAATATTTATACATTTTTCTTTCTTTAGAAGAATATTTGAAAAGAGAGAGAGAGAGAGAGAGAGAGAGAGAGAGAGAGAGATTCTTTCATAGGAGGGCTTTGTGTAAGGAGCATGATTATAGCTACTTACCTCGATGCTTTACAAGTAGGTTCCTTGAATCTTGAAAATAAACTCCTATTCAATGAAATTGGATAAACATATTAATATTCATTACACATAAGCTTACTATCCGACACCCCTACACGCTCACTTAAATTCCAAATTGGAATTAAAGTGTGTTCCTTAACCCCTTTAGCTACATACATGGCACTAACTCAAGCATTAATATCCTCATTCCGATTTTAAAGAGACACATGAAAGTACATAACTTGCTTGCTGTCCTTTTTTAAATGCCATCGTTTTCTATATAAAGGATAAATAGAAATCATAGGTTAGGAATGTATAGATGGTAGAGATTTATTTGAGAATGGAAGGGAACAAGGAAGTGCTACAAGTCTGGAATTTTCATTTAAAGATGGCATTTGATAGCTTTGTAACATCATATGGAAGGTAAGTCCAACAAAAGGGCCAATGCCCATAAGAAGTTTGATTTTTGTCACTTGTTCTTCAATGGTTTTTCATATTAAAATTTAATTTTGGTTGAACAAAAGGGTGAAATTGAACAAGGGATGAAATGGGTTAGTTTAGGCTTCAAAACATAACATATTTCAGAGATTCTGCAGTACATGGGTAGCTAGCAAGTCTTAATACATTCATGATCTTAAACATCCCTCTCTTAACCAAAATCTCAACTACATAATTAAGCAATATTAGAGTTGTAGAAACTTAAGAAAAGCCTCATATATTTTCTGAAAACATAGCATAATTAAAAGGGTACAACATTTGGCAGCTTAAAATTCCTAAAGTAAGCTTACTAGTTTAATCTAGAAATTCTTAGTGCTTACTTAGGCCATAAACTTGAGGAAAGTATATCTAAAATTATAAACCTCAACTCCATTAATTTAACACAAAAAGACATAATTAAAACATGACTTAGACTAAAAAAAGCACAAGAAAGGATTACAACAAGATGCCTTGTAGAACACACGGCTGGAACACAAAACATGGCATAACACACTCGGCATCATTATACATATATACATATATCAAAGATTAATTATCATCACTTATGACTAACCAAGTTAAATAGAAAAATACCAATTTCGAAGGATAGGAGAATACAAGGCAAAACAGCTTCAATATACTCGGTTTTGCCAAAAAGTAGAGCATAGATGTTTGTCAACACATACACAACAACTAAAAATTAAGATCCAAACTAAAACAACTCAATGGGTCTCCAAATTCAACAAAAACCGAGTGGGTCAAGTTAGGGTTTTTACCTTTGGGTAAATCCTTTCCAAAACACGAAAATGGTGAAGATGAAGGTAGATTCGGCTTAGGAAAATATAGGGCACACAAATCCCTTGACTAGAAGTCCAAACCGAAGCATTAACAATCACAAAAAGGAAAAGCCACTTGATTAAACCATGCCTAATGTTTCGAAATACGCAAGGGAGAAGATTTAAGGTATTCTTACCTTGCTATTTTCTTCTTGAGGAGAAGGAAAAATAGATGCTTGGCTTGAGATTGGAAGAGAAATGAAATGGGAGAGTAGTGGGTTGGTTGCACGGTGAGGGCTGGAAGAGTTCTCTTCCTTTCCTTGTTCTAGAAGTCGGTGGGTGCAAGAGGAAAAAGAGGATTTGTTTTCTTGTCTCTTGGAAGCCAATGTGTAGGAGAAGGAAATGAGATTTAATTGGCTTATTGAGGAAGCTACGGGTTTAAAGGGAGAAAAGTCAATGAATTTGATCAACCTTATCCCATAAGCTAGGGAATGAATGGTGGAGATTAAATGTGGGGAGATATTTCATTTACCTACCCATCCAATGGTAAAAAGAGTTTGGGCCATTTATTGAGTAAATAAAATTAAAGTGCTTGAAAGAAAATATTGTAAGGTCATAAAAAAATCATACCCTTAAATTATTTAATAGCCCACATAAAAATAAAAGCACACTCATCTTAAAATAAAATAATAAAATAAAAGTCTTTATTTCAAAATATTTAACTTAAAGAATTAATGAATAACATAAGGACCTACATAGTAGGGTTCGGGTATTACAATGTGTGTGTGTGTATATATATATATATATGCACTATACGTTCGTCCCCTTATCACAAACCTAGGGTTGCCACACCAGGGCCTTAGGCCATAACCCAAACTCCTCCGCGTCTCTTTCTAGAGCTGAGCAAAAACTTGAAAACTCGACTCTAAATTTGATTCCGATAAAACGGAGTTATTGAAATGACTTTGAGTCCGATCCGACTCCGACTTCTACTTTGAATCTAATTTCGATATTGTGCATATGTTATAAAAATATATATTTATCTATATATTAATATATACTAGTATAGTTATATAGTTATATAACTAGAATTTATATATTTAAATTCAATAATATACTAGTATGCGCTAATTATTATAAAATAATATACTTATACTATAATATAAATAAACTAATAATAATTAGTATACGTAAATATCATAGTATTACAAGCATACATAATGAAGTATAGAAATAAGTTAGACACTAGTATTTACATAAGTGTAGAATAATAAGTTAATAACACATATTAATATACTAAAGTATAATAACATGCAATTAAACATTAGAAATTTTAATATATAATTAAGTTAGAAATAAGTTAAATATTAGTATAATAACGTGTAATTATACACTATAGTATAAATCTTGTATAGAAATAAATTAGGCACTAGTATAAAAATAACTAGTAAGTCTAGTATAATAAGTTAATAACACATAATACTAATTTATTTAAATAATAACATGTAATCAGACACTAGAAATAAGTTATAAATAAGTTAGACAATAGTATAATATAATAACATGTAATATTATAATATAATAATATGTAATTAGACATTAAAAATAATATGTAATATTATAGTATGATAACATGTAATTAGACATTATAGTATAAGTTTAGTATAAAAATAAGTTAGATATTAGTATAGAAATAAATTAACAGTGAATGATTTAGTTTTAGTTTTTAATTATTTGGAAAGATGAAATTTGAAAGCCCACAAAAACTCTTTTTTAAAATGGGCTAAATATGAAGCTAAAAAAAATCCAAAGCTGAAAGCCCAAATCCGACTTGGAGTCTACACAAGTGGAAGTCGGATCTGAGCCTATACAAGTCGGTGCTCACCCCTATCTCTTCCCTCAACCATAGCACACGTCGCCCCAGCCACGTTGGAGAACGAACCACGGTTGTACTGTAAACCACTCGGTTAAACACCTTTGTTTTAGTAACCACCCGACAACCTCACGGCGACACCTCTTGCATTGCCTCAAATAGCCTACGGTGATAGCGTAAAACCTACTGCACATACTATCATCTCCCTATGCAAGCATCTCGTCGTCTCAAGTCGCACCACACGGACGAGCACCAACCATTGAGCATGAAGAATTCATATTAGTTCTTGCGAGTGTTTGTGGTGCAACAACACAACCGCCACTCTCACGGCAAAAACAACACCCTCCAAGAAGACCAATGCCACTACACTATAATTTTCTCTCTCCACCACATGCTCCTCCACACAAAGCCAAGTTGTAGCCATCATAAACAACCAACATAAAAATCCCTTATTTTCCCATTCTAAAATAGAGAACGCTAGCCCTTCTCTCCCTCGTCAGAAGCCATCACTGGGAGCCATCACAAAATACGTCAACAGTCACATAAATCAGTGACTAGTCACCCTCCGTCATCTCGCGACGCTATGGTAAGCCCCGATGAGCTCTTACTTTTCTTCTCTTTCTTCCACGTGTTTTTGTCTCTAAGTTGACGGCAACAGATAGTTCCTCTCTCTAAGTGCTCTCCCATCACCTTTGTCATCGTAGATCTTAGCCGCTACCATGATTTTTGGCTATTGCCACTTCTGGTTCCATCGCACGTTTCTTCTCCCTCGATGAGTTTCAGCCCCATGCTTTTGTGATTTTGAAAGCAAACTTTCATTTGTTTTAGCCTTCCAAAAATGCAGCCACACATTAAATACTACTTAACTACTCTTTAATCCTTTGCCATGTAGCTTTCCCGTATAACATATTGAAAATTATTTTTATGGGTTATTACGTTGTTGTGTTTTGAATGTAAGCTATGGCAGATATGTGTCATTTGGATAGTGAGTTGAGTTGAGATGAAAGTTGAAAGTTAAATAAAATATTTTTAGAATATTATTTTTTAATATTATTATTGTTTTGAGAATTGAAAAAGTTGAATTTTTATTATATTTTGTATGAAAATTTGTAAAAGTTGTAATGATGAGATGAAACACTTTTACTATCCAAACGAGGCCTATGTCTTTGACTAGGACTAGCTTGATTTTTATTGGACTTATGTTTTGAGTTGAGTTTATGTGGAATGGATATTAATTTAGACTTGTACCTGATGTTTGGCTCAAACTTTTTGTTAGGCTCGGTTCTATATATTTCTATAATCTATATTAATATTTATGTTAGACTTAGTTTTTAAATTGAATAAATATGTTAGTCTATAAAATTTACTCTTACAGAAAATATTTAAGGGATTTAACTATACGAGGTCTTTAGTTTCACAAATGTCTACAATTTATTTTTTTATATGCACAATTGTGTTGTTGTTCGAAAAGTATTATGCTCTACCATGACCCGACTACCATGTATTGGGGTAAAAAATGTGACACATATAATGTCTCAATAGATGTAAGCTGAGTCTGACTAGCACTAGATAATACTTTATTTGTTAACTAGCCATTGTCTTTTTTTTTTTTAGATGAAAGCATAAAATGGTAAAATGGTATAATGTTTGAACACGACACTGAGTACATGAGACTTGTCATGAGGTCAAACGTAAAATCTCTTACTTATATAGTTGGAATTTATCTCTCAAATCTTCATTTTTTTCCAAAACAAAAGACAGATTCAAAAGAATAACCTATGCTTTCTTCTTTTGAGCAACAATAATTGACTTATAATACAATACAACAAGTTTACATCAAAATACGAATTACAGCAAGTCCAACCGCAAATGTGTAAACAAAAGTACCTATGCAGTATTTTAGTACATCATAATTTTATACTATCAAGTGAGCCCTAAAAGCATGAATGACTTTATTGATTTCATACATCAATTCATTGCGCGTCTTCTCTATGTCAAACCTTAACTCATTGTGCAAATTCTTTATGTCATTCTAAACATTTTCAGTCACATATTGTAACAAGATAAAATAGTGCTCTAGTGATCTCTAGAATTCGGACTTGAATTTGGATAGATTGAATGATATGAACCCGTGGGAATGAATTCCCTTGAACCCACAATCAATTTGAAAACTCTCCAAGAAAGCCAAAAATCAAGTCAAAGATGGAGAATCTAGACCCGATGAGAACCCGTTTCAAGAACCTAGATTATATTAAAATCTAGACCCGTTGAAGAACTCGTCTCAAGAACCCAGATTACAAAGGAGAAACGCCACAAAGGTTGTGATTTACCTTTGATAAGTTCAAGAGTTTAATCAAGAACAATAGAAGAAAACTCAACTCACAAATAAAATTCAATATTGTCTACCCTCAAATGAGGCTACAAGGAGTATTTAAACTAAACCTAATTAAAACCCTAGCCAAAATAAAACCTCTTTTTACCCAAAATGCCCCTGATGAACAGTGTCAAGCTACAGTACCCGCGGCTATAGTACGGCTACAGTAACGCTACAGTACCTCTTAAAACTCTAATTCCAAAAAAGTAATTTTCCAAATAAGCACTTGGCCAAAATACAAGGCATTCTTGAAAACCCTAATTCATTAAAAATAAGACGTGTGGGCCAGACATCTTCAAGTCCACTTATTCTAAACTAATAAAATAAATCATTTAACCAAATTGGAAGTCTCCAATAACAATAGGCCCTATCTCTAAGTCATGTCTTCCACAGCTTGAATCAAGTGGATCAAAGCTGGTTCTCCTTCTTTCAAACCCATCTTGAGTGTTGGGCTCTTGCTAGCTTCATCCCAAGTGGATTGCACCAATCCGTACATTGCTTCCTTGATCTTCTTGGCCCTTGATCTTGTAATTGGCCCATCTAGAATTTGCAAATGATCTTTAAGAGTAGGCCCACCTTGGTTCCCATCATTCCCCTTCTCCTTAAAAGGATTCGACCTCGAATCTCCACCTGAATCAAAAGGAAAAATGTTAGTAACATTGAAAATAGCAAAAACTTGATACTTACTTGAAAGATCTACTTCATGTGTATTTTCATTAATTTTCTCAAGAAATTGAAAATGTTCATCCAAGCTAGTCCTATCATCAACAAGCAAAGCCATCAAAGGTAAAGGAGTAAGTGGATTAAAACCATAAACAACCTCAAATGGAGAATAAGAAATTGTAGTATGCAAGATTTTATATGCACACTCTGATAAGAGCAAATGATACTGCCGCAAATGTCGATGTGAATGGCAAATGATACTCCCACAAACGTTCATAAAACATACCTAAAGTTTTTCTTACACTACTCCAATTATATGCAAACTCAATGAATGGCAAGTAATACTTCCACAAATATTCATGCAACACGTTAATAAATGACAAATGATACTTCCACAAACGTTCATGTAATACGTCAGTGAATGGCAAATGATACTCCCACAAACGTTCATGCAACATATTGAAAGTCTTCTTTACACCAAAGTTACCCAACAAACCACCATGTCTATCACACACAAGCAACTTAAGTATAAAACTAGTTGGCATACAAAATCTATTCTCTCTAAACAAGTACCAATATAATTTATAGAACTTACCAAACGATGCTTTTTCACATGTTCTATACACAGTAGCAAAGTCATCATCATTAGCATGCAATTCCTTATTATATTCAAGTCTCAACAATTTTGCATCTAAAATGAAGATAAAGACGTATCTTCTTGCTAAAGCATCAACCACAAAATTTTTCATACCTTGTGTGTATTTGAATACATGAGAAAAAGTCTCAACACAGTCCTCCCACTTAGCATGCATTATAGTCAACGACTTACCTTGTCCCTTCAAGTGTGAAAAAGACTCATGTTCTTCAAAGAAAGGTTGGTTAGGAATTGTCGCACCTGGCACAAAATCAATGTAGTACTCTATCTCTCTAATAAGTGGCAATCCACTAAACACACCTCTAGGAAACATGACCTCATATCCCTGCAACAAAAAGACAATAACACTAGACAAAGATACGTCAAGTTCGTTAGTACTAAGACTTGCCTTAGCATAAAATCTCACTTTTCTTTTTGTTTTTCTCTCACTTTCTTCGCTCTCTTTTTTCTTTCCACAATCTTTTTCTTTTTCACTCTCTTTTTCCCTTTCACTCTCTTTTTGCTTTTCACTCTTTTTTTTTTGTCACTCTCTTTTCCTTCATCTTGTTTTGAACTCTCGACCTGACAACTGTTTTTCAACTCATTCTCTCTTTCTTTTGAGGTTTCAGCCTCACCCTCACCTTTTCTCTCTCTCATTTTACTCTCTCTCTCATTTTTGGCCTCACTATTTCTTTTTTTCTCAATCTCAGTTTCACTCTTGCTTTTTAGCTCAATCTCCTTTTCACTTTTTCTTTTTTGATCACATTCATTTTCACTCTTTCTTTTTTAAGCAACCTCACTTTTCAGTTTCAAATAGTCCCCATGGACTTGTGTTGGATTTAAAGGAGCAAGTTTGATTATTTTTCCATCCTTTTCAAAACTATACATGTTCCTTAACCCATCATGGATCACCTTCCTATCATACTCCTATGGTTTTCCCAACTATGACCAGCATGCATAGGCACTACATCACAAAGGACCATATCCTGATATTTTCCAATTGAAAAAGTAACTAGCACTTGCTTATTGACCCTAACCTCCCCACAATCACTCGACCACTGCAACATGTATGGTCTAGGGTGTTTTAAGGTAGGTAAATTCAATTTCTCAACTAAAGTAGTGCTAGACAAATTAATACAACTCCGCAAATCAATGATCATACTACATACCTTATTGTTGATGTGGCATCTAGTATGAAAAATGTTCTCGCTCTGCTTCTCTGTATCATCCATCTTAATTTGTATATTGAGAGCATGTCTGGCAACAAGAGACTCACCATACTCTTCATTCTTATAGTTATGTTCAATACAAGGTTCACTCCTCCTCCTATCTCTCCTGCCTTATAAATTTCTAATTACCACTTCTTGATGATCCATCATATCCCTCACTTCACCTAACACCAAGTTCAACCGCTCAAACTGTTGTTGCATGGATTGCAACACAAATGATGAGTTATCTACCATCCCCTTTGGTGAAGAGTCACTCCGATGAGACATTGTAAAGTGCTGCACAAATGAATGTTAGTGAAAAAACCTCACACACTCCCTTATGTGTTTACACTCGAATAATGGCATTCCACTCGTGTTTCACTCCTAATTGGCTTTTCCCAGATAATAGTCTCGCACTCTCTTGCCTTTTACCTCAATAGTTTTCCCGCTCAAGTTCTTTAAGAACTAGTTGAACTAAATCAAGACAATACAACCTTGTATTATTCCAACCGGTAATATAGATCCAAGAAATAAGAAACAAGGAAGGAATAAAACGACACGGGACTCAAGGAATTTATATGAGGGAAAGAGTAATTATAGAACAAGATACCAACTACAAATATGTATTCGGCCCCTTTGACGATAAAACTCAATCAACAAATGTTTTTTTTTTTTGTCTTTGTTGTAACTATGTAGCAACCTTTAAATATGCTACCTCTCCTTATCTTCTTCTCCTTTTTCTTCTTCTTCTTTTTTTTTTTTTCGAATTTTTCTTTTCTTTTCTTTTCCTTTCCTTTCCTTTCTTTTCTTTCATTTCCTTTCTTTTCTTTTCTTTTATTTTTTCTAATTCAATCACAAACAGAAATACTCAATTGTAAAAATTAAGCAATTGAATTGAAGCACGCAAGAATTGACAACGAAATAGAAGAGAATCAATGGAACGACATTCCAAGCAATTGACAAACTCAGATATGCATTAAACCCTAGAATTTTGAAACCCTATGTGATGCAAATTTCAGCCAAACCCAAACCCTTAGAATTTTGGCAGCCTACTTTTCGTTTCTAAATTTTTTTTTTCTTTTTTTTTTTTGGCAACTCTAGAACAATGTAACCCTAGAATTAAATTTAAGGATGTAAGAAATTAAAAGATAGAATCAGACCTGATTGGAAACCTTGCTCTGAATACCAAATGATATGAACCCGCGAGAATGAAATCCCTTGAACCCACAATCAATTTGAAAACTCTCCAAGAAAGCCAAAATCAAGTCAATGGATGGAAAAATCTAGACCCGATGAGAACTCGTTTCAAGAACCTAGATTATATCAAAATCTAGACCCGTTGAAGAACCCGTCTCAAGAACCTAGATTACAAAGGAGGAACGCCACAAAGGTTGTGATTTACCTTTGATAAGTTCAAGAGTTCAATCAAGAACAAGAGGAGAAAACTCAACTCACAAATAAAATTCAATATTGTCTACCCTCAAATGAGGCTACAAGGAATATTTAAACTAAACCTAAATAAAACCCTAGCCAAAATAAAGTCCCTTTTTACCCAAAATGCTCCTGATGAACAGTGTCACGCTACAGTACCCGCGGCTACAGTACGGCTACAGTAACGCTACAGTACCTCTTAAAACCCTAATTCCAAAAAAGTAACTTTCCAAATAAGCCATTGGCCAAAATACAAGGCCTTCTTGAAAACTCTAGTTCATTAAAAATAAGACGTGTGGGTCAGGCATCTTCAAGCCCACTTATTCTAAACTAATAAAATAAATCATTTAACCAAATTGGAAGTCTCCAATAACAATAGGCCCTATCTCTAAGGCATGTCTTCCACAGCTTGAATCAAGTGGATCAAAGCTGGTTCTCCTTCTTTCAAGTCCATCTGGAGTGTTGGGCTCTTGCTAGCTTCATCCCAAGTGGATTGCACCAATCCGTACATTGCTTCCTTGATCTTCTTGGCCCTTGATCTTGTAATTGGCCCATCTGGAATTTGCAAATGATCTTTAAGAGTAGGCCCACCTTGGTTCCCATCAGATTGGATTTATGAATCATTTTAATCTTCTGCATCTTTGCCTTAAAAACATATGAGTGAGACACATTTTTCAAGTTGTCGTTTATGACTGCTGTTGTTATAGCCTCAACCTACTTCGACGACACACCTTGTCCCTCTAATCTCTTCACTATGGCTAATGTGTCAACAATAAAAAAATCAATTTTCATTTGATTTCACGTGCTCAAAAATATATTTACAATCAACTTCACGAACCGAAGCTAAAGAAGCAAAAATGGATCTTACACTAACGTTGAAACCCCAAACCCATTAAATCCGCAAATGTGTTCACGATTGCCCCTATCGCATACAAGCCGCAGCAACGTCCATTCTAAGGTTTTACATTTATTATTTGTAATTTATCTTTTTATAAGAATAAATATTCTGCAATTGTGTTTTGTTTGAACACTTTTATTCTATAACATAATCTGACTTTAATCTAACTGACAGAGTATTGTTAACAGGTTTAAATAATTTCTTAGAATTGATGAAAAAAATTGTGTGAGATTTTAGATTTCTCAAGTATCTACAATTTAGTTTTTTTGTAAGGACAAAATTCTAACATTGCATTTTTGTTTGAATAATATTATTCTCTAATATGATCCGACTTTAATCATTCATTAGCGTAGCATTTTTAAAATTTAAACAATTTTTTTGTAACTAATAAAAGAAAACCATACGAGGTCTTTAGTTTCACAAATGTCTACAATTTATTTTTTTATATATACAATTGTTCACAATGGTATTGTTCAAACGGTATGATGCTCTACCAGATCGGGCTACAAAGTATTGGGGTGAAAAATGTGACACATTAAATATCTCAACTGATGTAAGTTGAGTCTAACTAGCGCTAGATAATACTTTATTTGCTAATCATCATTGTCTTTTGTTTTTTTAGATGAAAGTATCAAATAGATTATAATGTTTGAACATGACACTGATTACATGAAATTTCTCATGAGTTCAAGTGTCAAATCTCTTATTTGTGTACTTGAAATTTATTTCTCAAATATTCATTTCTTTCCAAAACAAAAGGCAGTTTCAAAAGAATAACCTATGTTTTCTTCTTATTTGTAACAATAATTGATTTAGAATGCAATACAACAATTTCACATTAAGATACGAATTACAGCAAGTCCAATCACAAAAGTGGAAGCAAGAGTACCTATGTAGTATTTTAGTATATCGTAATTTGCTGCTTCCAAGAGGACCTTAAAAGCATGAGTGACTTTGTCAATTTCATACTTCAATTTACTGTGTGTCTTTTCTATGTTACTCCACAATTCACTTTCATCTTCTCTATGTCATTCTAAACCTTTTCAGTCTCATGTTGCAAAAAAAAAAAAAAAAAAAAAAAATGATGCTCTTATGAGCTCTAGAATTCGAATTAAAATTTGGCCAGTTTGGATTCATGAATCATTTCAATCTTCTGCATCTTTGTCTTAGAAACAAATGAGTGATACACATTTTCCAAACTGTTGTTCATGGCTGTTGTTATAGCATTAGCCTACTTCGACTGCACGCCTTGTCCCTCTAATCTTCAAATTAGTGCTAATGTGTTAACGAGAAACAACCGATTTCCATTTGATTTCACGTACTCAAAAATATGTCTACAATCTAATTCACTAACCGAAGCCAAACAAGCAAAAAATAGATTCTACACTAACGTTGAAACTCCAAACCCATTAAATCCACTTATCCATAAATGTGTTTCTAATTACCCCCACCGCCTACAAGTCGCAACAACATCCATTTTAAGGTATTACAATTATTATCTGTAATTTATCTTTTTATAAGAACAAATATTCTACAATTGTGTTTTGTTTGAATATTTTTATTCTCTAATATGGCTTGAGTTTAATCTCTAACTATCATAGTATTGTTAACAGTTTAAAAACAATTTCTTGCAATTGATGAAATGAAACTATGTGGGATTTTAGGTTTTACAAATATATTCAATTTGATTTTTTTTAGGAAAAAATTGTAAAATTGTGTTTATGTTTGAATAATATTATTCTCTAACATGATCTGGCTTTAATCACCCATTAGCGCATCATTTTTAAAATTTAAACAATTTTTTTACAATTGATAAAAGCAAACCATATGAGGTCTTTAGTTTTACAAATGTCTGCAATTTATTTTTTTATATGTACAATTGTTCACAATTGTGTTATTATTCGAACGATATTATGCTCTACCATGACCTGGTTATAAAGTATTGGGGTGAAAAATATGACACATTAAATGTCTCAACTGATATAGGTTGAGTCTGACTTGCACTAGATAGTACTTTATTTGCTAACCAGCTATTGTTCTTTTTTTCCTTTCTTCTTAAGATGAAAACATCATATAGATTCTAACGATAGACCATGACACTGATTATATGCGACTTTTCATGAGGTCAAGCGTCAAATCTCTCACTTGTATACTTGAGATTTATCTTTCAAATCTTCACTTCTTTCCAAAACAAAAAGGTCGCTTCAAAAGAATAACTTATGTTTTCTCCTTTTGAGCAACAACAATTAACTTGTAATGCAATACAACAAGTTCACATTAAGATACGAATTACAAGAAGTCCAACCACAAAGGTGGAAACAAGACTACCTATGCAATATTTTAGTACATTGTAATTTCCTGCTTTTAAGTGAGTTTTAAAAGCATGAGTGACATTTTCGATTTCATACCTCAATTCACTATGCATCTTTTCTATGTTACTCCGCAATTCATACTTGAATTTGGACAGATTGGATTCCTGAATCATTGCAATCTTCTACATCTCTATCTTCGAAACAAATGAGTGAGACATATTTTTTAAGCTGTTGTTCATGATTGTTGTTATAGCCTCAGCCTGTTTCGACGGCACATCTTGTCCCTCTAATCTCCTAATTAGGGCTAATGTGTCAACGGGAAACAATCGATTTCCATTCGATTTCATGTGCTTAGAAATATGCATATAATGCAATTCCCTATCTGAAGCCAACAAAGCAAAAAATGAATTGTACACAGACGTTGAAATTCTTCAAACCCTTTAAATCCACTTATCCACAAATGTGTTCCCGATTAGCCCCTCCACTTACAAGCCGTAACAACGATCATTCTAAAGTTTTACAATTATTATTTGTAATTTATATTTTTTATAAGAATAAATATTCTATAATTATGTTTTGGTTGAATGCTTTTATTCTTTAAAATGATCTGACTTTATTCTCTAACTAGTAGAATATTGTTAACAAATGTCAACAATTTCTTAAAATTGATGAAACGATAGTAAGTGAGATTTTAGATTTCTCAAGTATCTGCAATTTAGTTTTTTTGTAAGGACAAAATTCTAATTTTTTTTAATATTTGAATAATATTATTCTCTAACATGGTCTGACTTTAATCACTGGTTAGTGTAATATTATTAAAATTTAAAATAATTTTTTTACAATAGATAAAAGCAAACTATACAAGGTCTTTAGTTTCACAAATGTCTGCAATTTGTTATTTTATATGCATAATTGTTTACAATTGTCTTATTGTTCGAACAATATTGTGCTCTACTATGTATTGGGTGAAAAATGTGACACATATAATATCTCAACTGATGTAAGTTGAGTCTGACTAGCTTTAAATAGTACTTTGTTTGTTGTCCAGCCATTGTATTTTTTTGTTATGAGATAAAAGCATCAAATGGATTCTAATGTCATAACACCACACTGACTACATGCAATTTCTCAAGAGGTCAAGCGTCAAATTTCGTACTTGTATACTTGAAATTTATCTCTCAAATTTTCTATTTTTTCCAAAATAAAAGGCAGCTTCAAAATGAAATACAACAAATTCATGTTAATATAGAATTACAGCAAGTACAATCGCAAAGGTGAAAATAAGAGTACCTATACAGTATTTTAGTACATCATATTCCAAGTGGGCCCTAAAAGCATGAGTGACTTCGTCGATTTCACACCTCAATTCATTGTGCATCTTCTCTGTGTTCGACCTCAATTCACTGCACATCTTCTCTATGTCATTCCGAACCCTTTCAATCTCATGTTACAATAAAGAAAAATTGTACTCTTGTGAACTCTTGAATTCGGACTTGAATTTAGCATATTAGATTATTAAATTATTTCAATTTTTTTCATATTTGCCTTTGAAATAAATAAGTGAGACATGTTTTCCAAGCTATCTTTCATGGCTACTATTATAGCCTCAACCTGCTTCGACTGCACTCCTTGTACCTTAAATCTCCTAACTAGGGCTAATGTGTCAATGAGAAATAATCATTTCCATTCGATTTCATGTGCTCAGAAATATTTTTACAATCAAATTCCCTATTCGAAGTTAAAAAAGGATCGTACACTAACGTTGAAACCCCTAACCCAGTAAATCCACTTATCCGGAAATGCATTCCTGATTGCTCCCACTGCCTATAAACTGCAGTGACGACCATTCGATCCTGCAACAATTCACCGAATCGAATGAAAACAATTCAAACCCTAAAATTACCTGCTAGTTCCACATTAATAATGAAAGTCTCTACTCCAATCCAATCCAATCCAAGATCTAGAGAGAGACTGCTAGGAAGAGATGTTGTAGACGAGAGAAAAAAGAGAGGGGATAAGATTGTCAACTAGTCATTGTCGTAGTGTGAAAGAAAATTTTATTCTTTGGACTCGAATATATCACAAAAAAGTTCTCAAATTATTCAAGTTATTTTGAGCATGAGAGTTATGATGATTGAGGATTAACAATATTGTTAGTAGTTCTTTCCTATTAGATGACGACTCCCTTGAGGACTAACAATGTTATTAGTAGTTATTTCCTATTAAATGATGACTCAAGGGAGTGTTTTTACATTGTATCATGTCTTAATCGATTTCGTTTCTCCTGTGATATATAAAACTTTATATATTTACCTTTACACTTTCAATATAGTATCTCGTTCTACTAAACATCCACAATGCTGACAAGAGTTGACATACAAATAAGAGAAACGGTGATAAAAGAATAAGACTTGTGGTATGAGTGAAACGGAAGTTATAACAAAAGAAAATATGGTGACACATATATCTCGATGTTCTCATTCACATGCCCCTGGGAGTATAAATATAAATAGTCAATCATGGTATATATTTCATTATTTTAAATTAATTTAAAACTACTCGTTTCACATATATGACTTTCACATATTATTATTATTTTAAAACATTTTTTTCTTATATTATTTGATTTTATATAGTTTCTAACGTTAAGCCATATATTATTTATTTTATCGTTTTCCAATAACTTATATGCTATCTTTATAATTGCAATGAAATGAAAAACAAATTCTCATAGCCTGACAAAGCAATAAATGATGACCTTGGTGACAATATCTTATGTGCAAAACTATATTTAGTCGTTCTTACTAATTTTGCATACGTAAAAAAGAATAGGTGTTGATGGGGAATGTGTTTAAAAAAATGTATATATAACGTTAGCCACATTAGAGACTTTCCATAGTTTAGAGAATTCAATCCTATTACATTAGGTTTATGGGGTTGCGGGCTTTTTTGGGTATCCATCTGTTATGAATTTGATGTGGAATAATAAATTTGTTAAATAATATTTGATTTACTCATTCATGTAATTTAGGCATACATATCAATAAGGGTTTAGTGGCTCTTACCAATGTGATAAGTGCTTGGAAAATGGGGAAAGAATTAGGTCATGTTCCACATCGTGATAGCTAGTTAATGCGATTGTTACAAGTAAGAGAACAATCTTTATTATTTATTATTTAACGTTTTAGTGGAAACTTCAAACAATTTGTTGTGAAAGTTTTGATAGAAGATTATCTTAGACCTTATTTAGTTATACAGATGAGATGAAATTGAATAAAATTTTGTCGTAATATAATTTTTATTTTGAGATTCGAAAAAATTAAAATTTTTATTATATTTTGCATGAAATTTTAGAAAAATTGTAACTATTAGATTAAATAAGATGAGATTGGATGTGATGTGTAACCAAACCAACACTAATTTCATAAATGTCTACAATTTCTTTTATAAGTACAAACTTCTACAATTATGTTTTTGTTTAAAAAATATTTTTCTCATGGTCTGGCTTAAATCAATCATTAGAAAAGCATATTTAAAAACTTCAACAATTTTTTACAATTGATGAAAGCAAACCATGTGAAAATTTTGGTTTAAAAAATGTCTGCAATTTATTTTTATACGTTTTATTCGAACAATAATATTCTCTGACATGACCTAATTTTAATTGTTCATTGGGAGAGTATTGTTAAAAACTTAAATAATATTTTGCAATTGATGAAAGTAACCTATATGAGATTTTATGCTTCACAAATGTCTGTAATTTATTTATTTTTAAGTACAATTTTCTACAATTATATGTTTGTTCGAACACTTTTATTCTCTAGTATGGTTTGATTTCAAGCCCTCATTTGCGTAGCATATTTAAAAGTTACATCAAATTTTTATAGTTGATGAAAGCAAACTTTGTGAGATCTTAAGTTTTCGAAATGTTTGCAAATTTTTTTAAGTTTAAATTTCGACAATTATATTTTTGTTTGAATAGTAGTGTTATCTAACATTATTTGACTTTAATCGTTAATCAACAATGCATTACTAAAACTTTAAACAATTGTTTACAATTGATGACAACAACCTATGTGAGATAATTAGTTTTAGAAATGTATGTAATTTATTTTTTTATTAGTGCAAGTTTTTATAGTTAATGTGTTTTTGTTCGAACAATACTATTTTCTAGATGATCTAATTTTAATCACTCATTGGCATAGCAAATTTAAAAGCTTAAAATTTTTTCTACAATTGATGAAATCAAAATATGTGAGAGCTTAGGTTTAACAAATGTTTACAATTTATTTTAATACGTACAAATTTCTGTAATTATGTTTTTATTCGAATAACAGTATTGTCAAACATGTACTGACTTTAATCACTCATTAGTAGAGCATTTTTAACTTATACAAATCTTCGCAGGTGATAAAAGTAACCTATATAAGATCTTAGGTTTCACAGTTGTCCGTAATTTATTTTTTTTATAAGTACAAATTTTTGTAATTGTGTTTTTGCTTAAATACTTTTATTCTATAGCATAGTTTGGTTCTAATATCTGATTAGCAGAGTATTATTAAAAGTCTAAATAATTTTCTACAGTTGATCAAAACAAATAATTTGAGACATTAAGTTTCATAAATGCCTATAATTGTTTTCCTATAAGTACAAATTTATGCTATTGCATTTTTAATATTATTTTCTAATATGGCCTCATTAATTGACAGAGCATTGTTAAAAGCTGAAACAAATTTTTTCAATTGATTAAAATAACTAATATGCAATCTAAGCTTCCACAAATATGCCCAAATCATTTTTTTAAAAGAACAAATTTTTACAATTATATTTTTGTTTGAACACTTTCATTTTATAACATAACCTAAGTTTTTGAATCTCTCCCTGGCAGATCATTTTTAGAACTTAAACAACTTTTGCAATTTATGAAAATGAATTATATAAGATTTTCGGTTTCACAAATGTCTGCAAATTATTTTTGTAAAATACAAATTTTTAAAATTGTGTTTTTCTCTGAATAATATTATTCTCTAAATTGTGTTTTTATTCAAATAATATTAGTCTCTAAAATAATATGGCTTTAATCATTAATTGAGAGAACATTGTTAAAAGTGTAACAATTTTTTGCTGTTGATGAAAACAACTTATGTGAGATCAAAGGTTTTACAATTAATATCTATGATTTATCTTTTCATAAGAATAAATATTCATAAATTGTCTTTTGTTTGAACAATTTTATTCTATAACATAGTCTGACTTTAATATTTAACTGGCATAATATTGTTAACAGTTTAAACAATTTCTTACAATTGATGAAAGACAACTATGTGAGATTTTAGGTTTCATAAATATTTGCAATTTGGTTTTTTTGTAAGGATAAAATTTTAAAATTGTGTTTAGGTTCGAATAATATATTCTCTAACATGGTCTAGCTTTAATTACTCATTAGCGTAGCATTATTAAAATTTAAACATTTTTTTTCGTAATTGATGGAAGCAAACTATACAAAGTCTTTAGTTTAATAAATGTCTGTAATTTATTTTTTTATATGCACAATTGTTTAGAATTGTGTTGTTATTCGAACAATATTATGCTCTACCATAACCGGGCTACCATGTGTTGGGGTGAAAAATATAACACATATAATATCTCAACTAATGTAAGTTGAGTGTGACTAGAACTAAATAATACTTTATTTGTTAACCATCTATTATTATTATTATTATTATTTTTAGATGAAAGCATCAAATGGATTATAATGTCTGAACATGACACTGATTACCTGAAACTTCTAATTAGGTCAAGCGTCAAATCTCTCATATGTGTACTTGGGGTTTATCTCTCAAATCTTCACTTTTTTCTGAAACAAAAGGCAGCTTCGAATGAATAACCTATGTTTACTCTTTTTGAGCAATAACAATTTATTTATAATGCAATACAACAAGTTCACAACAAAATACGAATTATAGCAAGTCCAACCGCAAATGTGGAAATAAGAGTACTCATACAATATTATAGTACATCGTAATTTGCTACTTCCAAGTGGATCTTAAAAGCATGAGTGACTTTGTCGATTTCACACCTTAATTCATTGTGCATCTTCTCTATGTTAGACCACAATTCATTGCCATCTTTTTATGTAAAAAAAAAATGGTGTTTCTGTGAGCTCTAGAATTCGGACTTGAATTTGGACAGATTAGATTTTTGAGTTATTGCAATCTTCTACATCTCTGCCTTTGAAACAAATGAGTGAGACACATTTTTCAAGTTGTCGTTCATGATTGCTATTATGGCCTTAGCCTGTTTTGATGTCACACCTTGTCCCTCTAATCTCATAATAAGGATTAATGTGTCAACGAAAAATAATCACTTTTCATTTGATTTCACATACTCAGAAATATGCCTACAATCTAATTCTTTAATCGAAACCAAAAATGAATCGTACACAAACATTGAAATTCTCCAAACCCTCTAAATCCACTTATCCGCAAATGTATTCTTGGTTGCCCCCTCTACCTACAAGCCGTAGCAACAACCATTCTAAGGTTTTAAAATTATTATATGTAATTATCATTTTATAAAAATAAATATTCTGCAATTATGTTTTGTTTGAACACTATCATTCTCTAACATGATCTGACTTTAATCTCTAAATGACAGAGTATTATTATCAGGTTTAAACAATTTCTTACAATTGATGAAAGGAAACTATGTGAGATTTTAAGTTTCTCAAGTATGAGCAATTTGGTTCTTTTATAAGGATAAAATTTTAAAATTGTGTTTATATTTGAATAATATTATTCTCTAACATGGTTTGGCTTTAATCACTTGTTCGCATAGTATTATTAAAATTTAAACATTTTTTTTTGCAATTGATAAAAGCAAACAATACGAAATCTTTAGTTTCACAAATGTCTGAAACTTATTTTTTTATATGCACAATTGTTCGCAATTGTGTTGTTGTTCGAATAGTATTATGCTCTACCATGACTGAGCAACTATGTATTGAAGTGAAATATGTGATACATATAATGTCTCAACAGATGTAAGTTGGGTATGACTAGCACTAGATAGTAATTTATTTGTAACCAGTCATTGTCTTTTTTCTTTTTTTTTTGAGATGAAAGTATAAAATAGATTATAATGTCTAAACATGACACTGAGTAAATGAGACTTTTCATGAGATCATGTGTCAAATCTCTCGCTTGACTTGTGATTTATCTCTCAAATCTTCATTTCTTTCCAAAACAAAAGATAGCTTCAAAGAATAACATATGTTTTCCTCTTTTGAGCAACAACAATTGACTTGTAATACAATACAACAAATTTACATTAAGATAAAATTACAGCAAGTCCAACCGTAAAGGTGTAAACAAAAGTACCTATACAGTATTTTAGTAATTATAATTTGCTGCTACCAAGTGGGTCCTATAAACATGAATGACTTTATCGATTTCATACCTCAATTGATTGCGCGTCTTCTTTATGTCAGACCTCAATTCACTGTGCATCTTCTCTATGTCAATCTGAACCTTTTCATTCTCATGTTATAACAAAGTAAAATGATGTTCCTGTGAGCTCTAAAATTCGAACTTGAATTTGGACAGATTTGATTCATGAATCATTTCAATCTTCTGCATCTTTGTCTTAGAAACAAATAAGTGAGACACATTTTTCAAACTGTTGTTCATGGCTACTATTATAGCCTCAGTCTACTTTAATAACACATCATGTCCCTCTATTCTCCTATCTAGGGCTAATGTGTCAATGAGAAATAATCGATTTCCATTTGATTTCACGTGCTCAGAAATATGTCTACAATCCAATTCCCTAACCGAAGCCAAAGAAGCCAAAAATGAATCATACATTGATGTTGAAACCCCAAACCCATTAAATCCACTTATCTGCAAATGTGTTCCCGATTGCCCCTACCGCCTACAAGCCGCAGCAATGTCCATTCTAAGGTTTTAAAATTATTATCAGTAATTTATCTTTTTATATTGTATACTACAGATTTATCTTCCAAAATTTTTATTCTTTTCAAAACAAAAGGCAGCTTCAAAAGAATAACTTATGTTTTCTTCTTTTGAGCAATAACAATTGACTTGTAATGCAATATAACAAGTTCATATCATGATACGAATTACAGCAAGTCCAACACAAAGGTTTAAACAAGAGTACTTATGCAATATTTTAGTACATTGTAATTTCTTACTTCCAAGTAGGCCTTAAAAGCATGAGTAACATTGTCGATTTCATACCTCAATTTACTGTATGTCTTTTCTATATCAGACCTCAATTCACTGCCATCTTCTCTATGTCATTACGAACCTTTTTAATCTCATATTGCTAAAAAATAAAAAAAAAATGGTGCTCTTATGAGCTCTAGAATTCAGACTTAAATTTGGAAAGTTTGGATTCTTGAATCATTGTAATCTTCAACATCTCTGCTTTCGAAATAAATGAGTGAGACATATTTTCTAAGCTGTCGTTCATGGTTGTTGTTATAGCCTTAGTTTGTTTTGACAGCACTCCTTAATCCTCTAATATTTTAATTAGGGCTAATGTATCAACGAGAAACAAATAATTTCTATTCGCTTTCACATGCTCGGAAATATGCTTATAATCCAATTCCTTATTCGATGTCAAAGAAGCCAAAAACGGATCGTACACAGACGTTGAAACTTCCTGAACCCTCTAAATCCATTTATCTACAAATGTGTTCCCGATTGCCCCTTTGCCTTAAAGCGACAGCAATGACCATTTTAAGGTTTTACAATTATTATCCATAATTTATCTTTTTATAGGATTAAATATTTTGCAATTATGTTTTGGTTGAACACTTTTATTCCTTAAAATGATATGACTTTAATATCTAACTGGTATAGTATTGCTAACAAGTTTCAACAAATTTTTAAAATTGATGAAAGGAAACTATGTGAGATTTTAGGTTTCTGAAGTATCTGCAATTTGAATTTTTTGTAAGGAAGAAAATTCTAAAATTGTGCTTATATTCAAATAATATTATTCTGTAACATAGTCTGGCTTTAATCACTCATTAACGTAGCATTATTAAATTTAAAACAATTTTTTTTTGCAATTGATAAAAGTAAACTATATGAGATCTTTAGTTTCACAAATGTCTGCAATTTATTTTTTTATATGTACAATTGTTCACAATTGTGTTGTTATTCAAACAGTATTGTGCTCTATTATGACCTAGATACCATGTATTATGGTGAAAAATGTGATACATATAATGTCTCAACTAATGTAAGTTGCCAAGCTCTAGATAGTACTTTATTTGTTAACCAGTCATTGTATTTTTTTGTTATGAGATAAAAATATCAAATGTACTCGAATGTCAGAACACAAAACTGACTACATGCGACTTCTCATGAGGTCAAGCGTCAAATTTATCACTTGTGCATTTGAGATTTATTTCTCAAATTTTCACTTCTTTCCAAAATAAAAGCTAGTTTCAAAAGAATAACTTTTGTTTTCTTTTTTTTAGCAACAACAATTGACTTGTAATGAAATACAACAAGTTTGCATCAAGCTTTGGAATTCGAACTTGGACATATTGGATTTTAGAATCATTTCAATCTTCTGCATCTCTGCATTTGAAACAAATGAGTGAGACACTTTCCAAGCTATCTTTTATGGCTGCTATTATAGTTTCAGTCTGTTTCGATGACACTTATGTCCCTCTAATCTCCTAACTAGGACTAATGTGTCAACGAGAAACAACCGTTTTTCATTCGATTTCATGTGCTCAGAAATATTCCTACAATCAAATTCCCTAACCAAAGCAAAAGAAGCAAAAAATAGATCGTACACAGACGTTGAAACCCCAAATCCAGTAAGTTTGCTTATCTGCAAATTTGTTCCTGATTAACCCCATCGTGCGGGATTGAAAACAATTCAAACCTTAAAAAAACCTACAAGTTCCACCTTGGCAACGAAAGTCTTTACTCCAATCCAATCCGATCCAATCCAAGATCTAGAGAGAGACTATCAGAAAAAGATTTTGTAGACGAGAGATAAAAGAGATAGGGGATAGGATTGTCAACAATTCATTGTCTTAGTATGAAAGAAAATTTTATTATTTGGACTTGAATATGTTATGAAAAAATTCTCAAATCATTCAAGTATTTCGAGCATGGGAGTTATGATGACTGAGGACTAACTATGTCGTTAGTAGTTCTTTCCTATTAGATGATGACTCAAGGGAGTGTTTTTACATTGCATCATGTCTCCATCGATTTCGTTTCTCCCTTGATATATAAAACTTTATATATTTACCTTTACTCTTCCAATATAGTATCTTGTTCTATTAAAAATTTCTCAAAATTTTTTTGTCAGAGTATAATTCATTGACGTAGCAATTACTTTTAGCCAGTTTTTAAATTTTTCTTTGTTTTAGTAATTGAGCTCATTCTCTTGGATTAGTATGTTAATGAAAATTATTCAAGGAAGAAGTGTTTGATTTACTTGGCTCAAATTCATCGATCTTCTCAAAAGCTGAATGAGCATCTTTTGAGAAGCCCTTAATGCTGACAAGAGTTTACATACAAATAAGAGAAAGGGTGAATAAAACTTGTAGTATGAGTGAGACAGAAGTTATAACAATAGAAATTATGGTGATACATCTATCTCGAGATTCTCATTTCTTGTGCCACAAGGAGTACAATTATGAATAGTCAATCATGGTGTACATTTAATTATTTTAAATTAATTTAAAACTACTCGTTTTGCATATTTGGCTTTTCATGTCTTATTTTTATTTTAAAACATTTTCTTTTTTAAATTATTTGATTTTATATAGTTTCTAATCGAACAATATATTATTTATTTCATCGTTTCCTAATAACTCATATGCTATCTTTATAATTACAATGCAACGAAAAACAAATTCTCACGGCCTAGCGGAGAAATAAATGATGACTTTAGTGACAATATCTTATGTGCAAAACTATATTTAGTCATTCTTATTGGTTTTGCATATGTAAAAAGAATATCTAACGTTTCAAAAAAGGTATATCTAATGTTTACCACATTAGAGACTTTCCATGATTTTGGAATTTCAATCATGTTACATTAGGTTTATGGGATTGCTGACTTTTTTGGGCAGCCATTTGTTATGAATTTGATGTGGAATAATAAATTTGTTAAATCATGTTTGATTTATTAGTTCATGTGGTTTCAGTATACATATCAATAAGGGTTTACTGGCTCTTGCCAATGTGATAAATGCTTGGAAGATGGAGAAAGAAGGAGGTCGTCCCATATTGTGATAGCTAGTTAATGCGATTGTTACAAGCAAGAGAACAATCTTTATTATTTTTTAACTTAACATTTTATTGGAAGCTTGTAGCAATTTGTTGTATAGTGTTGATAGAAGATTATCTTAGGCCATGTTTAGTTATACAGATGAGATGAAATTGAATAAATTATTATCAAAATATAATTTTTGTTTTTAGATTTTAGGTGAAATGAGATGAGATGTGTAACCAAACCATCCCAAATTTTACAAATGTCTGTAAATTTTTTTATAAGTACAAACTTCTATAGTTGCGTTTTTGCTCGAAAATTATTTTTCTGATAGTCTGCCTTTAATCAATCATTAGAAGAGCATATTTAAAAACTTAAACAATTTTTTACAATTGATGAAAACAAACTATGTGAAAATTTAGGTTTAAAAAATATTTGCAATTTATTTTATACGTACACATTTTTGCAAATGTGTTTTGTTCGAACAATAATATTATTTGACATGGCCTAACTTTAATTGTTCATTGGCAGAGCATTGTTGAAAACTTAAACAATCTTTTGCAATTAATGAAAACAACCTATATGAGATTTTATATTTCACAAATGTCTGCAATTTATTTATTTTTAAGTACAAATTTCTACAATTATGTTTTCGTTCGAATACTTTTATTCTCTAGCATGGTTTGATTTCAATCTCTCATTAGCATAGCATATTCAAAAGGTTCAATAAGTTTTTGTAGTTGATGAAAGTAAACTTTGTGAGATCTTAAGTTTTCTAAATGTGTGCAATTTTTTTTATAAGTATAAATTTTGACAATTATATTTTTGTTTGAATAGTGGTATTATCTAACATGCCTTGACTTTAATCATTAATTGATAATGCATGATTAAAAGTTTAATTTTTTTTTACAATTGATGAAAGCAACCTATATGAGATATTTAGTTTTAAAAATGTCTGTAATTTATTTTTTATAAGTGCAAGTTTTTGTAGTTAATGTGTTTTTGTTTGAACAATACTATTTTTTAGATGATCTAATTTTAATCACTCATTGCTAAAGCATATTTAAAAACTTAAATAATCTTTTGCAATTGATGAAAGAAACCTATATGAGATTTTATGTTTCACAAACGTCTACAATTTATTTATTTCTAAGTACAAGTTTTTACAATTGTGTTTTTGTTCGAACAATTTGATTCTTTAGCATGGTTTGACTTCAATCTCTCATTAGTATATCATATTTAAAAGTTTCAGCAAATTTTTGTAATTGATAAAAGCAAACTTTGTGAGATCTTAAGTTTCCAAATGTTTACAATTTTTTTTTTTTATAAGTATAAACTTTTACAATTATATTTTTGTTTGAATAGTAGTATTATCTAACATAGCTTGACTTTAATCGTTAATCGATAATGCATTATTAAAAGTTTAAATTTTTTTGTAATTGATGAAAGCAACATATATAAGATATTTAGTTTTAAAAATGCATGCAATTTATTTTTTTATAAGTGCAAGTTTCTGCAGTTAATGTATTTTTGTTTGAACAATATTATTTTTTAGATGATCTAACTTTAATCACTCATTGACAGAGCATATTTAAAAACTTAAAAAACTTTTTACAGTTGATGAAGTCAAAATATGTGAGAGCTTATGTTTCACAAATATTTTCAATTTATTTTAATACGTACAAATTTCTGTAATCGTGTTTTTATTAGAACAACAGTATTATCTAACATGTACTGACTTAAATCGCTCATTGGTAGAGCATTTTTTAAAACTTATACAAATTTTTGCAATTGATGAAAGCAACCTATGTGAGATCTTAGGTTTCATAGTTATCTGTAATTTATTTTGTAATAAGTACAAAATTTTGTAACTGTGTTTTTATTTGAAAATTTTTATTCACTAGCATGGCCTAGTTCTAAACTCTCATTAACAGAGTATTATTAAGAGTTTAAACAATTTTCTACAGTGGATCAAAACAAATTATTTGAGACATTAATTTTCATAAATGCCTACAAGTATTTTCCTATAAGTACAAATTTATGAAATTGCATTTTTGTTTGAACAATATTATTTTATAATATGACCTTATTAATTGACAAAGTATTGCTAAATGCTCAAACAATTTTTTTCAATTAATTAAAGTAACTAATATGAGGTCTAAGGTTCCACAAATATGACCAACTCATTTTTTTTAAGGAATAAATTTTTACAATTGTATTTTTGTTCGAACATTTCTATTTTATAACATGATCTGACTTTTTAAATTTCTCATTGGTAGAGCATTCTTAGAACTTAAATAATTTTTGCAGTTTATGAATGCGAATTATGTCAAATTTTAGGTTTCACAAATGTCTGCAAATTTTTTTTGTAAAGTACAAATTTTTAAAATTATGTTTTTGTTCGAATAATATTATTCTAAGAAATTGTGTTTTTATTCAAATAATATTAGTATCTAACATAATCTGGTTTTAATAATTAATTGAGAGAATATTGTTAAAAGTGTAACAATTTTTTACAGTTGATGAAAACAACTTATGTGAGATCTAAGGTCTTACAATTAATATCTGTAATTTATATTTTTATAAGAATAAATATTCTGTAATTGTGTTTTACTTGAACATTTTTATTCTTTAACATGGTCAGATTTTAATCTCTAACTGGTAGAGTATTGTTAACAGTTTAAACAATTTCTTGTAATTGATGAAAGGAAACTATGTGAGATTTTGGGTTTCACAAAAATCTACAATATCGTATTTTTGCGAGGAAAAAAATTTTAAAATTGTGTTTATATTCGAATAATATCATTTTCTAATATGGTCTGACTTTAATCACTCGTTAGCGTATCATTATTAAATTTTAGACAATTTTTTTTTGCAAATGATAAAAGCAAACTATAGGAGGTCTTTAGTTTCACAAATGTCTTCAATTTGTTTTTTTATATGCACAATTGTTCGCAATTGTATTGTTCAGCTCTTCCATGATTAGACTACATTGTAATGGGGTGAGACATATATAATGTCTCAACTGATGTAAGTTGTGTCTGACTAGTACTATATAGTACTTTATTTGTTAGCCAGCCATTATTTTTTTAGAAGAAAGCATCAAATGGATTATAATATTTGAACACGACATTGATTACATGAGACTTCTCATGATGTCAAACGTCAAATTTCTCATTTATGTATTTGTGATTATCTCTCAAATCTTCCATTCTTTTCAAAACAAAAGACAACTTCAAAAGAATAACATATGTTTTCTTCTTTTGAGCAACAACAATTGACTTGTAATACAATACAACAAATTTACATCAAGATACGAATTATAACAAGTCCAACTGCAAAGGTGGAAACAAGAGGACCTATGCAATATTTTAATACATCATAATTTGCTACTTCTAAGTAGGCCCTAAAAGCATGAGTGACTTTGTCAATTTCGTACCTCAATTCATTATGTGTCTTTTTTATGCCAGACCTCAATTCACTGTGCATCTTTTTTATGTCATCCCAATCCTTTTCAGTCTCATATTGTAACAAAAAAAAAAAATGGTGCTCCTGTGAGCTTTAGAATTTGGACTTGAATTTGGACAGATTGGATTCTTGAATCTTTTCAATCTTCCGTGTCTCTACCTTTGAAACAAATTAGTGAGACACATTTTCTAAATTGTTGTTCATGGCTGTTGTTATGGCCTCAATCTGCTTCAAGGGAACACCTTATCTCTCCAATCTCCTAACTAGGGCTAATGTGTCAACAAAAAATAATCGATTTCCATTCAATTTCGCGTGCTTAGAAATATGCCTACAATCCAATTTTATAACCGAATCCAAATAAGCCAAAAATGGATCATACACTGACGTTGAAACCCCAAACCCACTAAATCCACTTATTTGCAAATATGTTCCTGATTGCCCCCACCGCCTACAAGCCGTAGCAACGACCATTATAAGGTTTTACAATTTTTATCTGTAATTTATCTTTTTAATAGAATAAATATTCTACAATTGTGTTTTATTTGAACATTTTTATTCTCTAACATGACCTGACTTTAATATCTAACTCACAGAGTATTGTCAACAATTTAAACAATTTCTTGCAATTGATGAAAGGAAACTTTGTGAGATTTTAGGTTTCACAAATATTTGTAACTTGGTTTTTTTTAAGGATAAAATTTTAAAATTGTGTTTATATTTGAATAATATTATTCTCTAACATAGTCTGGTTTTAATCACTCGTTAGCGTATCATTATTAAAAGTTAAACAATTTTTTTTTTGCAATTAATAAAAAACAAACTTTTGCAATTTATTTTTTTATATGCACAATTGTTCGCAATTGTGTTGTTCTTTGAATAGTATTATGTTCTACCATGACCGGCCCACAATGTATTGGGGTGAAAAATGTGACACATATAATGTCTCAACTGATATAAGTTGAGTCTGACGAGCACTAAATAATACTTTATTTGCTGACCAACCATTGTCTTAGTGTTACAAAAAATTATATTTTTTGGACATGAATATGTCAATAAAAAGTTCTCAAATCATTCAAGTTTCGAGCATGCGAGTTATGATGATCAAGGACTAGCAATGTTGTTAGTAGTTCCTTCCTATTAGATGATGACTAAATGTAGTGCTTTTACATTACATATATCTCCATCGATTTCGTTTCTCTCTTTATATATGTAATTTTATATATTTACCTTTACAATTTCAATATAGTATCTCGTTCTATTAAAGACTTCTTAAAAAAAATTTATTAGAGTATTATTTATTGAGGTAGCAAAATCTTTTGATCAATTTATTAATTTTTCTTTGTCTCAGTAATTGAGTTCATTCTCTTGGATTAATATGTTAATGACAGTTATTTAAGGAAGAAGTGTTTAATTTGCTTGACCCAAATTCATCGATCTTCTCAAAAGTTTATAGGCATTTTTTGCAAAGCCAACAATGTTGACAAGAGTTCACATACAAATACGAGAAACAATGAATAAAAGAATAACACTTGCTGGTGTGACTGAGGCAGAAGTTATGAAAAAAGAAATATGGCGACACATCTATCTTAAGGTTCTCATTCTTGTGTCACTAGGAGTACAAATTTGAATAGTCAATCATAGTGTACATTTCATTATTTTAAATTAACCTAAAACTATTTGTTTTGCATATATAGCTTTCACATCTTATTTTTATTTTAAAACATTTTCTTTCTTATATTATTTGATTTTATATAGTTTCTAACGACGAGTCATATATTATTTATTTCACTGTTTCCCAATAACTCGCATGCTATATTTATAATTACAATGGAATGAAAAATAAATTATCACAACCTAGCGGAGCAATAAATAATTACCTTCATGGCAATATCTCATGTGCAAAAAGAATAGATGATGATGGAATGTGTTTCGAAAAAGGTATATCCAACACGTTTACTACATTAGAGACTTTCCATAGTTTAGGGATTTCAATCTTGTTACGTTAGGTTTATGGGGTTGCTAGCTTCTTTGGGTAGCCATCTGTTGTGAATTTGATGTGGAATAATAAATTTGTTAAATCATGTTTGATTTATTGGTTCATGTGGTTTAAGCATACATATTAATAAGGGTTTGCTAGCTCTTTTGCCAATGTGATAAGTGCTTAGAAGATGGGGAAAGAAGAGGTTATGTCCCATATCGTGATAACTAGTTAATGTGATTGTTACATACAAAAGAAAAATCTTTATTATTTTCCCACTTAACATTTTAATGGAAACTTATAGCAATTTGTTGTGATAGTGTTAATAAAAGATTATCTTAGGTCTTGTTTGATTATACAAATGAGATGAAATTGAATAAGATATTGTCATAATATAATTTTTAATATTATTTTTGTTTTGAAATTTGAAAAAGTTGAATTGTTTATTATATTTTGTGTATACATTTGGAAAAATTGTAACTATTAGATGAAATGAGATGAGATTGCATGAGATGTGTAACCAAACTAGCCATAATTTCATAAATGTCTGTAATTTTTTTTATAAGTACAAACTTTTATAGTTGTGTTTTTGTTCGAACAAGATTATTTTCTAGATGGTCTGGCTTTAATCACTCATTGAAAGAGCATATTTAAAGATTTAATCAATTTTTTACAGTTGATGAAAGTAAACTATGTGAAAATTTAGATTTAAAAAATGTCTGCAATTTGTTTTTATACGTACACATTTTTGCATATTTGTTTTTGTTCGAACAACATTATTCTCTAACATGTACTGACTTTAATCGCTCATTAATAAAACATTGTTAAAAACTTAAAAAACTTTTTACAGTTGATCAAAGTAACCTGTGAGATCTTAGATTTCACAAATGTCTTTAATTTATTTTTTTTAAGTACAAATTTATGCAATTGTGCTTTTGATCGAACACTTTTATTTTATAACATAATCTGACCTTAATCTCTCATTGGCAAAGTATTGTTAAGAGTGTAATTATTTTTTTGTAGGTGATCAAAATAAGCTATATGAGACATTAGGTTTCATAAATGTCTACAATTTGTTTTATTATAAATACAAATTTCTGCAATTGTATTTGTAATGCCCCGCTTCTCACGGTTAAGAATACAATCAATTTTAGAAATTCTCAGGAGCAGGATTGCTACTACTGACATTAACTTTAAAATATTTTTGTTATTATAAAGGAAGCACTAAGTACAAAGATTTCTTATAATAAAATCATTTTTTTTATTAAAAATACAGAAATCAAATCATAAAAGAGAGTGCACGGAATCATTCATTAAAAATTTCTCAAACTTTGTTATTATAAAAATCATAGCTTAAAATATATGTACATGATCTAGGCATCTATCACGTTTCTCCGGGCCAATTCACGTCTTGCAATCTCTATCTTCGTAAATATTCTCATCTGGAGTGGTTTAAAAAATATAAAATAAAACTAAAATGAGTCGGAGACTCAATAGCAAACTTATCATAACGTAAACATACTTAACATAAGTTTTTCATAATGACTAATAAATCATAAGTTTTTAAAATGCATTCAACTCACCCAATAATTATCTTTGGGCTTTTGGAAACTTTCTTGAACTAATTACTGGTTAAATAGAGCCCAATTTGTCCATGAATCGCTCAAATCCAAATCGCTCATTAGACCTAATTTAGGCCCATCATATTGCATCTCTAATAATACTAGATCAAGTCATTATAGTATTTTTGTTTGAATGGTAGTATAATCTAATATGGCTTGACTATAATCGTAAATTGACAGAGTATTGTAAAAAATAAAGAATTTTAAAGAGTTGATGAAAGCAAGTTATTTGAGATCTTAATGTAATGCCCCGTATCTGGAAGGGTCGGAGAATTACTATCTGTCACTTACAAACCTATCTCCCAAAGCATCTAAAAACTCCAAAAATTTCATAGATAGTACACAATCTCATATTTTCCTAATTAATCATAATACAAAGTTCATAAGTCATTATTACAAAATAATATAAACCAAGGGGGATCTACAATATCCCAATAATCTCAACATAATAAATTGATACATCTTTAAGTCTTAAAAGATCCCAATAACATAATTAATTTCAAAAACTCAAGTTACACCCTTCTACTAATAATGGTACCCTTAGGTACTCGTCTTATATCCATATCTAGTCAAGCTCCAATTTCTATTATTGATCCACAACTGGGTCATCAATATCATCTGAAAAATATTGAAGTAAGGGGTGGGTTATCAACAACTCAGTAAGCAAAAATCACATATTAGTATATAAACATGAGCCATTTTAGGAAGTTTGGTATGCAGAAATAGAACATTTCATTTTCATATGCACATCTCAAAATGTATTATCAGAAAATCAGAGGGACTTTTCAATCTTTTCATATTCATAAACCATTTTCATATTAAAAAATGCCTTGGCATAACATAACTGAATATCTTCATCTCATCATATCGTATCGTATTGTATAACATATCATATCATATCATATATCATGTTTAACTCCTGTGGTAGGGTTGTGCTATCCCTGGTGGCCAAACCAGACAGTATCATATTGTGAAACTTCTCATTTTTCAATATCGGAACCCCAAGTGTGCACACATGAAAAAACACATAAAAGATCATTTTGTTT
Organism: Juglans microcarpa x Juglans regia; assembly: GCF_004785595.1. Lineage (NCBI taxonomy): Eukaryota > Viridiplantae > Streptophyta > Magnoliopsida > Fagales > Juglandaceae > Juglans > Juglans microcarpa x Juglans regia. Next base: position 22,729,156 of record NC_054596.1, read on the forward strand.
CCAAAGTGGGTGCACTCATATCATATCATGTTGGTACCAACCATATCACGTAAACCAGTGTCATCATATCATAATTATATTCAGAATCAGAATCAAAACAAATAAGTATGCCAAAGGTTTTTCATACCCATATCATATTAAACCATGTACTGAACATATTCATGATATAATTTCCATTTGATCATAAACAAACCCAAATCATTTTCATATCATATGTACAAAAATTCACAGATATTGTATTCACGCATATTTCAGAAACATGCCAAATATTGCTCATGTCTACACAATTCATGTCAAAAGCATTTCTTTTCTCTTTTATATGAATCTCATGAGTGAATGCAAAACACATACTGATGTTGTTTTTCACCTTTTCTTTTTAAAACAAAATGCACATTTTTACAAACCAACCTCAGTTCATTTCTTTTTATGCAAGTCTAGTATAGGAATTCCGCTTACCTGATTCTTGTAGTGTAATCTCTACGTTTTTGGCTTGTAATAAAGTCGTGTCACAATAACCTATAACAGAGAATATTTACTCACATGTTAATACCTACACTCGTAATTAACTTAGTTAAGAACATTAAATAGTCCACAAAACAAACAATTCTTGCAGCCAACAACACCCAAATAGTCTCAATGTGTAAAAGTCACTTGACCCATTCACAGACTCCATTATCGCACCAATCATAATCAATCCCCAACACTACATCAGCCACTCTCTACATCTTACATGCAACCTGCACAATAAACGGATACCCGACCAGCCCACAAGTCAAACCCCAAACTCCACCCGACTTACAAGAGTTCCAAAACAACTAGTCCAATACACTTCATCAATATAACAACCAATATTAAGACACAGACAGTTTGCACACAACTCCCAAAACAATTAATAAGGATTCAAAATTGTCAATATGAACAACTCTAACGTAGACACCAACTAGCTCCAAGTATCCAACCAGCATACTACAAAATATTACAAACAAACCTCCAATTACACTGTCACATCAACCCAACTAGCCATAACAATTCCAAACCACTCAACACAGCCAACCAAGTTTCATAAACTTCATTGATTCATCCATGAATATCATAACAGTGCAAATATCACACCAATTTCCAAAACTAGCATTCGTGATTACCTTGTAGCACTTCGAAACGAGATTTTGCTACTCCACTTCCCACTGAACCCAGTAGCAGTACACTTCGAGGTGATAAATTCTAGATTTTTAGAAGAAAAAAAAATGGGAATGAGTGAAGGACTAAAAAAAAACACATGAGAATAGAGAACTTAAAACATAAGTTTAAAGAGAGTTTTACCTAAAATCAGGTTGAGTGAAAAATGCCTACAATTTTGTATTTAAACTGGTTTAATACTTGCCACAACCCAAGAAATTTTCAGGAATTTGAAGAGATAAGTCAAAAATCTGGCAAGGGCAAAATAACAAGAGTAAATAAAAATATTAAAATCCGAAGCCCATTCTAAGAAAATAAATATAAATGAAACTGCTACCTGAAAATTTTAGAGCAAAAATGCAAGAGACAGTGGAGATGTGAGGGAGAGCATCGGCTTGAGAGGGAAACCGAATGTGAGAAAATGGGATGCAATTGAGAGAAAATTGTGGGAGAAAAGGAAATTGTCGAGCAGAAAACAACAACTCACGAAACATAAACCAAAATGAGGGAAAAGAAAAAGAATTGGGGAAGGAAAACTGAAATGGGTCATACTTAGAAGAGAAACGATGACGTTTTAGGGGTTTTTGAGCTGGCTTCAGCTGACATGGACCTAGGCTTCACTTTAGGTTTCACAAATGTCTGCAATTTATTTATTTATAAGTACAAATTTCTATAACTATGTTTTTGTTTGAACACTTTTATTCTCTATTATGTCCTGACTTTAATCTCTCATTCGTAGAGCATTATTAAATTGGTATTGGTGTTATCATAAGGGATGGAGAAGGCCAAGTAATAGGTTTTCTTCGAGCAAACAAAACTCTAATTGTAAATGCTCGAGTTGCATAATCTTATGCAGTGATGTTTACAGCAAAATTTTGTAAGAAGATGGGTATTCGATCACTCATTTTGGAGGGGATGCTCATCAGGTAGTGAAAAACTTCTCCAAGGAGAATTCAGATTGGAGCCGAGCAAGTTTAGAATTTCGTATGGAGCCAAGCAAGTGGTCAGTTATCCATATGAAAAGAGAAGCCAATTAAGTTGCCCATACTCTTGCTTGAGAAGTGTTATCTCTATAGGTGGACACTATAATAATGGAAGAAATTCCATCCTATATTCAATCTATTGTTTCTCTTGAGATGCTGTAAGAATTATTGAGCAATAATACATCATTTTATGAAAAAAAAATGTGCAGTTCCTAAATCTAAATCAGCCATAACACAAGGGGGTGTTTCATATATATTCGTTTCGAGTTCATCTTAAAACCGGGTGCGGTTTCTTGGGACTTTTTATTAGGACTATTCATTCAGGTTCCAGTCTGAATACTTGGGTACACCCGAACTGGAACCCTGGATTCAAACTCGGGTCAGAACCCTGACTAGGTTAGCTTGGGTCAGACCCGGGCCAGAAGTTGGGTTTACAACCCGGAACTCGATTTTTTTCTTCTTCTTTTTCTTCAATCCAGACTACATACTATGATTTGCTTTGCCAACTCGGTTGTACTTTTTAAATCTAAATACGAAATTCAAAGGCAATAAAAGAAAAATGAAACCAAGAAGAGGCTAGAGGAGCACTTCAAGTCTAGGAAGAATAGGTGGTTCTTTACCAAACTCAGGTTTTGGATTGGAAGAGCTGGGTTCGTTTCTATTTGGTCGTATTTCATTATAGTTTGTTATCTGTTCGTTAAGAAGACAATTGTTTCGTCAAGTATCTTGGTAGTTGTCTTAAGAAAGATTTTGGTTTAATTTGATTTGTTCGAACTACTTTCAACATGTTTAGATGAGATATTCGACGGATTATTCTCTCAAAAAAAAAAAAAAAAAAAACCTTCTCACCAGTAGGTCCTCCACCATAGCCAAAGTACTGAACCGCATGCATAAGCTTTCCTGCCATACTCCTAGATGAGAAATCGGTGTGTAGAGGTAGAGTGAGAAATCAAAACATTCAAATTGAAGAGAAAAAAAAAAATGAGTTCTGGGTTTAAAACCTTGGTACCCGGACCAAGTATATTCGAGTTTTGCAAACCGGGTTCCGAGAAACTAGATTCCGGATTGCGTTGGGAAAAAATTCAACCTGGATGAACCGTCCTACTTTTTACACCCCAAGGTGTCATAATTCATAATACTTACAGTGGGTTCCCCCTAACACCCCCCCCCCCCCCCTCCTCTCACTTCAGTCTCTCAAGCTCTCAACCCTTGATTTCCTCCCCATCGATGTCCTCTCACCCTGCAAGTCCATTCACCCCTCACTTGTCCTCACCGTCGACAAAGTCATTGACTCACTGGGCTGCGAGACAAAGTCTACGTGTACTGAACAATTAAGCGAGAATTATATGCAAAAGGAAGATAAAACAGTGACAGGAAATGAATCTCCCAAGGAAGAAAGAGAGATAAATTCCGTGCTGAAAAAAGCAATCTCAGAAGAAAAACAATCTCATTCCAATGACCTTGTCTTTCCATCAAAGGACTCACACAATATATCACTAAATATCTTGAATGAGCCTCAACTCAAGTAATAAACTAGAATGAGAGAATATTGGCAGAAAGAGAGAGAGCTTATGAGCAAGAGCAAGGGCACGGCACCGTGTCGAGAGAGAGAGAGAGTGGAGAGAGGGAGAACAAAGTGAGTGAAATTTTGGGATAAGTTTCCGTGTTTCGCTCCCACCTAAATTCAAAGCCGAAATTATTTCACCCTCATATTGGAGGGTGTAAATCCTCCAATAACACGGCGTCCGTCTGAAGGGCCTCTCATTTGTTTCTTTGGGAAATATGGAGAGAGAGAATGGGATGAAGCAGAGCATGAAATAGAGGTTTGCTAGTACTTTTCTCTGGCCGGCCATAAAACTCAACTTCGTCATCTTTAAAATCGACATCCCAACTTGTACATCAATCACAAAAATCAATATCAATTCAGTCTCGAAGAAAAGCGAAAGCACTATTCATAAAATTGTTTAACCAAGTACTATAAGGGAGTGCCTTCTATCATTTGCTAATACGGTCTGTAGGAATAAAATCTGTAGGAGAAAAGAAAAACCTACGAGATCACGACACATTAAAGTCCAGTATCACCTTTAAATTAAACCAGCTCTCTCTCTCTCTCTCTCTCTCTCTCTCTCTCTCTCTCTCTCTATGTTGATCATGGACCATTCCTCTATGGCACAGGCTCCTCCTGCTTCTCGTACTCTCCCATGGAGTTGAACTCATTTGGGAACTTGTTATTTCCATAGTAACCTTGATACCCATTAGGATTGTTCTCATTTTGAACATCAACATAATACTTGCCATTCTCCGAAAACCGCGTGTCACTCATCCCCTGTCTCTCAGTCTGGTACCCATTGCTGTTGTAGTAGTTGTTGGAGTAGCCATTGCCATTGTAGTTGTTGTAGCCGCCATTGGCATTGTAGTTGTTGACGTAGCCATTGCTATTATAGTTAGTTGTATACCCATTATCGTTATTGTAACTGCTACCGTAGCCGTTGTTGTTGTAATTGTTCGGGTTGCCATTGTTACTGTACAAGTTGGTCTTCGGGTAGACGGTCTCCAAGCTTTCACCGCTGAGTTCTTCAGTTAGAAGTTCATCTTCAAACATGGTGGTGGTGGAGGGCGTCTTGGTAGGGAATTGGCTAGATCCTTGACCGTAAAGGCCATGGCCATATTCACTTTCTGAATAAGTTGGTGCTGGTGTCGGTGCTACTACTGGTGATGATGCTATTTCTGGTTCTGATGTTGCTGTTGCTGGTGCGATTTCTGGTCCTGCTAATGCTGGACTAGGGGCTTCAGAAATGGAAATTTTGGGGTCTATGAAGCGTTTGAACTTGTTAAAGAACCTGCTCTCTCTGGCTTCAGCTTGGAGAGAAGAAAAGATAAGCACTAGGAGGAAGAAAAGAAAGAAGGGTTTAAAGAAGGAAGCCATTAGGGAAATTAAGGAGAAACAGGGGAAGTAGTTTGGTGTGTTAATTTGTGGGTATTGAAATTTTCAGGTCCCTTTTATAGACCCTTTTTCTGGTGGCAGGATAATGACCCACTCCCCCGGCTAATTATGCGTGGATTGAGGAAAGGCAAACACCGTGGGGTTGGAAAATGATGGCATATAGTTCACGCTGCATGTGCATTCCATGAGATTGTCTAACCTAACCTTTGCAACAAGAACAAGAACACCCAAGCAAAGGAGCATCAGATCTCTCGGAGTAGTCCTAGTCAAAAGTGTGGGATTTTCCTTTTCGGATGTCTGAAATTAAGGGAAGGACCCTACCCTCAGTCCCTGGCGGTTGAGTTAGTTAGGCATCTACCAGGAGGGAAAAAGAAAAAGGAAGCAAAAGAAAAGAGAGTACTGGAAAAACAAAGTAAATAAGAGAGCCAGAACGTGGGAGGGCATAATTATAATTACGTTGGTTTCGGCATGTTCTCCTACCTAGTCCTGGCTTGATCTATGCCAGGCAATACTGAAAGTCCTGTGGAAATAATGTCGTAGTGCCTTTAATTTGAGGTCAGTTCCTTTGGTATCATTTTCAACTGTCATATACATGGAGAGAAATCCGATCACGTTTGTTGACATCACATTTTAAGTAGATGCTGTAGATTCAAAAAATATATGAATCTACAGTCTACATGATATGATTTGATTTGTAAAATTTAAAATTTATATTTCAAATCAAATTATATCACGTGAATAGTATATGGTATAATGCCTTCAAATATAATTATTCTGGAATGTAAACATTATGTTGTATGCTTTAATATTCCCTGTTCAATTCGAACTTGGTTGGTTATGGATATGATTTATGACATTTGTACTCCAGTTAGTTTAAGTAGTCCCCAAAGTGTAATTGATTGCTTCTTGGAGCTCATAGAAGGTTATTCATTTTTAAAAAATGAATTTTGTGGCAAAAGAGGTTCGCGTGAAATAGGCATGATGAGAAAATAGATTAAGATGGGAAAATATAAAAAAGAAAGATGAATACTAATATTTAATTGCTTTTTGTGAAGTAACGTTGAAGGAATTCTTTCTTGAGGGTGGGCGTAATCACAGGAAGAATGGTTGAAAAAGAGAAGAGATGATTGCTTGATTTTGGTCGGTGAACATTTTGACTTTAGATTGGAACTTTGCTCCTGAAAAGCAGGGGAATTTGAGAACCAAGGGGGACTATTGCTTGAGTTGCAAGGTAGACTTTGAGGCTGTCTTTGGTTCTTTGAGCTAATTCGGTTCATATTTAGATATTTTTTAATATTTAAATACTCAATTATCAAATCATTAAAGTCATTTCAACTCAAAACCTCTTTACATGTGGGATCCATAATTTTTTTCAACTCAATATCTTTTTAAATGCGAGATCCAGAACTTTTTTAATTTTTCATAAATACATATTAACTCATTTTAACATCTAAACACATCTAAACTCATCTTAGGTGGATCCCACATAACTCACTCCACTATTTCAACTCACGACTATTCATAAATAATTCAACTTAGCTCAATATCTAAACGCAGCCTGAAAGACATGCGCGGCATGTCTAAATTTGACACCTTTTTGAGTCAACGAGCACATTATTCTATTTTTTTATGATGAATTTTATTTTTTATTTTTAAAATTGAACTACACAAAATTTACACACCCTAAAATTATAACTAACATTATTCTTCTCAAAATACATTAAATGCTTTCAATAATTTAAAGAAATAGATATAATATGCATACTCGTAATATTTAATGATAAATCCATGTTGTTTAACGTCAACATCTACGACTATGGGGTCTTTTCTTTATTGTTAATTTACTAAGAATTTTTAAAAGAGAAATATTTTAATCATAAATTGATTATATAAAAGTAGAGTGATAAATTGATATAGTTTGATGTGATACGTTAGATTGTAAAGTAGATCTAATAGATCTCATAAAATCATATCAATTTATAAATATATTTTTATGTAATTTTTTTGTATATGTAATAAGTCTCATTTTTTTAATATTATGATATCATATTATAGAATAAGAATATCATTCCTTATTTTTCACAACTACCTAATGCAATCTTACGTTAAAAAAACAAAACAAACCCACTTTTTTGTTTGTTTGTTTGGCTTTTTGCCTAGTAACAAATTGGGCTTTTGTTCGGTCATATAAACAATGGGTTCTATATTGAACTGGAATCGAGACATCTAGAAGCCGGCCCAATATAAGTACAGCAAATAGTGGCACTTGAAGATAGAAACAGATAGCTTAAATTAGAATGAAGGGCGGCCCATATATAGTGTTCAGGAAGCTCTATGCATATAGACTAATGAATCCATGCGACCAACATGAGCCATAAATTATATGGGATATGCCGGACCGGTCCAATAGTTTTCCTGTTTGACTTTCTCTTGATTCATGAGGTTATTTTCTTGGTCAATGCCTTATAAGCCCTTCTATCTATCCCTCTCTTGCTAGTAGCTCTCTTCTTTCCTCGTAGCTAGCTATCGCTTCCTCTAGTAGCTAGGTTGTTCCTATCCTAGTAATAGTAGTTCTCTTATTTCTCCAGGCTTTTTGCTTGTAAGTAGGTCCCCAGAACGCTAAAAAGGTGGGGGAACAAGAGCTCTCACGATAGGAAAGAGCGTAGGGCCGATCTCCATGTGCTAGAGGGAGGACCGGAAAGTTTTTGTTAAGCATATAATATGTTTTTGTCTTGTTTAGGCAGTTGGTGTCCTCTCTGCCAGCCTGCTTAACGTCAGAGCCATCTTCTTTGTGGTCAGTGAGGAGGACAGGACAATCCCCTACTCTGGCAGTAAAGCTCGTTGAAGTCCCTGAATAAAGTGAACAAGCAGCATCCAGGCATAGGTAGCTGACAGTTGCACTCAAGCATCTTTACTAGCCAGTGAACGAAGGACCAACGACAATGAAGGAGAAGAAGAAGGCCCTCTTTGCCAACATGTCAGATAGTTGGTGGATCGGGTCCTTGCATCATATTTTCCTCTGAAAGGAAGAATTTGGTACATATATGACTGAAGAACTAGGTTCTTCATATATGGGCAATGACATTTCAACTATAATCAGAGGTCGAGGGAATGTGGGTTCAGAGTATCAAACTATCTTAGCCCCCAACCTTTAGAGACGAAATTCAAATATAAGAATAGAGGAGTACATGGGGAGTGAAGTAAATATAACTCTAGCAATATAGATTGGGCTTGCTTCCCATTCATTCTTTTATAAGGATGCTTTTCCAAGGGTCGTGTAGCTTGCTTGACGCATCAATTCTTTACTACAATAAAAAATTGGGCTATCACTCAATTCTCTATCAATTTCTTATCTTTTATAGATGAGGGGGAGTAACTCCCCTTAGCAGTAGCTTCCAACACTTAAGATTGAACTCCTCAAATGCCAAATATGAATGGTTTATGAATTTCATTTGGGACTACTTACCTACCAAAAATTCACTTCTCTCTTACCAAATAAGTTTATTGACGGAATTGACCTAAAAATAGCTCCTTCTCTCAAATACAAATGCCAAGAAAGAGATTTCGTGTATAAGTGGAAAAATGTAGCCTTTCATTTCTCTTTTAAGGCGTTGTCCTACTTATAGTTTCAATCCTCTGACCTATTAAAATTTGTGTTTTTATTACTCTCCCTCCAGGAGAGAGAGTAGGGAAGAAAGGGTTATTTCCTATTGGCCCACCCTTGTATCAGGCCTTGGTACAATGATGATTGGATTTTGGCAAGGTTAAGAATGGATTGTACCTATAACCAGACCCCAACCGTTGCAGTACTTCCACGACCCCCTGTCCTTAGTGAATCATGATGGAAGGCCAAGGAAAAGGGGTCGTGGTTGGGTCTAGAGAGAGTGTGACAATAAATTACACTGAATCATTTGAAAGGGATGGGCAAGGAAAGTCAGAGCTAAATTTCGAAAAAGGTCGGAGGGTATAAAACCAGTACCCAAGTCTTTGAAGTTTCATATCTTGACCCAATGTTGGGAGAATATGCTTACCATGCCTCCATTGTTGTAGTTGACGTTAGAGTTGGATCGGTTCATGCTTTGGCAAGCAATCGTTAAAGCACGCTTTGGGCTGGCATTGAGTGGTACCATACATTATCCCCTTATAATAGCGAAACTCAACAAGGCTCGACGCAAAGCACAAAAGCACTTTAAGGTGCATTAATCAGGCTTTGAAGGTCACACAAGTCACACAAGAAGGCTATTCGGCTGAAAAAATGTAGGAATTAGTGCGTGCTGAAAAATGGACCAATTGCTATTAAGAACATAACAGAACTTTTCAAAATGTAGATTATAAAACCAGTTGTGTAGGTCGGGGTTGAGAATTGGGGGCCGACAAGGCTAAGGCCACATTTTCTAGAAATGACCGATCAAGGTCAGTCAAAGTGGGGATTCATAGATGATTCTCAGCATAGAAAAAATCTTAACAAGTTTGATCACCATTTATAGAAGAATTGAACGGTGGATTGATCATCGACTCAAGCACGTAGACTTGGACAAGACAATAGACGATGCATTAATTGCACCTCCTGGTACTAAGAACTCGAGTGCCTACTGCTGCATGAGTGTTTTAAAAAATAGTTATCACTATTGTAGATTTACGAATTGAAGGAATGGTGCTTTATTCCTATTTCTAAAACCTTCGCGTTCTGATTGAACTTTTTGACTGGAAAATCCATTTAAGAGAAAAAGATGGGGTTTTAAAAAATATGATCGTTCTGATTGAACTCCACAAGCGGAATCAGTCTTTATAAAACCTTCTCATTTTTATTTAATGGATTTGTCTACAGATGATGATGATGTCCACTCCTGGCTCGATGCGCTTAACGAAAGGGAACTCTCTAGATTCAGAAAGAATTTCCTTCATAATTAAGCAACATCCTTTAAGTGAGTAGGGGTGTGCCGGACTGCCGACGAATAATAGGTGCCCCCACCCTAGGCAAAGTTAGCGAGCCGTGTAATAGGCCACCATTTTGCACGGTTCGGGGGGCACTTGAGTTAGCCACTAGCGCCTGATTGCGAAGAGTAGCAGGTCCTTGCCGTTGCATGAGCGGTAGCTAACGCTCAAAACTCCTCCAACACGAGTCCTAGTCATTGCGCTGTGGTCCATTTCCCTGCTTTGCTTGAGCAATTTTGCATGCGCATATAGATGAAAAATCTGTAATTGGGATTTCCCTTCATACGATGGAGATGCAAAGTGAAAAAGTTGATTTCATATACCTGTGAAAGAGTTACCTTAGCCCTAGGCCATGCTATTCAATGATGTTGGAAAAATAACAGCGTAACGTAACAACTAATATTGAAAGTTGGTCGTTTTCCCCCTTTGTTTGTTGTTGGTCGTGCCTCACCGTAGGTACTGAATGAATGAAATGAGTGGAGAACTTCCTTCCCCCTTAAAAATGATCAAGAACTTTGTTGCCACTAGTGGCAGATAATTTTTAAGGGCATACCATTTGACAATCTATTTTGACCGAGTTAATAAGAATGATTATTTTTTTCACTTTTTTTTTTTAATTTTTAATTTTTTGGAAGAAACTCAATTAGACAAGTCATTTTCTATTTAAGAAAATAAAACTTTAAAAAAATTGTCAAAATGGGTTGTCAAATGGTATACTAACTAGCATTTCTCTTTCTTCTTGGTGCTTGTTTGAGATTGTTATAGGTAATAGAGTTTTAAAGTTTTTCATTCTAGAGCTTTTAATTGTAGACTTTTATTAAAAAGCTCTACTATTGAAAAGTTGTTTATTATTTAGTAAATACACGGCCAAGACACTTTTAAAATTAGTTATAGTGGTTTTTATATATGTTATCTACAAGTGTTTTTCAACAAAAATTTCATTTTGGTGTTTTTTTAGAAAAAGTGGATTTTTCAGCTTTGATCAAATATAGTACTATTTTTTCTATAAAAAAAACTTTTAGACGGTACTTAAAATTAAACACTTCATAAACTTCCAAACACAAAGCCAAGCATGCGTACGTACTTTGTTGACTGAACAAGTACTCATGCTCACGATATTAGTTATATATATACCAGATTAAAGATCTAATGGTGGAGGAGGAGTTATATTTGTAAGGTATTTTGCTGATTTTGTTGGCCATATTTTACTACTCAATTATTTGTTCTTTGGCCTTTCAGAATTATTATTAATTACCATAATATATTCACTATCTTTAAATTCAATAATTAATCAGAAACATTTCAATTGCAACTGATTGGAGACAAGGAAAAAAAAAAAAAAAGTACTCTCTCTCTTTCTCGATAGTTTCCAACTTAAATAAAATACCGAAGAGTGATCATGTAAATCCTCACATGAATTTTTGAAGAAAAAGATGATGGCTATATAGCTAGCTTTATTATTATCACATGCACGTAGATAAGCTGATATAAAAAACTGTTATGGAACTTCTATAATACAAGGACAAGGGAAAAGCACGTACTACTCGAATTTGGTAGAGATCGGACTGCAAAAAGAAGGAAGAAGAAGAAAAAAGCTCGCACTTTGATGCATACATCTAATGCAGGAAATGTCGTCAAATTCGGGGGGTTTTAATCTGAGGCCTGGAAATCAGAGAATGTCCTTTTTGATGGATGTTCTTATAATATTAGGCGATCAAGAAGCATAAGAAGGTGGTATCTTAGGAATTCCCTGTCTTTGCAGTTCCACCATCACGCTATCAAGAGCTGGAGGTTTTAGGCCAAGAGGGAGTGGCAGCCATGGTTTTGATATAACGTCTCCAATAGCTGCATCTATGCTCTCCTTTGTCTGTAGTGTCAGGCAACATATTATATATACACACCAAACTATTATTATCATGACATAAGAGTGATCTTGAATATATAGTACTCCTGCATGTGCGTGATTAATGAAGCTCAAAAAATTAAATAAAGAGCTAGAGATCTATGACTCATGAGTTGTACCGGATGAAAGTCGAGAACGGGGTTGGGGCCTGTTTGTCCAGTCGGGACACCAATGCCGGTGTCTGCTAATTTGTACATGGCATGAGGTGGGATGCCCGGGACAGGTGGAGAGGCAAATCTCTGCATGAATATATATATATATATATATATATATATTATATATATTTATATCAACAACGTAAGCCGAAAACTTTAATGACAACATGAAAAAGATGCCAAATTAATAGCGCTAGCAGTACTGTGCATGTTTAGAAGAATCCAAAAGCCATGGTATAGAGACACCATGAAAAGCTCCAAAAGAGTAAGGATTGAATGATTACCGATGTCGGAAGTGGCTGTGGAAAGCTGCAAGGCGTTCCTGGGGTTAGTCCGTTCGGAACCTAAACAAAAAAAAAAAAAAAAAAAAAAAAAAAAGTAGAATATTCCATTTAGAGAGAGAGAAAGAGAGGGTATAGAATTCTAGATTTTCAATTAGTTGAGGTTTTATTTTTGGTTATGTACGTTGACGACAAAGTATAGTTCTTTCACATAAACACATGATGATCAGTTTAATTTCTTAATCTGCACACTGAGTCCTGACAGGAAAACTAATGGATGATACCGATAAATGAAGTGCATTAACATTATTATAGACTAATCTTCGGTTGAAGTGATTAAAACCGATTAACTGAATTTTACTTTTGGTGTCTTCTATCTGTTTAAAGATCATCAGCATGAGTGCGTGAGCGTGAGAGAGGAAGAGAGAGGGAGATAGAGATCTAGACATACACGCTGGTGGTGAGGGTGCCAGAATGAAGGGTCTGGGGGCGGCGGCGGCGGAACAGGTGCCCATGCAGTCGGCGGCGGCGGAGATGGAGAATGGGAAAGATGTTTAGGCCACATGGGCATCAAGGTTTGATCCATGGAGGGATGACCCCACACGTGTAAGGGTCTAAAGTGGTGCATGGGTGTTATGGGAGGGAAACCCATGGTCGGTGCTATCTGCCAAGGACTACTACTCATCTCAGATCTCTTCCCTCCTCCACCGGCAACTGCTCCATACATCTGCCGTCTCTGGCTCCAGCTTGCCGCTTCTGCTTCACGCGCCAGCAGATGTTTCCGATGTGAGCGATATTTCTGCACATAATTGAAGACCAAATGTTTGAGAACTAATCAAGCTGCATAAGTTTCACACGCAATAATAGTAGTATCATTCTTGCCGATTTACATTTAATCTCATCGTTAGAGTATATGTGGCTTTCATATGAAATATATATATATATATATATATATGTATATAGTACTTCGTGTAATATAGCTTCGAATCAAAAGAGCTAGCTAGCTCGCAAGATCTCTGCCTCAAATTAGCTGATTTCTTGTGGACAGTACTGTGATATTCAAGATTTTTTTGGCAGGAATAAAGCAAACAGAGAAAAGAAAAATAATAATTTGATTAATTTATACATAATTTAGCCATTTGAAATTCTTGAAAACGGAAATATATAATATATTTCGAACACGGATTATAGAAATTGTTACAAGGTCCATCCAAGAGAAGTTTTCAACGTGCATGATTACCAAAACCTACGATTAACAATCAATGATCTTCAATATATAAAGTCTTTTCCACATGTTTTTTCGTATGCCAATCGAAACAAAAACTCTTAAAAACCGACCCTATATATGGATGCGCAGCCTGCATGTAGAAGTAGTTTAATTCCATAAACTAACACAAAGCTCTTTCAAATCTCTCCAAAGACTTTCCTGATTGGAGAAGACTACTGAAATGGAGGATTAGAATAAAAGAACATTTTTAAAGACAAAAAAAATTACATATTGCATGCGCTGGGGTGAAATTAAAGATGATAAAAGGAAAAGAAAAAACAGGTGTGGAGAACAAATTGATGTACTTGAAGGTGGCTGGCTATGTTGTGGCGAGTGAGACAATCGATTCCCATAAGCTCTAAAATCCTCGAAGGCACTGCCTTATCCACACCTAGCTGCTCCACAGCTTGCACAAACCGTCTGTGTAGCTCTGGGGTCCAATCCACCTACACACAGTTCAAGAAAAAAAAAAAAAAACTACCCTTTCAATATCCCAGAAAATTATAACATCAGAGAAAGATGATGGAACTCTCTCTCAATTTTTTGGGTCCTCGCTGACTCACTCTCTCTCTCTCTTTCTCATGTACTCTGCGAGTGCGTGAGTACCGTGATTTCATTGCAACTGTATAGATCTAAGATGTGTTTGGATTTGAAAATAAATTGAGATAGATTATGAATAGTAATGAAATTTATGAGTTAAAATTGATAAATAATAATGAGATGTATTGAGATGGATTGTATAGATCTAACGAGAGAGAGGGAAGAGAGAGTTTTATCATGGGGCTTGTTTCCTAGTAAAGAAAGCTTCATGGTAACAGCCTAGCTTAGACCTAATAGTCTAGCTAGCTAGTTATACATGCACTTATTTTGAAACTTGTGCTAATTACCTTTACTTTGCGCTTCCCTTGAGAGTTCTTCGACTGTTTAGATGATTTTCGGCCTTTATCGGCTTCCTTTGGGGGTGGGTTCATCACAACAGATTCATCTCTTTTGCTCACAATTTCTTCTCCTCGATTACTTGAGCTAGAGTTCAAACACGAAACTTTATCTTCCTCCTCTTTTTTGGTATATTCCTCTAATTTTTCCACAGATGTCGATGTGTTCATCTCGGATTCCTCACCCCCGCTAACGGAAAATTCAGCGAGCATTTCCGGGTCCATCTCCAAATCCGGCAACACGTCTTCGTCGTTGATCCCCACGAAAAGATCATCGAAATCGATGCTGTCCAGCAAGTTCCCATCGGAGAACTCCGGGAATTCATTGCCACAAACTGAAAAGCTCTCCATCTCTCCTTGGCTCTCATCCTTGGCGTTCCTCAAAGGTGACACAGCAAGCATGAATTCCAAATTCCTAGCTAAAAAAAAGGGATAATTCCCACTATATATGTATGCCAAGATATATATATTATCCGCGGTGCAATTCGGCTATATATTGCATGAAACCAAAAAACCAACCGTAGTATACTCGAAGGTGTTGCAGAAATGGATATTCTGGGCGATTTTCTCTGGTGATTCGGAAGGAGACGATGAACATGAACAAGCTGTGTTAATGGGCGAAGTGGTTTTGCTGTGTAAGCGGGAGGGCTGCAAAAGAAAATGGATCTCAGCCACAACTTGTGTAGAGATCTCTGAGATTTGTTTTATGTTTTTGTCTGTTTAGGCTTATATATATTATTATAAATAAAATTTTGGAACATCTTTTTTGGGTATGTGGATGGCCTTTTTTCTCAAGATTTTGGAGGAGGTTTGAAAGTGGTAGCTCGTGAGCTTTATTTAATTTTTGTAAAGGGTTTTCAGACAGAGAGAGAGAGTACCAGTTGCAGATTGATGTCAGAGGTTAGGGCTGGAATTGGAGTTGGGTTGAGACATGTCAGCTCAGATATACCTGTTGTACAGTGAAAAGAGAGTGATTATGTTTTTGGCTGAACCAAATTGACCCTTCTATTCCCTCGAAAGACGTGTAATACCATTACTGCCCGTTTTAACTAGATAACCTCGAAGTGAAAACTCCCTTTTTCCGTCTCTCTTTTTGGGTGGAAAAAATGAGGAGTCCATGACCAAATAATTTCTTTTTCAATAATGCTGAAGCCACCAATTATAAAATGTCTCCAGAACGGTCACCAATTTTTTTTTTTTACTTAATTATTAAGAAAATATTTTTAATAATATTGTAAGTTTTTAAAAATATTTAAGAATATAAAAAAATATATGAAAAAATGTATGCTACACCCTCTGTTGGTACTGTAGCTATCACAACTGTTTCTTTTTAGGCCAATTTGGATAAAAGAGAGACGCTCCAGACCGGTCGGGTGTGAAATTAATTTTCACACCGGCCAATCATGAAGTGCCACGTTAGCATCCTAAAAAAATGCAAACTAGATCTACATACAATGAATTGACACTCTCTCTCCTTCTTTCTCTCCCTCTTATACCTCCCCCATCTGCACTTAATCGAGCCTCCCAAAAAAATGAGTTTTCTGAACCTCATTAGTGTTTCTATGTATTTTTTGTTCATCACTTGATTAAAGAATTAATTTTTTAGGTCCTCTGCATATTAAACCTGCTATTTGAAAGAAAATTAGCAAAGAACATAATATCTTAATTCAGAATTTATTTGGCAAGCAGCTGCACTCGACTTCAAAGTCGACGGAAGGTAAAAAAAAAAGGCATCCCCAGTAGAATTCTTACATTTTTACACAGGAACCCTGAGTCTTCATCTAAATTCTTAGACTATTTTGGCCAATTCAAACTTCTAAACATACACAAAGATTGAGCCCACCCATGAAACCAAAGAATTAATCACAAATCACAAAGTGGGTACCTTTTGGTCTCCCACAAAAAAAAAAAAAAAAAAAAGTGTAACAAGAAAGAAACGGGATAAATGTATTATATGGAGAATTCAAACGGGTTCTAAACTTGTAATAGCTGTCCCAATAACCCAGATTGCCTTTTTTGCCACTTTCTCAATTCATCCAAGATGAACATGCATAAAAAAGGAGAAAAAAACAATTAAAAGGGAAATAACGAACCGCCACGAGTACAGCACGGCATGTTGAAGCTTGAGTGCAAGCAAGAGAGTGAAGGAGAAGAGCAAGCCATGTGCCACAAGAACTTGAAGAGACTCGTTCACCATACTCCAGCTCATCACCCTCCTCTGGACCATCATTTCTCAGAAGCAAGAATTGAAGAAATTGCGGGAACTGTACAGGACGAGCTGCAGAGACCCTTCAAGAGTTGCAACAATGCATGCAAATATGAAATACTCGTTGGGGCTCGTCGGCTTCAGGGCTGCCGTCGGCGTCACGTCGAGTGGGGCTTCCATCGGCGTCAAGAAGGGAGAGGGAGAGAAACGTCTGGGTTTAGTGTAGCAAGGGGGAGAGAACGAAGTGAGAGGGAGACTCAATTCACTGTATGCAGATCCAATTAACATTTCCTTGAGATGCCTACGTGGCACTTCATGATTGGCCAGTGTGAAAATTAATTTCACACCTGACCGTCCTCAAGGTTTTTCCTGGATAAAATCATCCAATCCCTTCTCATATCAATATTTAAACATGACTAAAAATAAAAATATTTTTTAATTTCAATTTTTCAATTTTTTTATTTAATCATTACAACTTTTCCAAATTTCCAAACAAAAAAAAATCAATTTTTTCAAATCTTAAAACAAAAATAATAAAACAATTATATTATAAAAATATTTTAATTTTTATAATATTTTTATTCAATTTTTTTTTCTCTTGTTCCATAATCCTATAAAATATTTTAACTCAAACTATTTTATTATTATTCACTAACAATTTGACTACTATTCACAGATCATCTTATCTTAATATCCAAACTAGACCTTTGTACGGTGAAACAATATCCTTCTATTATTTTATTATGTAATATTAAATGATTAAAAATTATTTATTATGTCTAATTTATGGATCAATCATTTGATAATGAGAAAATAATAATAAAATAGATAATAAATAGAATTTTTATTTTTCTTATTGAGTATATATAAATATTTCTTTCGGACATGCGAGAGAGAGGAATGGAGATTTTTTTTTTTTTTTAAAAAAAAATAGTAGCAAACTAATCAAGAAAAGGATCTAATTTGCCTAAATTCGATAGCCCAAGTGTTAAAAGATTTAGGCATGCACATAAAATAGATTATATAATATTTAATATTGCTTAAAATTAAAGTTTACACGAAAATTAAGATTAATAGATGTTGTAAACTTCACTTATACGTCTAGCTATCTCTTTTACTTAATTCTTACGATGGATCCCACACGAAAGAATAAACTACTGATCAATGGAATATCATCATGTAGAATTTTTAAAACGGATTTAACAGTGTCTTATACATAATGTATGTATCATGTATGTATGTATGTATGTATGGAGAAGAGCTCCGTAATAATATTTTGGATCAAACACTTTCTTGCAATCAAATAATGATTTTTCCGAACTGATTCGCTTCCAACCAAATATTGCCAAATATATCTGACCACATACACTTTCATTCATGCTGCATATTGATGATCATGATCTATATAAGAGGGAGATAGATCAATGATACACATGACAGACCGGTTGGCACAAATTAAAACTTTTATTACTGCAATTATTTCAATATATAAGAAAACCAGCTTAAAACTTCAAGCAAACATAATGATCAACTGCTATATATATATATATATATATACACTCTCAGCTAGCGAGTATTCATCAAACTTTAGTGCAGCGTTCGAATCCACAATGTACGTGGAGGAGCTAGTAGCTAGCTTTGCACGATATGGTTCAAATATAGACTTTTATCAAACAACTGATAGGCGTCTAATTTGATGGTATGACACAAAACTTAACTCCATGAAATCTTCTTAATTAATTAATTGGTTACCTATACTAGCAGCTCCTTAGACATCATAAGTACCCATGAATTCAATCCACTAGTAATACTGGTATGCAATCATTTTCACCGATCGATCGATCTTCTTCACAAATTATAAGCATTAGATCACCACAGATATATCATGTCAATTGGACCTGACGACCTGTCTAAATATTGTCTTTTTTAATTGCTTAATTTAGTTGTTCATGCATGATCACAGCTTGCAGATACCAAGACGTTCCTTCTTCTTCCTGGCCAGGATTGACAGATCGTTCATGAGATATCTTGATCTTAGTAGGTTTTTGATCAATTATTTGTATTTTTCTTGCCATATTGCCAAGTCTCATTCCGGCCACTTGCATGCAGTATGCCCGTCGTCGACCCATGATGAAGAATGCAGAGTCAAATACGACTTGTTTCCCTGTAAACGAAAATTAGATAGAAAAGACAAATGAAAAGTAGACCAAGTAGCTAGGCCGGGGACCGGTATCTATTGACCCAAATAAGGAATATTATCATGCATGTGTTTTCTTTTTTCTTTTTCTTTTGTTTTTAATAATTAAAAAAAGGAAAGTTGGATAAATGCATGGGTCATGTTGTCCACTTCATTTATTTTGGGAAACAAGTAACCTGTGGGTTCGGATAAGATTGTGGCAGCTCCGAATCCAACTAGTCCCTAATCCGCCACCCAAAAAGCGACGAGTGGCCATAAATATATTTGTTGTCTGCGGGAATATATATTATTGTGTTTGACTCAAAATTCTCTGTATATTATATATACATAATATCATGTATGCAATTGAATTCACTATTTGTATCAACGTCGACGCTGCATTTTAATTACTTTATAATTAGCGATGTTTAATATATATATATAATATACTTCATGAGTTAAGTTTGAAAGCAAATGTACGTAGATTGTATATATGTATTTAAAATAAATAAATACTTTAAACACAAAGAGATTTTATAAAAGTAAATTTATAAAATGATTTAGTTTGATTATATAATATATTAGATTATAAAATTATATTTATTATTAAGAGAAATGCTTGGGCTATCGAGCTTGGGCTATCGAATTAAGTAAGTATTTTTTTATTAATATTGTGATTTTTGTAAAAAAAAAATTTAATGATATAAAAGAAATGTATAAAAAAAAAGAAAAAAAAAAGGCATTTGGCCTTCTTGGGAGAATTTATTAGGCTACGCCTTCTGATGGTGTAGCACGACTCATATTATAAAATAAATCTAACGTATCGTACAAAATCATGTCAATTTTTAAATTTATTTTTATAAAATCTTTTTGTAACTACACTTCTCAAAAACTATTTCACAAGTTCAAACTAGTACCCTTTTTCAAGCTGTGTTTGGAAGATGAACTCAACTCAATACATCTTAACTCATTTCAAATCAATCATTAATGGAACTTACTACTTTTTCAACTTTTCATCTCAATATATTTCATAATTTTCAACCTAAAAATTAAACCTATTTTAACCTAAAAAAATTAGACGTGTGTCAATAAGATCTATAAAATATTACTATTAATTCACAACTCAACTCAATTCTATCTTAACATTTAAACGCAACCTAGTTTTTCCTTGTTCCATTAAAAGTACTGTAAACTATTCATTTTGGTAATTTGCACACCCTAGTCACACAATATTGTTGCCATTATTGCGATCGTTCCACTAGTCCGCCTCCTTGCTAGTGTGTGTATATATATATATATATATATATATATATATATATATATACTAGTAAGGAGGCTACGTGCAAGGCACATATGCCCCTTGTACGTAGCGTCCGGTTGGAGAAAAAAAAATTTATATAAAAATAAGATCTCTTTGTAAAAGCATACAATAGTAACAATTAATTAATTAAATAAATACTCTTTAAAAGCAGATTCTGAACAACACCTAATTAAAAATACCATTATTTATATAAATGGGCTAACATACAAAATCACTATTCAATTGGCAAGTTCACGAGAGTTGCATTTTTAAAATTACCAAGTTTATGAACACAATTTTTTACATAAATATTATCAAGTTTATAAGCAACATAATAATAATAATAATAATAATAATAATAATAATAATAATAATAATAATAATAATAATAATAATAATGCATGTTGAAGTTACAATCAAATATAATTGTCTAATATATGTATGGCAGCATGCGTATAATGTCGTATGGTATGTGTAACTAAAAGTCGATGAATCCAAATTTGTTTGTTCAATAAAAGAGTTAGATAGAAATAAGATTAGTGAGTCGTGTAGTATAAGTCAGATTAATAAACTGATCGATGCTGCAAATAGCGATTTACAGGGCATGGTAGAAATGATAGAAACGTAAATAAGATAGACATAAAGTAATAATGCAATATGAAATAAATAATTTGGTTTCACTCACCAATTACGTGCATGCTAGCTAGCTAGTTGCATGATTTGATCGTCACCACATGATATACATAATTATATGCTAGCTAGCTAGCTTTTTCTAATTTAATTTGGACTATTCTCCATAAATTTATATATGATAACATAACTAGTGTATTCCTAACAAGACCTATTATTCACTAGCTACAATTTTCAAAAAAAAAAAAAAAAAAGAGTGGCTCTACAGCCACCGTTGCTTTGTTGAGGGCTCCCGCTAGTGTATTTCATGTGTTTTTTGTTTTTTGTTTTGCTTTTTCACTGGTTGTAATTTAAAAAAAAAAATAGTGGCTCTACAACCATCGCTGCTTTGTTGAGGGCTCCCACTAGTGTATTTCATGTGTTTTTTTTTTGGTTTTTTTCACATGCATTTTTTTTAACATTTTTCAATATATATATATTTTTTAAAATAGATAACATCATTAAAAAAATATTTCTTTAATTACCAAATAAAAATAAATATAAAAACAAATCCAGAGGGAGGCAGCAGGAAGACTAACATTTTCCAAAAACAATTGTGCTTGCCTAGTATATAAACGTATGAGCTTATGTGACTATGTCATACTACACGCCAACCCATCTAAAAAAGTCAGGGTCATTTTTTGTTAATACATTAAAATAGTTCAAAACCTTTAGAAGATGAGAAAATATATTTGCAACTGTGAATTGTGCTACTGTCGCGTAATTGTTTTGAAAAAAGTGAATAAAATATAGGACCCATATGAAAAAAAATTAATTTTTTAATAGTGGACCACACTATTTTTCAAAGCGATTACGCGACGTTTACACACTTTACGGTTGTATATAGAATTACCCTTGGAAGATACTACAAGGCAAATGATTTTTAATAGCAATTTTTGTAATTATAGTAAGCTATTTATGTACTTTTTTGTAAAACTAAAGACCTAAAAGGACACAATTGTAATAATAGTCAGTTACATAAGGGTATATGTGGAATAAAAAGTATTCAAAGAAAATACTATTCATTACTGTTTATCTTACTGTTCATATGAGGATAGGGACTTTAAGATATAGGAGATATATATATATATATATATATATATATATATATATATCAATTTTAACTGCCAAGTCTTGACGTAGGGCACAAATCATCAAAATTTGGCAGTTAGTATTGGTATTGGCCTAACCAAAGCCAAAGTTAAGATTTGGCTAAATTAAACTAAATCATGTTTTGGTTAAAAGCCAAAGCTATATTTCAAGTATAATTATTTTATTTGTCATGATTTAAGTTTGGTCTCAAATTTGTTCTTTTAATTTTGTCTCGCTGATCCGCCAAATTTTCCAAGCATGATTCCAATATAATTCCCATGGATCGATAGCAATATCGAGTAAACAATTTGGGTGATTGAAATGATCTGATCATCTTTCTTTCTACTGATATGGAGACAAATATATAAATATCTTCCTTTCTTGACTGTTGGTGCTAGAAAGAGTTCAAAACTAGTTCCTATCATTATGGGTAATATATATATATATACATATATATATACATATATATATATATATATACATATATATATATATATATAACTACCTACACATATGATCACTGCTAGTCTACTGTCTCAAATTGCCGATAAACTTATTAATTTATTACTAACTCTTTTACAACTATATTAATTCAAAGAAGTGCATATAAAAATAATCTGATCTCCTTATTAAAGGAACGTCGCGCTCTAGGCTTTAGCATTAGACCATTATATAAGAATGAACTAGTCTCATAGAATAATAAGGAGATCATATTAAAGCATACCCCTCGCACTACAAGAAAATTGTTTATTTATAGTCAACTACTATTTATTGCAAAAATGATTATTCATTGTTAAAATGAGTCTGTTTTCATCGCAAATAGTCATTCTTGTCACAAATAATCCATCACAAATACTCATTTTTTTTGTAGTGTCAAATCTTAAGTTGATAGAGTAAAAAAAGAGAATAATGATAATCTTACCACTCTTCTACTACTCTTTTTAATTTTTTTTTAAATTTTGTTTTTACTTATTGGTTAAGAAAGTGACTAATAGTGAAATCGTATATATTTTTAAATTTTTTTCTTAATAATTAAAGGTATTAAAAAAATACTTAAAAGAAAAAAAAAATACACTAAGAGTAGTAAAGTAGTAGTAAAAGAATTGTAAGTCTATTATTACCAAAAAAAAAAAAAAAAACCCATATCGGTCTCGGCCAAGAGACAACAATCTTACAAATATATAAGAAATGAGTAATAATACTTATCATCTAAATTTTCATTATCCTTCCATTATCCTCTGATGATAATTAGAGACTATTTATTATATTTTACTTGTAAACTTATCATCTAATGCCACATCATAAGATAATGAAAAAATAATGAGAAAAATGATGATGAATAGGTTAAATGTACAAGAAATTAGTATGAAATCATCGAGACATAATAATGATACGCGCGTATAACCAAAAACGACATTAATGGATTCGAGACAAAATGATAACACATTTAGGATAATACTACTCTTACCACTCTCACTACAAGGGGAATCACCTTTCCCAGTGATTTATTTTCGTTGAGAAAACTAATAAAATCGCCGCCTATAACCTTTCCCAGCGATTTATAAATCGCTAGTATAAATCGCTGGAGGTTCGTCGGTATTAAAGCCCCACTTTTGATCTACTCCAACGGAAGCTAAAAATCGCCGGGAAAGATTTTCTTTACCAGCGATTTTTATTCGCCGCAAATAGTACATTTTATCGCCGCAATTGCAAGATACGATTCAGTTGTTAATCGTTGGGAAAGATTAATTCCAGCGATTTAATACTGTCACTAAAAGAGGGAAAATCACTGGAAATATACTTTCCCAGCGATTTTTTGATATCGCCGCAATTGACTAAACGGTTTTGAAATAACAATTGCGACGATAAAAATGCACCGGTATAGATCAATACCAACGATTTAAAAATCGCTGCAATTGAGTTATTGATTTTGTGAACTCAGTTTCAGCAATCATAACATCGCTGGAAAATGATCAATTACGGCAAATTATAGTCTTCGCGAAAAAATAAAATAAATCACCGCTAATGCTAAGATCTATTCCAATGGCTTAATTAAATCGCTAGCAAAACTTTTTGCTGCGCAAATACCCTAAAATGTCGGTAAAAAGTATTTCCTGCGATCGTCGGAAATAAGTTTAATGTACAAAAAAATATTTCCGGCGAATTTTAATCGCCGGAAAAGATATTTCACAAAATTTTTTTTAAAAAAAGAACACAAAATTAATATATATGCTTTCCTTAAGAATGCACAATATTAATATATGTATATATTCTGCTTTCCTTTCTTGCAACCAGTACTTAAGAATGCACAAAAAGAAGTATATATCAATCAAAACTTAAAAACATTACATCAATGAGAAAATATTGAGTGACTAAGTGTTGAAACTTCTCTCCATACTTAGCACTAAGCCAAAACTTTAATTACATGTTCTCTCCTACGTACTCCACATGTTCTGCTTCAATTACATGATGTAAACAGTTGTAATCAACAACTTGCATATCAATCACCATAATCATAAAGGATATAGAAATTAACATCCATAAAAGTATATGGTAAAACAGACAATCAAGAACTACTTTTATTATTTTGTTCATGGATACCTGGCATATATAGTTGGGCCAAATATCAAATACTCCCGTTCATGCATAACCACATAAATGCATTAACAAAAAACACATGAAGGCCTTGGACCAATTCTAAACCTTGCATACAAATAATTTACTTGTGAACATTTATCCTGGCCTCATTCAGTGCTCCTCATTTAGTATTGTATATACATATCAGTCACAAATGGTCATCTCTTTAATTAGAAATCAGTCCTGTAGCTTGACAGTTCAACACTTCAAGCCACTTTGCCCTTTACTTTAAGTTAAGTCAACTAAGTACCATGCCTCTCATCTTTTACTCATGTTGTCGTGTTAAATGTAGGCTTATTGAATATTGATATTTATTTCTACTCTTTTTAATATTAAGAAGGTCTTCTATTACAAATATTGAGTTTGAATCATGTTTTGACTATGTTGAACCCTTTATGACTGTGTTAAACTAGTGGACATGATTTTGATTGCAATTGCACACAAAACAACTAAAAGTAAAATTAATTTGACTAGGTTCGCAAAAAGATAGCTTTAATCAATTAAAATATGAACTAGTAAGCACTAATAACTAAAAGTGAAATTAATTTCATGTCATGCATTTTCAACTGAAACTGAACTTTGACATTTGTGCTTCCAGTCAGTTTGAGAAGAAGGGGTTTTATAGCCATGTGGCTTAGGGTGCACACTGCATATTCACTTGAAGATGTGTTAAGAAAAAATAATTATGACAAAAGCAAAGGGTGGATCATTTTTTGATTTATGAGAAAATGGATTTTTTAAAATATTTTATCATATAACTTATCAGTTATGACCCTAGATTCTTAGATAATGCTATCCTAGTAAAAATTACATGCAGAACATATTAAAAATGAAGAAGTTACGAGAAGTAATAGATATAAGATCCAAGAAAATCACAAGTTGTGTTCATGCAAGATAATGATTCAAGTTTTCAACCACCAAAATGAAGCAAATCCCACCCCTGTACATATTCATTAAGTGCAACAAATTGCATGACAAAATCATCACTGGAAAACGGCACTAGCAACCAAGGAATCAAAATTAAGAAGTATAAATATCGATTGAGAAGGCCAAGGAAAATGGATTAGCAACAACATAATGCCTAATGGCCTGTAAAAAAATGTGTGAAGTTCCCTAGAAAGTATAACAAAACAATCATGATTAATGTGCAAATCTGCACAATCAGTTTGAATAGCAACTAGAAAATTACATAGCTACGCTACAAAATATTCAACAGGCCATGGGCCAACAACTTGTTTACTTTTTAGTTGACTGAAGCTCAGAATAATCCAGGAGTGCACTTCATCCTACTATTAGTAGAATAATATGGTATACTTTTTTAACATGACAGCAACCAACTACTCCATGGACATCAATACAATGTATGAATGTATGTTCTTCCCAACTCACCCAAAAAGGTCATTATGATCCAAAGAAGGAATGCAGTACCTCTTTGTCAAATGAGTCTCACAATCTCACAACCCAGAAAACAAAAGTTTTTTTTTTTTTAAATAATAGCAGCAAGAAATCCATCTGTGATTATTAGCTTACAATTTTTGTATTCACACTCCAATAATGAGAGATAAATTGAAGTGATTTTATAATTGCAATAATATTGGTTTGTATAAAATCTTTGTATTCACACTTCTACACAATCCTAGTAAGTACAGACACAGAGCCATTTTATTCTCAATTTCGAGCATGAAACTTTATGAAACTGTATGGCTTCTAACCAAAAGAGGTAGAGAGAAGGAAAAAAAAGTTATAGCAGAGTATTATGTGATTGAAACACATTTGCCACAAATAGACTTGGCCTTGAAGGAGGCACCCATAGGCCAAAGTACTTCATGAGCAAAGAGGGTACCTTGCATCCCAATATGTTAGTCATACCATCCACATTACCCAAGACCATGCAAAAAATGCCAGCTGAAAGGAATTCTGCATGCAAACCCAAAAACAATACTGAACTTGTCAAAATAAAGCTGTTGAACCCTACTTGGAGATAAGGGACCCCGCAAATCCACAAATATGAACTAAATTTACTGAGGAAAATGTCCAAGACCTGTTGATAGATATATATAATAGTACAACGGTTCCTTAGTCTTGTTGACAAGACCTGCATGCACCTCTTTCACTTTGAATCATGCAAAAAAAGAAATAAATACATAGATAATAAATTACAAATAACTAAGTAGAAAGCTATTATTGGTGTGTAAGGAACCTAATTTCATTGTAATTAGCACAATGAAAGGATAAGCTGTAGTGAATTGATATTGATTCTTTTAGGACTTCTAATATTCTAATATATTTCTTAGTTAGATATCATGCTGGTTTAACTCTTGATAACTTTAAACAAACTCATGTTTTTTTTTTATAAGTAGCTTTAATCAAACTCATTACATAGTAGATGTACAAATTGATATTCGTTGGAAGTATTAAGCCTTTTTTTTATGAATAGACATGGTAGTAGTAGCTGGCCAAGGTTAGTACTATATCAAAAGTGATTACAGTGGCATCCTATCTACTATAATACTTGGTAGGAGATTAGACTAGCCTATGACAGGGATTTCACTGTCAAATGCTTTGAAATTCACTGCCCTTACACTAGGCTGGTCAAATGCTTTGAAATGCTTCATATACAAAATCATGGATGAATAGAGAAAAATATTGTCCAACGCAATATATAAAGACAGAAAATTAATAAATAGTTAGTTTTAATTTCTTGAATATCATGGATATCAACAAGATAACCATTAAAACGTGATAGGACTACATTTGCAATAGTTACAACAATGCTAACTTACATAAACATTATACATAATCTGCCAAAAAAACCAATTATTCAACTATGATATATTAAATAATTACTCACTCAACTATGACACATTATAGGAAGTTTAATCTCCAACAAAATGCAATAAAAAATAACATTCCAATTGCTATACTGCTATCTATTGGTCGAGGTGACCAACTTATGTTGAATCAATCCAAACCGTGAAGCCAATCGTAACAATTAGTTGATAACCACTTTTGGGTCGATTCTATGTGGCACTAACGGAAGTAGACAATGGACCTCAATTCTTGCTTTCAAAGTTACCAAAGGACATAGCCAAAACCTATTGAATTCTGTTCAAATGGAACAAAACACACATCCCAATTTCTAGAACTCAGCCAAAAAATTAGACTTTAAACATGCATTAAACTAAATAGACTCGAAAAAACCCAATTTCAAGCTTTTTAACCAAGAGCCTCTATATTAGCATAAGGTTCAACCAAATGCACCCTAACAATGTACACCTATCTTCAAAACTTATTGCAAGGTCGTACATCACAATCTGAAAAATCCTCCAAGGCATTCACAAACTGAAAAATCCATGTAAGCACACAAGAATTTGATGCAACATTTAAGGAAGCACAACCAAATGCTGCCTTACCTTCAGTTTACAACTACAGGGATCTAAATAATTTAAGCAATTGTCATAGATTAGTGTATTTAGTTTACCTTTAGACCATAGAGCTTGAGCAAGCACTTTGTCTGCAGGTCCTCACCTCTTTTTTTAAGGCAATGCTGATTTCAAAAAAGTAACACATAAGTGATCTATTCTAAAAGATTGACTAGATATAACTTATAATCTGCAAAATGTATTTTAAAAAAATACAAAGCAGAACAACTTTTTGGGAGGGGTTCTCATAGCAGATAGTCTATGAATGCTTTATATATATATATATATATATATATATATATAAGTAGTTTAATCTATCAATACTTAGAGAAAACTTCATCAATTATTTTTATAAAGTAAGTTGCATATTGGTGGATCACAAAATGGAAATTAAAGCTGGTAAAAATATGTGAAAAAAGATGTAGGCAAAAGCTCTACTTTCAGAAGCAAAAAAGGAAACAAATCAAGCCCTCTACTTTCTACTTCCTGATCATGTCCAATATACAAATTCAACCAACATTACAGTAAAACAAATTTCAAATGCCCTTACCTATTTTTCCAAACTCATGGCAGGATGTGTTGGTGCTGCTGCAATGGACTGCTGCTGCTATGGGCTACTGCTGTGATGAAACCCAATTTCAAAGTGAAATGGGAAGATTTTATTTCCAAGCAAGAAACAGTGCCTAACTAGTAATTTATTAATAAACCAGATAAAAATGAGTTGTCTGATCCATACAATCAATCTAAGGTTTATGAAAAATTCATCATAAACCAATTAGAGAATCCAAACAAAAAAAAGCAAAATAAAAGCTAAAACACACAAAGGGGGTCACGATTTGGTCAGATTAGATGAGTAGGTGAGGAGGAGGGACCTTGAGTTGGGCCTCAGCTGCATTAATGCGCCTCCATCTTTGAGCTACTTCAATGGCTACTCTTTGTCTGCCTTGAGTGGTGCTGCGTCGACGAGGAATGACCTATACGGCTTTTGTGCGAAGGAAACCGACACTCTGGGGCAGAAAAATGGGAGCAAATGGCTTGAATGGCTTTCGTGCGAAGGAAACGCGTGAAGTGATCTCCCATTTTGGGCTGCAAACAATGGCCACTGATGTGGGGGTGGGTATCACAACGAGATGAGAGGGTGGGTATCACAACGATCGTAGGAACTCGGGGATGGGGAAGAACAGAGTAAAAAAAAAAAGAGAGGGAATGTGTTTATGTTTCAGGGGGAAAATTAAACAATCCGTAAGTTAAGGCGCCCCAGAGATGAATTGCAGCGATTGTTTGCCCGTCGCAAGAATTTTTTAACTTTTCAGCGAATCAAATCACCGCAATATCTACCAAAATCGCTGCAATTGAGATGCACAATGATCCACTCCTAGTAAATCAAAAGGCGTTGTTTACTCTATGCGACGAAAAATAAAATCGCCGCTAAAAAGACCAATTGCGGCATTTTTTTTGCAACAGATGAAAAATTGCCGCAATTGACCCTTTTTCTTGTAGTGTCTATTCTACCGCTCCATTCTATCGCTTTGATTTTTAATTTTTGTTTTTTACTTAGTGATTAAGGAAGTATTTTTTTAATAATATTATGACTTTTTTAAAATATTTAAAAGTGAGGAAAAATTCATGTATGAAAAAGTAAAAAATATATATATATATATATATTATAACTAACTGTAGCTTCCGACGATAATTAGGAGCGGTGCCCAACACATTTATTCTAAGAAGCTTAAAAAATGATAACACGAACGCTGACTAGAATAATATAAAATATGAGTAAAAAGAGTAGTGTGGGAACTCTAACTAAAGAGGAAATAGTTTTCCTATGTACAAGCAAGTTTGCATACTAATCTGCGTATTAATATTGTTGCTTTCATATTCTAAATTCAAATTAGCATTGTTTTCAATAAAATTTACTTTCTGACCAATCATATTGAATGAGTGCGCGTATTAAAGCGCAGAATAGCTTACAATTAAATTTTTCCTTGAGGAAATTAAAGGGGCATGAGCAGTAGTACTCTACTCTTGAGAAACAAACATTTTATTTTATTTTATTTTATTATTATAAATATTTATGAAGGAGAAGTAGTTCAAGCAGTGTTTCAAATACCATATCATACTGGTTGGTATTTATCGTACTAACAACTGGTCTAGTATAGGTATTGTATATATTTTGTACTTATTCAAATATTGACCGTATTGATCTATATTTTGACCTGTATTTCTACCCGTATCGACTGATATTACTATTTTTTATTTATTTATTATTTTTTAAAATTACAAGATTATTTTTTAATCCTTAATTCAGATTACACTGTTTATAATTTATATATATATTTATTCATATGTCGACTATTTTAAA
The DNA here is from genome assembly GCF_004785595.1 of Juglans microcarpa x Juglans regia. Taxonomy (NCBI): domain Eukaryota; kingdom Viridiplantae; phylum Streptophyta; class Magnoliopsida; order Fagales; family Juglandaceae; genus Juglans; species Juglans microcarpa x Juglans regia. The sequence continues at coordinate 22,759,599 of NC_054596.1, forward strand.
ATAGTATCTATACGATATCCGGTATTATATTCAAAATATATATTTCGAGTACTACGGGCTGATGAAATATACTGTAGTGCGCGCGCGCAGTAGACATTTGAATTTGAAAGACATGATAGTAAAAACTTGTGCTGAGTAGAATTTTTCTGTTTAAAAATTAAATCGACCGATCGTAATCCAATAATTCAATAATATTATTTCCAGAAAAGACAGCAAAACTCAGAACAGAAATAAAAGTCCCATTCTGTCCTCTTGATGTGTAGCGCGTGCGTAGTACATGGACATAATTATGTGCATCAGCATAGTACTGCATGGTAACTATTATTATACGTACCAATTAGCAGCTCGCCATAATGATTTGAAATTATTAACGTACGTACCATCGAGTATAGATATTGAACTGTCAATGAATTATTGCAAAATGATTGAATTTCGAGAGAGATAAAAAAAAAAGGGCAATCCACGTAGTACATGTGCATTTGTAATATTGTTTAGGAAAAATGCTACTTGCAAAAGTATGGTGTAAACGGCTTGCAATTTGCGTAGTATAGCCTTCTCATTTTCCTATTCAAAGTCAAAACCTGCTCAAATCTGTCAGTACTTTCATCTTCCTTCTCTTTATGATCTGTATCTTAATTGTCTTCCATAACCTCTCCTTCTTCGAAATCTCAACCCCCTCCTCATCCTACTCCTACCCTTAACATTCTTAATACTTTCATTCCAAATTAATTACTCTTCTCTCTCTCTCTCTCTCTCTTCATATGTGTGCTAGCAATAAACTGTAATGGTATCCCAAAACCCGAAAAGCTAGTTCCAAGATTTCTTACTGACCATGGCCCACAAGCTTGGTAGGGACGGCCTGATAGTTGAGTTGTGCATCGGCTTCGATCTACTTTCCATGTTAAAGGAAGGCGATTTGGACGGTGACGGTGCCCTTAATCAGATGGAGTTTTGTGTCTTGATGTTCAGATTGATCCTTGAGCTCATGGAAGAGTTTGCATTTGCACATAAAGTAACTAAAAGATTGGATTTTATTTTGCTTTCTAACATTTTGGTACTTAGCATCGGATTTAAGAGAGTGAAGGGGAACTAAAGGTTGAAAGAGCCCTCGATTTGAGCCTAAGAAATTTTTCTAACTTTTCTTGATTTTGGGTTTAGGCTTTTGGATTAGATCTTTGAGTGCAAGTGTCTGAGATGAGAAACATCGCAAAGCACCCAGAGAGAGAGAGAGAGAGAGATCTTTGAGTGCAAGTGTCTGAGATGAGGAACATCGCAAAGCACCCAGAGAGACTTGGGAACCGTCCACCAACCGATTTGCTTTTTGTTTTATTTTTTTATTTCACGTAAGACTTGGTTACCTGCCACTTGCACGCCCCGCTTGTACCCAGCATCACTGATTGTTTAGTTACTTTTGCTGCATCCAGCTTGGACTTATACTTTCACTATAATTTTTCCGTAATTGTAAATTTGTAGGAAGACTCTCATTGGTTTGATTTTACAAATTTTTAAAACCCTCTCATTTCATTTCAATCTCATCTCAATATTTCAAATACCATTTAAATATAAATTTTTTTAATTTCAAAATTTTAAAATAAAACCATTCCCTTAACAGCAATCTACAAAATGGACCAATAATTACCATTGATTGACAAGCACATATATGGGTCACCGCGTGGTACATCCACACCATGCGTGAGCTCCACTTACCACGACGATTATGTGATTTGGACAACCATATGACATTTGACATTAACATAATCTTTAATCTAAGAACTTAAAACAATGGGTCACCGCGTGGTACGTCCACACCATGTGTGAGCTCCACTCACCACCACAATGATGTGATTTGGACAACCATATGACATTTGAAATTAACAAAATCTTTAATCTAAGAACTTAAAACAATTATCAAAATTATTTAAAAGTTTGTGGTAATTAACACCGTCGATATTGATTTTTAAATTTTAAAAGAACGTGGAGTTCCATTTTGATAACTAATTGAGTTGAAAATGAAATAAATTAAGAAAAAACTTTGTGATTTTTTCTTCTATTTATATATTTTTTAACACTAATGGATATTTTAATATATCTAATAGATTTTCATCTATAATATGTTTTTGTCCACCCTAAAACGAAGTTGTGGTCCGTCCTTGCCTATCATATTTCTGTTTTCCGTGAATCGATCAAAACATGGGATAGTGGAAGTAGAGTTATCCTATATATACATATACCAAATCAATCGATCATGATTGCAGCATTTTTTCCTGATTGCTTAACCAATTGATCTACTTTTGGATCTTTTTTTTTTTTTTTATACACTGGGGAAAGGGGTCGAACCCATGATCTCCATTTTGGAGATGTGGGTATTCCATCGATCATGCCCTTGGCTAAAGTAAATCGTTTTGGGCAGTCTTTTCCTTGGCTAATTGAAACATGGGTGCAAATTACTTGGCCGATTGACTATGGAGCCGATATCTCTAATTTAATTTTATTGAATATTTGATTAAAGGATTTAAAAACTAGAATTCCCTTTGGATGTTGATGAGCAATGTGGGAAATAACAGGCGATCAAATATGGAGTGATAAATCAATATATATATATATATATATATATATATTATGATGTCCGTTAAAGACACAACCACAAGTGGGTGTGGGTCATGTGGGTTTCCTTTCTCCGCCCTTGCTTTACATGAATTGGCATCATAGATGATCTGCCAGTCAACGCCTTACAAAAAGATTATGCAGAAACTATGTACTATACCTTCCTCTACGTGAGTGTATATATAGATAGATAGATAGACAGATAGTTACATGAGTAGTAACACTACCATTTATATATTTTGTGAAATTGGCTATTTATAATATCTCTTTCTCATGACCCATATATCCATGTATTTCGCTTTCGTATCATTGTCGAACCACGTACATGCATGATCATGATATTGGTAATTAAGAAAAGAGCTATTCATGACCATATGCTAGCTAGCTAGCTAGCCACATCATCATGATCATCCTCTACATGATGATTCATTCTAATATATCCAATATTATAATATTTTCACTTATCACCGCTTTCCTCCACCTGATCATGCTCAACCAATTGCACATTCAGCAGTACCAAGATTTTCATAATTTCTGACACAAATATAATTTACTGTACACAGAGAGAGAACACACAAAATGAAGATAAACTAAAGTACTTCTGTACGTTTCCTGCCTCATTAATTTCAAATTCAAATAATGGAAAAAGCTTAATTAAAAAACAAATATATATATATATATATTATATGTATGTATGTATGTGTGTGTGACAATTACATACATGATCATTTGGCAGTTGGCACGGATGTTATCTTTCTGAATCAAATATTTTCACGTAGCCCCAACCTCCAGCAGAGACAAGTACGTCCATAGACTCTGTACTCTTTGATCCAGTCATGTCACCGGTCCAGTACTAATTAGGTAATTAAGAACAAACTCAATAGCTCCAATTTCAAACTATTTTTGTCTGTCCTTGATCCAGTCATGTCATGTCACCGGTCCAGTACTAATTATGTAATTTAGGCCTTGTTTGCTTTGAGAGATGAAACACAAAATCAAGCTTTTCTAAGTTTTATACAGTCAGATACTCTCTAAAAACAAACACTTATTTTTTTATCTCATATTATCTCATCTTATTTCATTTCTCATTATTTGATCACTATTCATCAACTGTACTATACACAAAAAATTATCAGTGGAACCTATCCTTTCTTTCGACATCAAATAGTGGGTCCCAGTACCAGTAACACTGAAAGGAAAATGCTGAAATGTTAAGGAAAAAACAAAAAAAAGCAAGTGGTAAATAGAAAACCGAAATGTTAGGGAAAAAAAAAAAAGGCAACCCAACACAGTCCAGGAAAAAGTAAAAAAAAAAAAAAAAAAAAAAAGCAAAACCCAAGTGGGTCTCACAATCATAAATACTTTACAAAAAAGTCTCAAACTAATCTCATCTCTATAAATAAACACAATTTTATCTTATCTCATCTATACTCAACATATCTTAATATTATTCACACATATATAAAAAAATTTCATCTCATATCTGAAAACAAACGAGGCCTTAGAACAAACTCAATAGCTTTGGTTTCAAACTATTTTTCTCCGTCCTCGATCCAGTCATGTCATGTCACCGGTCCAGTACTAATTAGGTAATTTAGAACAAACTCAATGGCTCTGGTTTCAAGGTATTTTTGTCCATCCTCGATCCAGTCATGTCATGTCACCGGTCCAGTACTAATTAAGTAATTTAGAACAAACTCAATGGCTCTGGTTTCAAGGTATTTTTGTCCATCCTCGATCCAGTCATGTCATGTCACCGGTCCAGTACTAATTAAGTAATTTAGAACAAACTCAATGGCTCTGGTTTCAAGCTATTTTTGTCCTTCCTCGATCCAGTCATGTCATGTCACTGGTCTAATACTAATTAGGTAATTTAGAACAAACTCAATGGCTCTGGTTTCAAGCTCTTTTTGTTCGTCCTCGATCCAGTCATGTCATGTCACCAATCTAGTACTAATTAAGTAATTTAGAACAGACTCAATGGCTCCGGTTTCAAGCTATTTTTTGTTTACAATATATATATATATATCAAAAATTCTATTTGCAACCGGTTGAGGAAACTTCTGCGTAACCGGTGGATAAAAAATCTTATTTTTTCTACCTTCGTTTCTTCCGTTTCTATCTATCAATTTTTTCTCACTTCTTCATTTCGTTCCCTCTCTCTCTCTCTCTTTCTCTATCAATTCTTTCCCAATTCTACTGGAAGATCTAATGCAAAGTTGAAATTCAAGGCTTCCGAAGACCACGAAGACAACGAGAGATCCATGAAGACTCGACCCAAAAACGATCTTGAAGACAAAGATCATGAAGATTTTCTCTTTGAAGATATGCCAAAATGGTTGAACTAGAATTGTTTGAAAGGTGAAATCAGTACCAAGTATTTCACTGTAATTTCTCTGCTCATTTCAAAACCCCTCTAGTTTTCTTTTCCTTGGACTAAAATTGAATAGAAAAAAGAAAATGGATGACGATCTCAAAAATTTTATGGAAGATGTTAGAATGCTTTAGAAGGGAATCAAATATATTAACCAATGTGAGAAAGCTTTCATTTTTTTGCAATTAATGTTAAGATCTGAAGAGATCTAATATTCTGGATCAACATTGTGATATTTCCATTTCGAACTACAAAAAAGGAAAAAAAAGTGGTTGAACTGGTTATGGAGTTCGTTGTTCTCTCTATGGCCTTTCGGTGTAGTGTTGGATTTGATCCATCGCTACCTTGAAAATCCACCTAGTATAGCCTATCATTTCTCTAGCTGAATTCAGTTTGAAGGAGGAGAGTGGGAGGTTGCTTGTTTCCTGGGAATTTAATTTCCCTTTGACTACAGTTTCTTTGGATACTGTCCGACGTTCTCAATTTTAAGCTGATGAACCACGCAGACCTTCTTTTTGGACAATATGGGTTGAATTCAGTTTGAAGGAGGGGAATGGAGAGGTTGCTTGTTTCCTGGTAATTTAATTTCCGACTACAGTTTCTTTGGATACTGTCGTTCTCGATTTCAAGCCGATGAACCACGTAGTCCTCTTCCTTGGAGATTTCAGTCCTTCTTCCATCTTTCTTCTTCTAATTTGTTCTAGTCTGATGTTCTTCTCGATTTTCTTTTTCTTTAAAAAAAAAAAATTTGTTAGAGCCACATCATCTGGTTACACACGGTTCCCCAAAGGCGGTTGTACATAACAAAACTGTATATATATATATATATATATATATATATATATATATATTTATATATATATAAACACTAGTAGTAATGAAACGTCCAATGGACGTTTGCCCAGTGGAGAGAAAATATATGATAAAGAAAGTCATACAAGAAAATGTATAACAAAGCATGAGATTAACAACTTTACAAAAATAAAAATAAGAGCAACGAAAATTACAGTTGTGAAAAAAAAATCATAATAAACATAGATCAGAGAAATTATAACAATAACACTAAACAAACGACCAAGAGAACCTTTTTTTTTTTGTTTTTTGTTCTTTTTACAGATTTGGAAAATAAATTTCCAGATTTGTGCACATTTAGAAATAAATTTAGTAATAAACAATAGATCAAAGTATTCGTAACAAAACACTAAACAAACGGCCAAAAGAAAAAAAGATTTCGTTTACAGACCTAGAAAATATTCCTAGATCAGTGCAGATTTGAGAAAAACGTTAGAAACTTTCATAGATCTATAATAAAACGTCAGAGATTTTATACTAATTTTAGATTGGTAGGGTGAGCGAGTGATGGTGAAGAAAGTGGAAAACTGAAGAAAAAAGAAGGGAAAAAATTAATATACAAATAGAAATAATAGAAAAACAAAACTTTCAGATATAAAAAAAAAAAAAAAAAAAAATCCCTCCAAATTTGAGAAATAAATTTTTAGATCTCTAAGTTCAGAAAAATATATGCTAAAATCCTAGAGGAAAATACATATCAAACCAAAAGAAGAGAAAAATACATATAAAAACAGAAATAAAAAAATAACAACTTTTTCAGGTCTAGAGAAAAGAAGATCGGATCTATAAGGATTTGTTAAAAAAAAAAACACCAAATATCCAACCAAAAAAATGATAACAACAAAAAAATTATACAAATATAAAACGAAAATAAAAGAAAAAAAATTCTAGATCTGAGAAATAAAATCTCAGATTTGTGTGCGTTCAGAAAAGAAAATGATAAGAAATAAATAAGCGGCTACGGAGAGAGGGATAAAATAAATGAAGAAGAAAAATCTAATATTACATCAAACGAAAGAAGAAAAAAACCTCTTAGATTTGAAAAATTATAACTCGAGAAATAAAACGTAAAAAAAGAAAAAAAATTCTTTCTAAGTTTGAGAAAATGCATATTGAACCAGAAAAAAGAACAAAAAAATAATATACAAACAAAAATGAGGAAATATTAACATTTTTCAAAAACGAATAACAGGCTCTTCAAATATGTGAAGATCTATTTTGATCTGTAATGAAAAAAAACGACAGATGGCTGGAAATCGCAGATCAAGTTGAGGTTGAGATGATGGAAACTGAGGGAGGGAGGGAGGCATTGGGGCTGGGCTCATCGCTTTGGTGGTTTGGGTTTCAACAAGACGAAGAAAAATCAAGGGTCGCGAGATAGAGAGAGACAGAAAAGGGAGGGGGTCTGAGTTGAGAGAGAAACTCGAGAAGGAGATGAAAAGAGATGGATTTGCAAAGAACAACATACAAACGAAGAAGAACATACAAACAACCCACAACATCCAAACTCAAAACATACAAATAAAGAACATATCTCCAGATCGAAAGAGAAAAAACCAACAAGACCGCGCAAAAAAAAAAAAAGACAAAAAATACAAATCCAAATACGAACAACCAACAATATACAAACCCAAATCATACGAACAACCAACAACAAGAGAAAAAAAACCTACAAAACAACCAGGACGAAAACACAGAGAGAAGAGAGAAGACGAAGAGAAAGCGAGAGAAGAGAAAAGACAACAATAGAGAAAGCGAGAGAAACTGGAGGGAAAATGAAGAAAGAGAGAGTACAGAAAAGAAAAGAGAAGAAGTAAAAGAAAGACAAAAGATGAAAATGAAATAAAAAGGCAGAATAAGGAAAAAAAGAAGAAGATAAAGCTGCACCCCTGACACAATTATATTAAAAAGGCCAAAATATCCCTATCTAAACGGATACAAAAGAAGATATAAAAGAATAGAAAAGATAAAATACTTTAAAAAAGATGGAATATACGAAGGATGACAATTTTACTATTCACCTCTATCGCCACTTATTTATTCACTATATATATATATATATATATATTGTAATAAAAGGCTAAACTTAATATTTTAAAATCTAGATCTCCATCTTAAGTATTATTTTTAAATTTATAATATAGGTGTATAATAATATATTCATTTAATCTATAATTCTTAACTTTTAAAAATTGTGTCTCTTATTTTTATAAATAGCCACGCCGAAAGTCGAAGCTCAGATTGAGTTTGAAACTTTTCGAGCATAATGACTAAAAAAATGCTCAGCTTACTTGCTTAGGAGATGCCAAGAATTTTGGTGCAAGAAGAGGTCGAGCATGCTTGCTCGGGAAAGCTAAGCATACTGCTCGTCATACTTGCGCTTGGAAGTGTTGAGCGTACTCATCCAGGAACCCGAGCAACTTGCTCAAAAACTAAAAATTATTAACAGCACAAGGATTACGATTGTGAATGAGGGAGCATGTGAAGTAATCAATTTGCGGCATGAATATTCCACCTAGGCCTAGGGTGTCAAAATAGATACTAAAGTAACATGGGTTAACTTTGTTGACATTACTTTTACTTCACCTATAAAGACCCAACCACTATAAATAGGAGTGGGGGAGGGGGACCAATGGTAACTTATGTGCAAGTGAAAAGAGAGAAGGCACAAAGTGAGAATTAAAATAGAGAATTGGTGGCAAGAAAAGAAAGAGAGCGCAAGTGAAAGGTAAGGAACGGTCAAGAGTGAAAAGTGAAAACAAAAGGCGAGGAGGAAAAGAGCGGTGCTAGGCAAGGAAAGAAAATAGAGCATCCGTGAGAGTAAGCAAGCTAGAAAAGTAAAAGGGGATGTTAGTGAAGCGAGGAAAAGAGAAAAATAAAGGAAAAGAGGGAAACGTTTGACAATTGTTAAAAATTTTCGATTAATCTAAGTGGAAACTATGCCAATCGTATGAACAAGCTTGTGGATTATTTGTTCATTATCTGCTATTAAATTATGAATCTAACTAACCATTTACTATTGGTTTTGTGGTTGTTGAAATATTAGTTGTTTTTGTGATGCTATTATTTGTTATTACAACATGTGTTTGCTAATTTTTTGAATAGTTGAAAATGGCTAAAATTGGCAAGTTTGTGCAATTTTTCCGTCACTCATTAAATTGCACTTACAAAAGACACTGCTTGAAGCATGTCCCTATATTAAGTTATATGCTTGTGCAAAAGACATTGCTCTAAGCATGTCCCCATAACAAGTTGATGGAATTATAGAGACAAGGTTAGCCAATTTGTTATGATTAAAAGACTCAACTTGAGATGTTTCAGTCCTTAGATTGGTACCATATTTGATTATGGGACAATATAATATATCTAATGGTGTGGATATAGTCTTTGGTGATGTATACCCTATGGCAAGAAGCCGTTGAATCCTGTGAGAGGACAACCTTATGTGATGAAGGGGAGTAAAAGGCGCACAACCCACCTGGGGGGTAAAATCATGCATGCAGATTATAGAATACCGTGAACAGTGAACAATTATAAATATTTGAATTTGGGATAAGATGAGATAAAGAGAAAAGAATGAGCCCATTGATAAATGTTGGATTATTTGATATATTCTTCATACAATATGACTATGTTATAGTCAACTTTGTATTGATAATTGCTGCAATTATAGGTAGTAATTCATTTAGATTAAAATTAAATACATGTTTGTCTATTGTTTCACCTTCATATTCTTCAATATTTGCTCATTATAAATTGTTCATGATAATCTATTTATTTGTTCACATTACTGACACTAACTTCACTTACTGAGTTGTTGAACTCACCCATTCCCTTTATCATATTTTTAGATAGAACTATACAGCAAGATGACCATTGAAAACTTTATGAGCACAACCGTTACCATCATTAATTGGATAACTATATCTAATTATCAGACGGAGGAATGTGTATTTACTCTTGAGTATCTACCCGTCCTAGGATAATAAATGACCAATGAAAAGACATATGGGGAAACACCTGGTTTCCCTCTAATCCCCCAATAGTGGAGTTATACCAACCACCAGTCGCCCCTTCCACAATAATTCTTATCCCTCCAGTAGAAAATGAGTACCTAGATTTTCCCATGGAAGACTTGTCCCTTGAGGAAGGAAATTTGAGTGGGACTTATCCCACTACAACAAAATCAGCTTTTTGCTGCAATAAGCATAAAAAATTGTCGTAAAACACCAACACTGACAAAATCTTATGGTGGCTGGTTTGTAGATAATAAAATGCCAATTTAAGTATGAAATTCGGCAAAAGTATAATCTGTTGCAAATGTCAACTTATTACGGCAACTCCAGTCGTTGCTAATAAGAAAAAAAATTGTTAGAAATATGTCTATTAGATCATTCAACATCGTACACTATACTTAATTGCCACGCAGATATGTTGCCACAAAAATATTTTTTGCATCAAGAAACTTTGTCACTATATCCTTTCTCCTACAAATAGTAATTGCCGCAATAGATTACCATTGACTGCATACATCACCACAAAAATTTGTCTCACGCAAAGAGACATTATCGAAACAAGAGTTTAACCATGAGAAGTATCATTGGGGGTTGGTTCTATTAACAAGTTGATACCGCCGCTAAAACACAATTACTGCAACCAAACATTACCAACAAAAATTTCTCTTGACAAAAAGTTTTGTTGAAAAAGCTACAATGGTCATTTTGATCTTGCATGCAGCTCTAAAATGTTGTCACTAAAACATCTTTTCTTATAAGGATACATTGTGGGTAATAAAACACTCCAACTATATATATATATATATATTGAGTTGCATTTTAGGGAGAAATATTTACTGCTCATTACATATTAGTCAAATTTAATGCCCATATTTGCTACCTGTAATGGTCTTTGGCCATAATTTTTTCAATGATTTTTATAGATTTTTACCATTGTTATAATGATCAATATGACATAATGGTCATTAATGACCTAAGATAGAATGTTCACACAATCTGATATACTTTGTTGATAACACCGCTGCAGAAATGCCATCATCATAAAAACTGATTTGATATAAACTCTATCAACTCCAAAACTAGCTAAAGCACTTCCATATATACACACATATTTGATACATTACTTTTGTTACCATTAAACATGATCCACATAAAGTGCCAACTTCACAATCAACCAATATAAATAACATAACAAAACAAGAATTTTCAACAATATGACAGTTTGCAGAAGCACTTCATACATCTAGATTCAAGAACTGCATGGTGAATAATTTGATTTACTAGTCAAAAGCATGAGATGTGGCCTTGGCTTAAAAACACATTTACTCCAACTCACTTAGTCTCTCAGGCAACATTGTTTCTTTAAAATAAAGTCCCTTTCAGTCCCCTTACTAATTGATCAAGACCTATTGCATAAAAATAACAAGAAAACCTTATCTATTACTATCATGTTATTAATAAATTTCAAAACTAGCAGACTGGAATAACTCTAAGTAGAGATAGCTCATCAATAACTTTCTACTCTTAATGATAGTTTCTGGATTCATTTAATGATTCATAGCGTAAATATCCAATGCCAAAAAAATTTGCAAGGTAATACGCTATCTTAAATATCAAAAAAACCAACCCTACCATTTGTCAAATAAATTGCAAATAATCACTTTTATCTAAATGCATGATATGCTATAACGCAGATAATATAGGGACTAATAATTGCATACTCGGACTAGGAATGCAAATGAGTAATATGACCCTGTCAATATGCATTTACTGTATGACCTTCCTATCACTTCCAACCAAGCCACATCCTAAGTTGCTCCACAAATATTTTTTTCAATACCATCATCCCCATCAACTAGTTGATCAACCTTCAGCAACAATTCAAAAAATCAAAAGCAAATATGATTTCATGTACTCAAGATGCCTAGGCATCAATGAGAGTCTCATTATTAGACTCCCTTTGAGACTCCAGATCTTTCATGCAAGTGTTCATCAATTTCTCATAGTCTTTAAATTGGTTCTTGAATTCTAGTAAATCAAATTCAGTGTCTTTAATTGGTTCTCGTACAAATTTTCATCATTCTTGTTCTTCTCGTTCTCCTCAATAATGCATTGATAATCCCTCCTATTGTTCCCCAATGAAATAGATAGTTCAAGTATAACAGAGTGACATAGTCCTGTTGCTAACTTGGTTGATGTCTTAAAACCTCCTTGAACACTGCATTAGCTGCTTCATCCATGTTCCCACCCAACTCGATCTCATTCAACCGCTCAAGCATCAGATTCTACATCCATAGATAATGAACACGATTATGTAATATTTATGACGTTTAATTTTAAAAATATCAATAGATTTAACCACTTACGTAATTTTGTTCTGCAGTGTTGGTGATAAATCTACCTTTCATTCTTAACCATGCACTTCTTTATAAAAAGCTACCAAATTCAGGGCTTGTTTGTTCTTTATCATCAAAGACTTTGTTAGGTACTCCAATCACATAGGCAAGAAATAACTCTTTTTCATAGATGAATATACTACCTACAACTTACTGTTTCCTCCATAATCCTAACGAATGGCTTCTTGCCACTTGCGTGGTTGATTAGTGGCCAAACACGGCCTCCAAAATTTAGTAAACAATGGTGTTCATAAGTTTTCTTTGTTCATACAACAAAGCTCAACAAACACACAGAAATAGAATATTAGTAGATATATTGAAGTCAACTACTATTTGTTTCATAAGTGAAAAGTTATAACTAACAAAAAGAAATAAAGGGAACTAACCCAAAGGAGTCATCGAAAACAAAAGGAAGCATGTTGGTTCAATTTTACTAGTATCAATCCAAATGTGGCTGCTCAAATGAGAGAATATTTTGAAATCTCCTCATGCTAAGATAACCATTTGGCCGTCCCTCCATAAAAGGTGAATTTGCAAATAGAGCTATTTCTATCTGTTTTATTTGTAATAATAGTAAGTTGCCAAACAAGGCCACCAAAATTTAGTACACAACGAGAGACCATTACTAAATCGAGGCATACGGAGTTATTGAAGAATGAGCACTTGGAGTAAAGATAGAGGCACCATACATACTTTATAGTCATTAGTCTTGATCAGCAAACCCATCTTGTGCAAAGAAAGCCAAAATCAAGTTTCCTAACAAACAAAGCAATATTGTCAATAGACAATTCATGGTATGACTCAAGAGTACAGTAAAGCCAACCAACTATCACTTATTTCTTCAAACTAATGTAGCCAACTAGCTATCATTATAAAGTATCATTACAAAATATTGATCTAGTAACCAAACTTAAGTAGTACATTATAAGCCATAAAAGTAGTGAAGTTGAATATATTGCAAATTGTAAGAGAAGACATATTGAAGACATGAAAATTAACAAAATTCAATGATTTAAACAAATTAAATAAAGACAATCAGAGTGTGGAACTTACAGTTAAAGGCCAACCCTTTAGGCATATCACTATGTGCATTTTCAACCCCATAAGTGCAACCTGTTGATACTATTAAATCATGGACAAACTCACTAATGGTATTTAATACAAGCATTTTGAGGACTCACATGATATCAGATATATCTTACAATAGTCCTTTAGAGCTCTATTGTATCTGATTCCTCGTCATCCCAAATTGCAAACCATCAAATATCAGATCTTTTAGCATGCATCAAATATCAATTTTTACATGCTTATTGTACTAGAGAATACAAAAAGTTTCTATATGTTTCGTAAAGTGAATCTTATAGAAACTTAAGAGTCCAACTAATATATCTGGAGACTAAATTCATTAACCCCATGATTTTTTTCACTCTATTTTTTAGGAGCATATGAGTCTTGACTTGTTAAAAACTTTAGGTTGCACCAAATCAGCTTTCAAGATGTGCATTTTCTTATATTTGTAGGACTTAAAAAAATAGTACAAAAAATGTAGTAAGTTTAAAGGCAAATAGAGTAAATTTATAGCAACCGCACATATACACACACGCACGCGCGCGCGAGTACGCACACACACATATATATTGAGAGCCAAAGGTTATATATTCACCAAAATGGTAAATATTTATGCTTCTCTAGGGGGAAGATGTGCAACAAGTATACCCTGGCCAGATGGCAAAGTTTCAACATGTCAAATATTCTATAAATAGAATTGTAGAAAATATACTACACATGAACACCTAAGCAAATAGAAAGAAATAAAAATTATCTTGCAGCATCAGACAAGAACCTACAAGAAAACTAATACTCCTGGTATTGCTTATGTTTTTCAATATGCCTCAAATTAACAGGAATGAGTTTATTTAAATTTTGGCAAAAACAAAACAGAAAGAAATGGCTTAACTTTGTAGTGAAAAATACCTAATGTCTCTCTTCAAGCTTCTCAATATGCTTATACCATGATAACAACTGCACATAGATCTAAAAGAAGATATGTTAAATGAAAAAATTGCAGTAAAAGAAATCGAGAGAAAATGAAATGGGACCAAAATCGTTGTAACTAGAAAATCCAATAATCTGATCTCCTCGTTTGTTTGAAATCTTCTCTTACTTTACCAATTGTCAAGTCCTCCTTTGCACCTTTGAACAGACTAAAAAGGCCAACCTAAAACAGATAATCTCAGCTTTAAACATAGCTAAAATTGTTGAAATACAGGTGGCAGTAACACACAGCCACATAAAGGTATCATACATTAGTTTTGCAAAAGCAAAATTAAATTGGGTTTTTACCTTACTATCGTGCTCGAAAAAAGGAACAAAAAGGGATTTGACTAACTGTGGTAAGGAGAGGCTGAGTACTGATTTATGGTCATCGTTTGTGTCTCACCAAACACGACAAATAAGAAATCAATGGATGTGTGTGTGTGAGAGAGAGAGAGAGAGAGAGAAAGTTATACCAAACTAGGGGTTGGGAGTTGTTTAATCAAATCATTGTGGATCTAGACGCTCGAATACTTGAGAAGAAGAAAAACGATTTTCAAAACTTACCTTGGAGCACATCGAAGACCTTGTGGGAGTGGAGAAGTGTTGGCTGGGAGAAGTTTGAAGAAGGTGGTGTTAAGTGGAGAAATTGGGAGACAGAGAATGAAATGAGTAAAAGAAATTAGGGTTTAAAAAACATTTTTTATAGGTGGGTTTTTGGGATGGTTCTAAATTGATGCAAAAAGTCTAATCCATTGCTATTTCAACAATATTCTTTGCGGCAAAGTGAAAATGGACGGGATTAAAGCTTTTTGCGATGTGATTTTGATTGTCGTAAAAACTTTTGCCACAATTGCCTAATACTAACGATGGTTTTTCTGCAATGCATTTTTTGCCACCAAAAGAAATTTTTCCTTACAATTTTGAAATCGCCGCATGATTTCTTGCCGCATGATTTCTTTTCGTGATTGTCCAAGATGGAAAATTTTTTTATGTAATTCTTCTATGTATAAGAAAGTTTTGTATCTTTTGTTGGTCTTTTTATCACACAAAAACAATCCACTTTTTTATGTATGGTTCATCCTCTTATTCTATTATGATGTTCTTTGACATATTCACTTTTATTAGCCACTTGTGCAAAGTGCTTACTCCCATACCAACATTATGGAATATAGTGTTCTCTACTTGGCAAACAACGTAGGAATGATAGTGCTCGCCAACTCGGTGAGGAAGCATAAGGAGGGTTGTTCGCCAACTCGTAAAGGATAATGGAGCTCTATATCTCGACAAACAACCTAAGGTGTAATAGTATTCTCGATCTTGGCAAGCAGAGTAATTAAAGGGTAATGGTGCTTGCCATCTAAGCGAGCAACCTATAGGAATAACCTTGTAAACATATGTGAGCAATGCCATAACAAAGTCCTTGCCATTAGACTAGTATCATTCATGGGTAAAATTACTCGCCTCATGACGAGCAAAGACGCAACAGAAGTGAAGTACTCATACCATGGCTAAGCATCTCGGAGACAAAATAAGAAATGTATTCGGATGCGACAAAAATGATAAGTGATAGTATAAATTTAAAAAAAAAAAAAATTATTGGAATATTATTAGTTTAATTATTAATTCATTTTCTAGATAATTTAAAAAAAAAATCTGAACCGTGTCATGTATGTATATGCATGCATGCATGTCTGTCAGTAGGCTAGAAATTAATATGGTGTTTTCATTCAACCTATTCAAGATATTAATTATATGTCAGTAGGCTAGAAATTCTCTATGGGTCCTCAAACCATATATATATATATATGCATGGATATTGATAGAACGGGACATATACGGCATCAGAAACAATTAATATTGTAGAAAATGACATGTTTAATTGTTAGTACCACTAAAATGACTTGATGAATTGTCCTGGTAGACGTGGGCAGACATGTTATAGGTGGGTCCTCAAAAATGCAATAATTGTTGCTGCTGTTGATTTATATTCTAAATAGGTTGGAATCTAACTTTCACTATCAGAATTGGGTCTCTACCCAAAGGGGTCCCCCACGTACACCATCCCCACACTGGTAAAACAATCCAAAACCCTAGACCTCATGACTAGACCCATCTACTAAATAATTCAACCCCATCTATATAGATCTCCAGTCTCAACCCAAATGCACTTACCCAGCTTTATCTGCAATTTTGAATCTCTCTTCTTCTTTTAATTTGGTTTTCATAAATATTAATTGGTACTGTTGCCTTATTTTTTTTCGAAAATTATTGAATTTTTTTATGATTGATATATGGGTACTGTTATATATATATATATATAAATGTGCTTAATTACTTCATCTATATCAAGTTTTATGCATAAATAGTATATTGAATTCAGTATTATAACTCATAAGTAATAGTACTATTAGGGTTTCATGCGTTTTCGATAAAACAATGAATAGGCCATGTAGCTAAGGTTTCCTATCATGAAGCTGCGTGGTCCTGAACTCAAAGTTTCAATCCTTCTCGTTTGAATTTGACCCGTTAGATACAAGAAGTATTTCATCTCATCTCATCTCATCGTTATAATCTTTTCAAATTCTCACACAAAATATTATAAACAATTCAATTTTTCAAATCCTAAAATAATAATAATAATAATAATAATAATATTATAACAATATTAATTTTATTCAACTTTCATTTCAACTTTTTATCCAAACGGCACCTTATATTGCTAGCTGATAAAGGATTGGCTAGTTCCCTCCATATTATATATATATATATATATATATATATATATATATATATATATATATATATATATATATTGGTTTGTCTCATAATCTCCGATTCTATCCGCGGGTGAATCTCATGCAAATTAAACAGGTAGGGGTTGCAGCTAATTAAATTTTTGTGGAGTAAAGCTAAACCTAATAATGATTTGTATTCCCTCAACCAACGTACCTACTTGAATATTGATGATGTAATCCAGTACTGCACATGGATCTAATTTAGGATTACCTTATCCATTTGTTTTAGGCACGCAAAGAATTAACTAGCTATATATATATATACACACATATATATATAAAAGTAATACTAAATATAGTTATGAGTTGTGTAAATATCACGCATTTTTTTTGAAAAAGAATGTTGTACACTATTAAAAAATTTATATTTTATATATCATGCATCTTATATTTATCACTATTTTTCAAAAAGAGTGTGTGGTGCTTGCACACTCTATAGCTGAAAATATCACTTTTCACCCTGAAATATGGAGGAGCTAGCTACTAGCTACATGTTCGTCATGAGAATCGTTTAAAAAAATCCTTCGCCAATACCCATATTTATAAACAACTGCTAATTTAATTCCTATATATACCGCGAATGGTCATCCATCGTAGATTTAATTGGGGATTGGAGGCCGATCGAGTATCACTACTATAAGAAAAATAGATTTTTGTGATTAATTTATTGTAATTAAAAGATTATTTATAATTAATTTTAGTTAGAAATAATTATTTTATTGAAATTAACTGATCACAAAAATTTATTTTTTTTGCAGGACACGTACGTACGTACGTGTTGAATGAAGTGATAAAAAAATAACAGAACGCGGCTTTAGTCAGCGCGCAACGGGAAATGATATTTTAAGATCAATAAAGCTGAATGAGAATGATGCGCATGCATGCTAGCTATTGGCGCAGTGCAGATATGTGTGGAGAAGAACTTTTTGTCTTTCATGAAATTGTATTTTATGAGCGGATTTGTGGTAAGGAGTGTTTTGTTTGCGCATGCATGTGCCTGTAGAGAGAGAGAGAGAGATGTTTGTTTTGTGCATTCTTCACGGGTCTCACATATTTTTGTTCTAATTCATACTGAAGACATATAATATAGTCAAGAGATCATCGATCGATCGAGCTAGCTAGCACCGGATCACGTACGTCGGTAGCTCGATCTATATTAGTTGTGGGGCTTTCAATCGACATGTGACATCTAGTAACAGTACTACTACATGCATGCATGCATGTACGTTGATGTTGTCGTTGTGCCTGCTAGCTGCGGCATACATCGTGCGCACATTTATAAATTCATCACGAGACATGCTGCATACATGATGTATTGACCTTATAATATGCGGGAAAAGCACCACAATATTAAATGAGTGACCATGCATACTCTGCCTTTAGATAACAAGCAAGCCTCTATATATACAATTTTAAGTTGTGTAAATACTGCATATTCTTTCTTTCTTAAAAAAAGTTGACTGAAACAGATTTGCTTTATTGATAATTAGGAAATACAAGCATATATTGTCTTTCATTACAAATTCCATAACAGTAGGCATGCAGCAGGAGCTTCTTCTAATTACCAGATCTGTTCCTCTTCATGTTGTTCTATATTTATAGCTAGCATAGTCTATATTAATATTGTCTCATCATTTGATTAGCCATAAAAGCATGCATAGTTATATATATATGGTACTATCTTGACATAAAGAATTTCAAGATTTATAACAATATTATTTGATGTGGAATTCTAGATTTAGTATGCACTGTGTTTTGGTCATCAAGTTAGATTTTTTATTGTTAAGATATAAAATAAATGATAATATTTAGTTCTTTTCATCAGCTTAAACTTCGAGGACAACTGGCTATCAATTTTTTTTTTCTTGTAAATAACATGAGTACTCTTAGAGTTACAAATTTCGTTCACCCTCATTCCTAGTTAGATTCTTGCCCTAGTATGGGGGTGACTCTTTATTATAAATACATGCATAAATGTTATAAGCAAATCATTTTATTAGCTTGGCTATTTAGGATTTGAAAAATTGATCTACTAAGCAACTGATCTACACAAAATACCTACTTTTTATTTTTATCTTTTTAGTATGTGTGTGGTGTAGAATTGCCGAGTAGAATAACCCTTAAGATTTATATATGAAATTATCTACATGTAATGTTTTTTAGAATTATGAAATGGACACTCATTTGGGCTGAAGTTGATCATGGGCCATTGCACATTTTTTTTTTATAGATGAAATGATGTACATGTAATGTTGTGGTCCATTTTATGAAATTCAACCCAAATAATTTTGTTTTTGTTCATGCATATTATCATAATTCATCCATCTAACCCAATTTCGTTGGGCCTTGGACCCATCTATTACGCCTTGAGTCCACTTTACTAGTTGATTTGTGGACGCTTGAATTTAAATTGGATTAAATGACTTGTTATATGTTACATTTATTTATTTGTTTTTCACAAAACTTATGACATATCTTTTCATAAAAAATTATAAAAGATGGGTCTTTTAGTCAGGTTTTTAATTTTGCCTAAAAAATGGTAAACAGCCAAATCCTTATAATTAAGTTATCTTCAAACATATACATTTCGAGATGAACTATGTTACGGTGGAAAACATGGTTCAAGAAACATATTATATATATAGTGGTCATTAACATTCAATGTTTGATCATTTTATTAAAATTCATCTATCAATTTTGAAATATAAATATTTTTTATTGAAAGAAGACATTATATTCTTTTGTACTTATTTTTTAATTTCCAGAATTATTTTTTAGAATATTTGAAATCTTTTATCAAGAGTATTTTTATTTAATTTTGTGTTTATATATAAATATATTCTCAGTTCTAATGTTTTCTGTTTTTAAAAATCTTATTTAATAGCGTTTATTTTGTTTTTATTGAGAATGTTTAGGAAAGGGAAATGGGTACATTGTCAAAATTGAAAGTTCTGGGGGAATTGCTGCTTGAGTTCTTTGAGGCCGGAAGTCTCTGCTTATTCTCCTAAAAAGTAAGTTTGAAGCAAGCCATGTGGCCGCCGTATGTGGCCTAATTACGGCGGCCATCACGGCCTTCTGCATGCACATCAGAAGTATAGACCTTTATTTTACTGGTTTTGCATAAATTCTCTAACTCATGATGGCACCTCTCACGCCTCAACCATGGAGAAAACTCCCTAACGGCCACTACTGATAGAAAATAAAGAAAAAACATAATAGTCATATATAATTCAAAAGATTGAAAAATGGAAGAGTAATGCTATATGCAGTTGTGAGTGTGCAAGCGCCACGTAATGACTTTGAAAAAAATGAATAAATACGGGACTTACATGAAAAAAAATTAATTTTTAATAATAGATCTCACTTTTTTTTGAAACGATTACATGACATTTATACATTCTAAAATTGCATATAATATTACTCATAATGGAAACCTAATTAAGGCTAGAGGACGTAAAGTACTTATAAGTTCTCGTGAGGGTCAAGATAGGCAAACCAGTTTTAGCAGGTTGCGAGGAACTGAGGATACATGATGAATATATAGTAGGAAATTAAACGAGTGGCAATGGAGCCCGCGGTACTGAAACACACTTAATTTGGAGACAGGCATGATTGTCATAGCACTACACCAGATTCTATTTTTGTGGCGGACGAAACCGTCACGAACAAAAATTTTACCGTCGCATAAACTTTTTTAAAGATAGACACCGTTAACGT
Source organism: Juglans microcarpa x Juglans regia (assembly GCF_004785595.1). Lineage (NCBI taxonomy): Eukaryota > Viridiplantae > Streptophyta > Magnoliopsida > Fagales > Juglandaceae > Juglans > Juglans microcarpa x Juglans regia. The sequence goes on from NC_054596.1 coordinate 22,780,390, forward strand.
ATTGGCACAACAAAGACATCACTAAATATTTCTTGTGATGGTTTATTGTACAACTATCATAAAAAATATATTTTGTGATGGTTGATGGTCTACCGTTAGTTCCATCATGCGAACGTGATGACAATTTGTGACAGTTCATTTCCATCAGAGAAAATAAGTTCAAACATATGAACATCATGTTTACCTGATCATGTATCATTCGAACGTTATTTTTCTTAACGTTCGATTATGTTAGTTTGCACTGTTAATATATATGTTTGCACGTACCATTGTTTCGTACGTTTGAATTGTGATGTTCAAATTTTAAATGTGAACGTCCATCAACAAAGGTTCGAACGTGAAAAAATAGACGTTCGGACGGTTTGAAAATACGCTTGAACATTTTTTTAAAATGCGACATTCGAATGGTACTATATAGTTGAAACACTGGATTGTCATTAGTTCAGACGTAAAGGGATATACGCTCAGGTGTGCAAGGATATGTTTACACTTTCGAGAACAATACATGTTAAAATGTGATAGTGTATGATCGAATGTTGTTATCGCACGTTACATATTTATGTTTTGTTTTTTTTGAACGTGATCACACGTTCAAACGTGTGAGTTTTGCATTCGAACGTATGGCCAATCAAAACTAATAATTAGATAAAATTAAATATCATTCAAATTGTATCATACACAACAAAGAGACAATCTTTGAAATGTTTGAGAGGGTACAAAATAAAATTAAATCTACTGGATGATAAATGTTTCAACCAAATATTAAAGTTCATTTTTTCTTCTTTGCCCAACCACTGCAATCCTGCGGTAGTGACATGACACGTTACATCTGAACCAACATCTCTCTCTATATCTGTTGTTGAACTTCATTACGTATTCTTTCCTCCTGGTCCCTTTGCTGCTCTTACAAATGCGTCTCTAAATCTGACTGTTGAGATAGAAGATCCTCAAACTCTTGCTTTCTCAACTTCATTTGCTCAATTTCTTAGCGCACAGAGTCCAAATCTTTGAAAAGATTATTAACTTTTGAACTTGAGGCCATGGAGGATGAGCTGACACGCTTGAAAGAATGCCTCAACCCTTTGACCAAACCAGAATTGTTCCCGATGACCAACATAAATATGTCGATATCACTGGAAGAAGATTGCTCAGAGGTAGATTGTAACTCAATCATTTTCACCTACAAGAGATATAGAAACTACAATAAGTAACAAACAAATATAAAACCAAACAAAAACATAATAAACAAATGATATCTATGTTGGCATAATTATTCACAAATCTGAATTTTACTTACGTAATTATCTATAGTGACCGGATCAATCCACTTGTAGTTGACATCGGTATGGGTAGCAACATACACATGAATCAAGGAGAAATTTTTAGGATTATTGCTCTAATAAAGCCACATTAGCAAAATTAAATCACATTAGCACTGAATTAAAGAATATGAAAAAATGATTTAGATATAACAACTAATTACCATTTTCTAAATAAGACGTTGGAATGACCTTGAACCTGCACGATAATGGATTGTCAAAGACGACCTATTTTGTGTATTGATAGAACTTGTGTTGCAGGAAAAAGTAACAATGTTAAATATAACATATGCGATAGTGACATAATTTAAATAAGTTATAGAAAAATCTCAATTACCGGATAATTTGGGCTTGCAAAAAGGTCGTAACACTTCCTCCAATCATCTAAGTTCATTTATTAAAAATGTGCTTGAACAGACTCTTCAAAAGTCTCAAAGCTCTTGCAGTGTTAATGACACTGTCCCTTGAGATGCCGAAATAATGTTGCCATTAACTTATACACAGTTCTAACTTCCTTTTTACGATCGAAATTTAGCTCAAATTCATCTTAATTAGTGAATAATTAAGATATTGCGCATACAAACAGTAACATCACCTCATAAATAATAATTAAAATATTTGTAAAAAAACTTGGAGTATATAAACTCATCAGTACACGATTTCGAATGTGATCCTTAACCTCATTTGGAACATCTCCCCAAGATCGCGCGTAAAAGGGTGCATAAGTTCTAACTAGTGTCTTGACACTGGGGGAAAGCCAAGCTCCACTTTTATTGACAGCTGCAGTGCAGTAAGTGGGGATATTGACCTTGATTTTCCAATGCCTCCTCATTTTTTCCAATCCCAGCAAACGTGTTAAGCAACACCCTCGACGTGACAAGGAATCAACTAATATATTTAAAATGTTTAAAAACAGTTAATTCTCCCGAAATAAGATATAAATAATAAATTGTCAACAACAGTGTTCTTACTGTCAGGTGTTGACTGGTCTGCCTCTAGTGTATGAACTTCATCAGGGGTGGGGTCCTCAGGTGGAGAGCCCTTAACTAGTTCTGGACTTGGCGGCGGAGGCACATGTCTTCGTTGTCATTTCAGTGGCATCCTTCAAAGTCCCTATCATTGTTAATGAATTAGCTTGCAAATAATCATGATAAATTTATACCACAATCTACTTAAAATAAAGTATTTACAACATTTATTCTCCATCATCCTCATATGTATTGTCCTTCCTTGTTTCAGAATCTCATTCAATAACATCATTGTGGCATGCACCTCATCTATAGGATCTACCTTATCATCATCGTCATCATCATATTCTTGGTCCTCTTCTTCTCCTTCCTCATCCTCTAGTTCTTCCTCCTTCAAGTCGTCAAAATCTTCAATTGGATGATCACTTAATGTCGATGTGTCGAGATTTATGACTGGATTGGTACCAATGCACCAAGGTAAACAAATAAATTAATACCCTGTCCACTGTCTTGGTAGGCCTCTGTACTTGGAGTGTCATCTTCATTTTCACTAAGATCCTCCACTACCTATCTTGCATCATAAATATTCCGAGGAACAAACTTTTATATGACTCACCATCTTATCTCTCCACTATCTTCATTAGCCTTTTCCTTTGGATCAACCAAGTAATACACTTGGGTTGCTTGGCAAGCCAATACAAATGGATCATCTTCATACCATTTACATATAGTGTTGACACTCGTGAAGTGAGTATCTTTATGTATCGATACCCAACCATTGCCTAGATCTCACACTCACATTTAAATAAATATATAACATTCTTGCCCACACAATGACTTAATGTGAAGTAGCCGTACAATAAACGACGGTTTGCTATGTTTTCTACAGCTAGGATAAGGCTCACACTTGGCATCTTCCCACATTCTTGAAAAATTCTTAGACTTAGTTAGTCGGGTACTTGAGGCGTCCTCCTCACTTTCATCCATAAACATCCCAGCCCTAATGTCACCCAAGATCTCTTCCATCTCATCCCTTTCATTATCATCAACCTATTGCCTTATTTCAAAATCAGCAGCAATTTCAACACCTGATGATTGATATGGCTCACCACGCAATACCCATCGAGTTATTCTGTATCCATGCCATTAAAAAATAAGTGACCTTCTACATCATCGAAAGGAAGAGTGCTCAAATTTTTGCACCATTAACACAGGCACTTTATGTAACCTCGACTATCGGCAGAGCCCCGAGCAAAATCAATAAAGTTCTTCACGCCACATGCATACAAAAAATAGTATTTTCCAAGTCTCTCCACAAGACGTATCCAACTTTTGTCAATTTCTAAAATAACCTATGGATTAGTAATGACACACAATATCACATGCATCATGATGCAGCATTCACACTTTTTAAAAAAATGGTAGTTGGTCTATCTCATTCGAGATTATATCATGACATCTATATTGCACAAACATCGTCACTTTTGTTCTATCCATATTAGTAGAAATTTCGACAACCCCTTCCTATAGTTCTCCAAGTATACATGGTAGCGGAGGGATTGTCACTCTGCTAGCAGTGTCCCTGAAGAACAAATGAAGAAGATACCAGAATTTTCATTATTGAATGTGAAAAACAAGAGTGATAACGATGTGCAATATAGAAAATATAATCTCAAACAATCTATACTGGAAAAATCAGAAATTAATGGATACTCCATGTGTACACTAATTCCCAAACGAATTTAAGGTTATTCATGCAATGTCACGCACAACCTATCACATTGGAGGGCATATTTGGATCACCCTGGGCTTCTGGGCCAACGACTATGAAACCGGCCCAAGGCTTTAGCTTAGGGTTAAGAGGGCCACAACTGAAGAGCCCACAACCATAACTACGTGTAGATAACTCCCATAAAGTAGGAGGTTTGATCCACAGTTGGATGCGATTACCCTAGGGAAGATAACTCCTACAAAGCATGAGATATCTTTCCCGGTTAGTAAGGGATCATTAAGGATACGTACATATGAATGGTAATTAGAGCCAGTTTCCATTTACGCCACGTTCATATCCTTCTATAAATAGTCCATGAGAGGTAACAAATACTTCACTTCATCTTTTCATACACTTATTCTTCACCTCAACGCAACCAGTACCGCCCTTTGATTGTTGCAGGTGATCAGTGCGGTTGGTGGTGTGAAACACGTCCTTTACAGTGGCGCCATTTGTGGAATTTTTGAGACAGACATCAATGTGATTTTTACGTGCCAACCGTTGCTCAATCACACGTGCACCGAGACCCAAAAACAAGCGTGATGGAAGTGAAGACGAGGTTAGCAGAAACAAAAGAGAGGTTGAAGCAGGTGATGACAGTTGTTAAGCAACTGCAAAAGAAGAACTAGGAATTAAAATGGCAGGAGTATAATGCCCCAGGCCAGAATGGGCAAATTGAAGGATATGCGCACAGTGCGGAGGGGGTAAATAGCAACGAGATGGAAAAGAAAAAGATGCACAACGAGCTGGGCAGTCTAGTGGACAAGTACGAGGAGATGGCGAAGATGATGAGTGGTTCCTATTCCGTGGAGTAGCTTCTTACGCAGACGGACCTCCCTTACAGCGAAGAGGTCATGGCGGTCCCATTACTATCCAAATTTAAGGTACCATCGATCGACCTATACAATGGATCCAAGAATCCTGTTGATCACCTCGAAAATTTTAAATGCACATGACCCTCCACGGATTTCCCAGGGAGGCGGCTTGTCGCGTCTTCCCATTAACATTAAAGGGGATAACAAGTGGCTGGTTTGGAGCCCTATACCCCGGATCCATTGGCAGTTTTGAGGAGCTAGCAAAATAGTTACTTACACAGTTCATGGCAAGTAGAAGACGTCGTAAGTCAGTCACCTATCTGCGGACCATAAAACAAAAGGAGGGCGAGAACCTGAAAACCTACCTAGCGTGCTTCAACAAAGAAAGACTCACTACAGACAATCAAGATGAAAGGATCACCTTGGCTTCCCTCTTGGGAGGAATCTGGCCCCGAAGCCCGTTTATGGTGAAATGGCCAGAAGGACTCCGTTCACCTATGCGGAGGACACATTACAAGTTCTCTTGGAACCGCGAAAGCAGTCACCAAGACTGGTACAATGAGGGCACCAAAATGATGAACGCGACCGATACACTAGTCACCAAGACGAAAGGCACTGCCTAATTCACAACAAGCACAATGTGCAGGAGAACAATGGGGCAGCAAGAAAGGAAGAGCATTCGCCAGGCAGGGGCTAACGCCACTGCATGTATCACCGAACTAACTCCCATTGGACCAAAGATTGCATCACCCTAAAGAAGAGGGTCAACGAGCTGTCTGGGAGCAGGGAGTTAGAAAGGATGCGAGCCGATTACATCAGGCCGCGGAGGGAGGAGAATTGCCAATGAGAGCAAAGGCGAAGTAGAAGCCCTAAGCACTAGAGGTGGGAGAGACAAGGATGGGATAACTCTCCTTGGCCAAGAAGGGACCAAGAACAGGCTCCCCTTGGAAAAATCTGCACAATAGCAGGTGGTTTCGCTGGGGGCGGCGCCACAACATGAAGCAGGAAAGCCCACGCCCGCAAAACGAGATATCACGAGGTATACATGGCAGACAGGCCGCATAAATATCCCAAGACAGAGGCAACCCCGACCATTTCTTTTGGGGATGATGATTGCGAAGGGCTTATGTACTCCTATGATGACTCTTTGGTGGTCACGCTACTAGTTGCCAACTACACAATGAGAGTTTAGCCGACATTCTGTTTTGGGATGCATTCACCAGAATGGGTATCAACCTCGACAGACAGTGACCATCACCTTCTCCACTCAAGGGATTTTTGGGAGAAGTCGTTCAACCCATCGACACCATCACGCTTCTAGTTACGGCAGGACAAGGTCCCATGCAGTCACCAACATGACAAACTTCCTAGTGGTCAAGGCCCCATCATTCTATAATGCCATATTGAGACACCTGACCCTCAACAACTTAAGGGTGGTAACCTCTATTTACCACCTTAAAATGAAGTTCCCAATAGAAGGGGGAGTCGGTGAAGTCTGAAGCGAACAAATATTGGTATGCGAGTGTTATGTTCAGTAGGCAACTCAGGGGAGCAGCTGCCACTACCACCTCGGTTAGAAGAAGAACAAGACCTAAAAGCCAGGGATGAAAACAATCTGCTACAAGTCGAGGCTAACGAGCCCTTAGGGATAGTAAAGCTACACCCAGAATGCCTAAACGCCACCACAAGGGTTGGTACAAAGCTCTCACAGGAATACCGAGAGGCCCTAAAGCAATTGCTAGTCGAACACACGTATTCGCCTGGAGCCACAAAGACATGTCGGGGATCGAAAATACGGTCATAGAGCACATCCTCTGCATCTGTCTAGAGGCCAAGAAAGTGCAAAAGAAGAGAAGGTAGTTCAGAACAGAGAACTGCACGACCATAGCTGAAGAGATCGATAGGCTCTTAGCGGCGAGTTTCATATGAGAGGCGCACTACCCTGAATGGCTATCCAATGTAGTGCTTGTCAAAAAAGTCAACAGTAAATGCAGTATGTTTGTGGAGTTCACTAACCTCAATAAAGCCTATCCCAACGACAGTTTCCCACTCCCCGGATTGACATTATTATAGATGCTACAATCGGGAACAAATTTTTAAGCTTTATGGACGCCTACTCTAGGTACAATCAAATCAAGATGAATAAGGCGGATGAGAAGAATAAGATGTTCATAATTGACAGAGGACTCTACTGCTACTGAGTAATGTCCTTTGGATTGAAGAACGCTGGGGCAAGATACCAAAGGTTGGTCATTTGAATGTTCTAGCACCAAATTGGGAGACCATAGAGGTGTATGTGGACAACTTACTAGTGAAGAGCAAGGAAGCCGCCCAACAGTTAGTAGACCTCAGGGAATCCTTTGTAGTGCTACGCAAATACAAGATGAAGCTGAACCCAGCAAAATGTGCATTCGGAGTGAACTTGGGCAAATTCCTGGGGTTCATAGTCTCGGAGAGAAGAATCAAAGCCAACACTGAGATGATAGAAGCAATCTTGAACATGACGTTTCCATAAACTATCAACGATGCCCAATGACTAGTAGGGAAGGTGGCAGCCTTGAATAGGTTTGTGTCGAGGTCCACGGATAAATGCCTCACATTTTTTCGAGTTCTGAGGAAAGTACACCTTGGAACAAAGAATGTGACCAAGCCTTTCAAGAACTTAAGTGGTACCTGATGAACCCGCCCTATTGAGGTAGCCTAATCAAAGGGACATCCTATATATTTACTTGGCAGTATCCCCCTAAACTGTGTCCGCCGTCCTAGAAAAGGAAGAAGAAGGAAACCAGGCGCTAGTCTACTACATGAGTCGCGCCTTAAGGGGGGCGAAGTCAGATACTCACGGATGGAGATGTTGGCATTTGCACTAGTGATAGCCGCCAAAAGATTGCGATCATACTTCTAGGCTCACCCAATAAAAGTATTAATAGAACATCCTCTTGGGAGAGTGCTACAAAAGCCAGAGTCCTCAGGATGGCTAGTCGTGTGGTTAATTGAGCTCAGTGAGCACAAAATTAGCTATGCACCTAGAAATGCAATTAAGGGTGAAGCCCTCGTAAATTTTGCAGTAGAGTTCAATGGTTTCCCAGCAGAGATCGTAACACCACCCCTCGGTCGAACCTAGACAATCTTTTTCGATGGATCTGCCTATCAAGCAGGGGGCGACATTGGGATGCACATTATCACTTAAGTGGGTTGGGAGCACCACTACATGGCAACGCTCACCTTTAGGACCACCAATAATTAGGCAGAGTACTAGGCCTTGATAGTGGGACTATCTGCTGCCCAGGCGTTGGCCGCCAGAATGGTCGAAGTAAAAGCCGATTCCAAATAGTGGTGAACCAGGTAATAAGGGCCTAAGCCACCAAGAGGGAGAAGTGGAAGAAGTATCTCGAGCAGGTACTTGCGCTTTGTGACCAGTTCGAATACTTTTCTATAGTACAAAGCCCAAAGGCAGACAATGCAGTAGCGAACATATTGGCAAAGACAGCATCAACGAAGGTGACACAGAGTTACCATGGGAAGTATAGAAGAGGCTGATTGAGGTGCCAGCCGTTGGGATCCTAGTATCATAGGTGGGCCCGAGATGCCAGAATGGGCCATCGAGATAGAAAACCACTTAGAAACAGGGAAGCTCCCCTAAGGAAAAGAGGCGGCGAGGAAGATCAGGAGGAAGGCGGCACGATTTGTCAAAATCGACGGAGTTTTGTACAAAAAGTGTTTCACAACCCCTTAATAAGGTGTATCTCACCTGAAGAAGCACAATATTTCCTCGCAGAAATACACGAGGGCGTCTGTGGTAACCATTCGGGCGGCAAAGCCTTAGCAAGGAAAGCCCTAAGGATAGGGTAATATTGCCCAACACCCTCAGAGACGCCAAATAGTTCGCCAGAAGATGCACTCAGTGTCAAGCATACCCCCCAGTCCCACACTATCCACTAGAAAAAAAATATTCTCCATCATCTCCCTATGGCCCTTTGCCCAGTGGGGGGTCGATTTGGTCGGACCATTCCGATTGAGAAAGGGCAGGGTGAAGCACATGATAGTAGCAGTAGACTACTTTACGAAGTGGGCGGAAGCAGAGTCTCGGCCACCGTAACAGCAAAAGCTGTCACCAGGTTCCTATGGAAAAGTATTGTGTGTAGGTTTGGGATCCCTAACACTATAATCTCTGACAACGGGAAGTAGTTCGATTCAGAGCACTATTGGGTGTGGTGCCAGGAACTCGGAATAAAGGTAAGATACTCATCACCTAGGCACTTTCAAGCAAACGGCCAAGCAGAATCAACAAATAAGTCCCTACTAGGGATCTTGAAAAAGAAACTGGGCGACCAGATAGGCGAGTGGGTAGAAGAGTTTCCAGGAGTCTTGTGGGCCTATAAAACCTCAATGAAGACCCCAACAGGGAAGACACCTTTCACTCTGGCATTCGAAAGTGAAGCAGTCACCCCCACGGAAGTCAGCTTGCCCACATACCAGACTAGCTACTTTAACCAGGCGGAGAACGACAAGGCTCTAGGCAAGTAACTAGACCTACTAGAAGATATAAGAGAGGAGGCGGAAGTCCAAAACATTCCCAACAAAAGAAAAGTCGAGCAATACTTCAACAAGCAGGTTAAACCCAGATCATTCAAGGTCGGCGACCTGGTCTTGAGGGAAATAGGGGTCATGACCTAAGATGAAGGGAAGCTCAGCTGACAGTGGGAAGGGCCCTATGTAGTAGTTGCCAGAAACTGACCAAGGTCATACCAGCTCAAAGACAATACCCATGGAGTGCAGAGCACCTAAAGAGGTTTTACCCTTGAAAATTTTTTTTCCTTGTGCATTTATTTTAAAGACAATTTTTTGTTTCTTAGAATGTATATTTTGACCGAACTCAAGACAATGAAAATGGATAAGCATTTAGCACATTGCAGGCCAAGGCGGGCGTTGAGGTCAGAAGACCACACGACCTTCTCACCAAGTTAGCCACCAAAGGTCGAGTTACACACTCACGGTGCAATCAAAGCAGGCGCAGAGGTCAGAAGACCCCACAACCCTCTCACCAAGTTAGCCACCAACGATCGAGTTACACACTCGTGGTGCAATCAAAGTGAGCATAGAGGTCAGAAGACTCCATGACCCTCTCACCAAGTTAGCTACCAAAAGTCGAGTTACACACTCGCAGTGCAATCAAAGCGGGCGTGGAGGTTAGCAGACCCCACGACCCTCTCAACAAGTTAGCCACCAAAGGCTGAGTCCTGCGCTCATGATGCAGTCAAAACGAGTGTGAAGGTCAGAAGACCCCACGACCCTCACAGTAAACTTGCTTAGGGAACAACTAGAGACTAAGTGCCTGAGGAACGAAGGAGCAAAACCACACAGAAAAACAAATGGAACATCATCTAGGACACAAATCTCATACAAAGATTATCCAGAATACAAATCTCATATAAAGGTAGAAAGCCAATTCGAGGACCCAAAAAGAAAATATTTTAGAGACAACACTCAAAGATTACAAAGAACCTAAGAAAAAATAGAGCAGTAACTACAAAAAGCCCAAAATAAGGGTCCAACACTGGCCACAAATGAAGGAAAAATTCACTCTGGCAACGGGGGATGTGGGAAGGCGTCAGGCATCACATCGCAACCCATAGCATCTGCATACTAGACCGCATCAGCATCCATCTCGAAATCCTTCAAATTCAGATTCCTTAAAATGGTTCGAGGGTTGGCCAGAAAATGCTCTTGTAGACGAGCTAGTCCTGCCCTATACCCATATCCAAAGGCCTGCTCTCGAATGGCCTTGGCGGCAGACAACAGAGGGTGCAATTGAACAATCTGATTGTTTTCAGCAACCAAATGGGATTCTAACCTCCCCTGCACCTCTTGCAACCCCTTCACCTGCGTGACCAGCTTGGTCACACTCCCTAGTGTCTGGTCATGCGGGCTTCTATCGTCTCACACTCCTTTTTATATTTATCGTATCTAGCCTGCGTGTGAGACAAGTCCCTTTGAAGCTTTGCTATCTTCGTGTCCTTCTCGTGGCGCTCCTTCCAGAACGCCTCCTTTCTTTAGGCCAACTCCTTGGCCACTTTCTCATGCCTCTCTTTGGAGGAACGTAAGTTTGTAACTTTCTCCTTACACTTTCTTTCAGCATTAGCCCAAGATGGTTTTAATGACTCCAGTGCCCCCCTCAAGTGCAACATTTCTACCCTGGTAGCAACCCTCTCCATCTCCGCCATATGCAAGGAAAAACTATCACGGGCGTGAAGAGTCTAGACACGGAGGAGCTTGGAGCGCAGGCCACACGACTCCTCATGAAGAGAGTCAAGGTCTGCCACCAGGGAATGAGCATAGCCATCTAACTGCTCCAGGCAGCATTGTAGATAGTCCCTCTCAGCTTTAAGGCGGTTGATCTCTTGCTTGGCAAAATAAGAGAATTTTTGCCGCTCACGAACTTCTTCCTCCAAGTGGGTCCTTTCATCCACTATCCAAGATGCCAAAGCATTCGCATTCTACGCAAGCGCAAAGGGTTAGTTAAACTCTGTACAAACACAAGGTATAATATGCACACAAAAAAATAGGCGTCCCACATGCAAAAAAGGTGTGGAAAAGAGCTTTACCAGAGATAACATCCTCTTCAGGTGCTTGGCCATCTCCACAACTGCTTCTATTGGGGGTGCAGAGCATCGAGGTCCAGCATCCTCCACCCAGTTGGTGTCTCCCCCAACAACAGCTTCAGCCCACACTGGCCGCCCCAAGCTCAGGTCTAGGGCCATGGTGGCACCATGCTCGGGCTCATGCACTCCCTTAGAGGGGTTACCACCACGCTGGGTGTCGACTTGCTCACCCGCTAACTCATCACATTGGGCGCCAGTCTCCTCATCTACTCGTTCCTCAAAGGTAGCATCATCGCTGGAGTCTGGGTCACCAATCAAAATCCAGCTTTGCCAGGAGTAGTGCTCCCATCCCCACCAAACGATGAAGGGTTTGGTGAGGGGATGGACACCCTGTCTTAATCCGTAGGCGGGGTCTCACCACCCGAAGTAGTAGTAGGAAGAAAGTGGGGGGAAGCGTCCAACCCCCATGATGAACAGCTCCCCTGCCTTCAGTCTCAATTGCAGCATCACAAGCAGTAGGGGCGTGGGAACAACAATAGAAACGACAGGAAATTCAAAGGAAGGGATGTCCACCAAATCACCCCCCGTAGGCAATTCAAAGTCGTAAGCTAACGAAAGGTTTTCGATAGCCTGCTTCATCAAGGCGCCCAGGTCATCAAGACCTGGGCTCATCATTGGGGAGTTCCTAACAGGGGAAGCAACCGGCTTGGCCTCCCCAAGCACAGTTATATCTATAGTCACCCCCTGCGCCACCTTCATAGAGGAATCAGAAATGCCACCAGACTTCGCGCCCCCTAACTTGGGCGCGACTGGGCACCACTAAGAATCTATCTAACCTAGCGGTAGCAAGAAGGTCATCAGACCACAAACCATCGCGATCGTATTCCTTGGCCCATTCTCGAACAAGATCAATATGAGAACGCTGACTATCAGTCAACTCCAACAACATGCTTTTATCATCAGGGACTCACCCCCAATTGGCCCTCATAGGGTAATCTTTCACATGCATTTTATTGGCGGGGAATTTCCAACCGCAACCAAAGACAAAGAAGAACTTACTAGTCCATTGTTTGGCATTGGAATAACGCCCTTCAAAGGCCGCTAGACGTTGCCCATGGACGCCACGTCATAGAAGGAAAAAAATTCCTTCGCCATTAAGTCTGGGTACTTCTCCTCGAGAGGCTCTAACACTCAACGAAAGACCACACAAGTGCACATCAACACACGCCATGCCTTGTTGTGGAGTTGGGTAGGGGCAAGCTTCAGAAAGTAGTAAGTCTCACAATGCTTAAGTATGATTATTGTATTGCATTGACCTCTTATATAAAGGTTGGCCTAGGACGCCAAGGCAATCCAAAATATAACTCTAATGAGTTCAAGTTCTTTTTGTATTTATAAATTTTAATTTATAATTATATTATAATTTGGGTCCAAAAAAATATCCAAAATTAATTTTTTAGACCCAATAGACTGGCCTAGGCGGGGGCTAGGGTGTATGGCATTTTTTACCAACCCCCCCGGCACTGGGGCGGGTGGCCCAACCCCTGCCTCCCAGGGGCGAGATAAAAAATGCCCTCCCCTGCATGGTGCGGGGAAGGATCCCCCCGCCCCGAATCATGCGGGTAGCACCCCTGAACGAAAAGGTCAACACGTTGTCATACGAATTTCATACATATTTAAACAACACGTACCCATAGCTCTACTGATCCATTTTTTACTTTTGTGTTTATCATTTCATATTATTTTTTGTTATCTTTCTATAAAGAAAAATATCAGTTAATATATTTCATGTTTATGTATTTCATTTCTCAGCAATCTTTTAATTTAAAATTTCATGTTTAATATTATATTCTTTCTTTTGGTCTGGATATTTAATTTTTAAATTAAATTCCAATATACAAATATTAAGCACATATGTTTGAACAACAGTACATATCGTTTGCACGAGAAGACATTACATTCAAACGATATAACCGTAAGGTTCATAGGTACCTTTGTACCGTTCGAACGTAATTCATCCACATAATATAAATTTAATTTTATATGATTACATTCTCACGTAGATCACTTAACTTTTGAATTAAGTACAAAACTGTTAGTACGTATAAACATATGTTTGAACGTACTATATACATTTGAACGTATATTGATAGATGTTTGAATGTATAAACTTTAATGTTCGAACTTTTGTCTATTTATCTTCTAACTTTAGTGACTAAAAAGCATATTCTGTGACTGTTTCTGAACTGTCACAAAGGCTAAACCAATATGAAAACCCAAACATGTTGTAGTGTAGGTTGTGACAATGGCATTGCATGCATGATTGCGTAGATACCCTTCTCTCACTATCCGGCTATTAGTTATTAGAAGATCGGTTTATTGTTGTAATCGTACATAAAATGGATGTGACAACTATTGTAGAGCAAAAGTCTGGATCATGAGGTCTATGGAAAATAACAAAAAATGCTGCTTATAAGATGTAAGTTTTGAAAACTGTTTTTGAAGATTGATAATAACATCACTACCTTTGAATTAAAGATAAACATTTATTGTTGATGTATATACTCGAAAGGTCAATGAGAGTATGTTTGTATTGATGGTCAGGTATGTATATGACATTTGACAAGTATAAATCATGATTCGTAGTATGACAGTAAAGTCATGTCTCTAAAGAACTAAAGAATTTTAAAAATGAAATTATGAATGAGACATTTTTCATAATTGAGATTGAATTTTAATACCAAGATGAGAACTGTTGGGATTGTCTCAGTAAAGTTTTGTAAAGTTTTGAAAGACTTTGCAAGAAGAATTGTTGGTTATGATGCTTTAAAAACAAAATGTGATATGCTCAGTATTTACAGTGTTCTCGAGTTGATTAGGTTGTTAAGATTTTTTTGTATATGATGATTATAAGGAAATTTATAATTGCACAAACTTGTATAGGGCCAAACATCAACTTTATAGTTGACATCCTTGGTTGTTGCCAAAATAACTCAAGGATATTTGACCTAAAAACTGTGAAAAGAGTGCTAGGTTAATAGCAAGAAATTAAAGACTGTTGTTACCTTTAGATGAACTGATACTCTTAAGGTAACTGGATATTCAAACTCTATTTTGTATGATTGCTTTAATGATAAAAATTGTCTTTATGGTTTTGTATTTTGCTATCTAGTAGAGCTATTTTATAAAAGGATATGAAGCAAATCTCTTATTATTTTATGTGCACTAATGGCTGAGTTTGTGGCATGCTTTGAGGCCATAGTGTATGGTATATGGCTGAGGAAATTTATATTAGGACTTGGGACAGTCGACTTTATAACCGAGTTGCTAGGAATGTATTGTAAGAATTTCTCAAAATGTTTCTCAAATATAATGGATATTTAATGAAATTTTAAATATCTGAGTTCAAGAAAAAAATACAAAAACTAATAACGTCCATATAATATATAAATACTGTAGTTTAAAGAACATGTTGAAAAGATGAGTCTTATGCCTGTACCCATAATTTCTATATGTTAACGAGATTATTGATATGTTGAGTATTTTTTTATTGGATATTGAGAGATATTTACTTTGGTTGTTTTTGTTGTCTTGTCTTTTCCACTTTATCTGTATATTGAACGGAGTGGATGAATGATGACAAGATAATATCTGCAATGGACATGCATTGGAACCCAAGAAATTACAATATTAGCCTTAATTGTCCCTATTAAAGATCATGTTAAATTAAATTACAAGTGTTGTAGTACATAGAAAGAATTTTGTTGGTTATATAACAAAAGACCACCATGACTCGCATTGGTAGCTGATTTAATATTGATATTATGAAACTCATATAATGTATTTTGAATTATGAAAGTTTTATGAAAATGAATGTGCACAATATGATTAATTTCTTATAATAAACTCATGAACAAAAACTATTGTTTTATGGGCGTATGGGTCAAGTGAGAGAATGTAAGAGTTTGATTAAAACTCAATATCCCACACACATTTATCTGTATGAGTTTATACTAGTTCAAATTATATTACTTAATAAATTAGTTATAGTGGGACACAAATACTTCTAGATTTCATAATGGCCATAAATCTATTTAAGCTCTGAGAGGGTTAAGGAAACTCACCTACAACATAATTGTGTATCTAGCCATCAGGAGACACTTGGATGTAAAGTTGTTAAGGTGATCTTTCTCTCATCGTTAGGTCAGATTCTGTATCAAACTGTAAATACAGATGTACATTTTCTAACCTTTATTATTTAATGTCATAGATCATAGAAAATCGAAAATTCAATATTATTGTTTCATGATAAAATATTTAATAGATAATGTCCTTACGTTTGATACAACAAAAACCGTACATTCGCCAAATGATAGCTAAACCATTCGATTGATCAGGTGTTCATTCAACTCTCTCTCTCTCTCTCTCTCTCTCTCTCTCTCTCTATATATATATATATATATATCAATGCATTCGATTAATAAATTATAATGTTCAAACATGAAACACGACACAAATTTAATTAAAATGATATAATAATTAGCACTCAAATCCTATATTATATACATAGGGATTTTGCAAGGATATACAAGTATTAGTAGAATAGCGAATGCATCATCCCACGAGTAAGCGTATTAGAGTCGAGGGATGATGCATTAGCTATTCATATATATATATAATGTCAGATGCATCTGTTTCAACAATTTTAAAGGAACCAGAAGTAGGAATGCCAAGATACGGAAGAGTTTTAACATGTGTCTTGATATGTTTAATAAGATTAATATGAATTTTAGGCCAAGGGTGAGAGTTAGAATGTAATTACTCAAAGAGTGGATGGCATTGTTTTCTCATATCCTTGTAGAATTCTGCAACATAGCTGAGAGAACCAAGAAATCTCTGGGTTTTATCAAGAATGACATCGAAAAATTTGTCATCAAATTCAATAGCACGGCTAATAGGTCAAATTTTACTTTCAGAAATATCATAACCAATAAATCTAATCTTATTTGGAATAATTTGATTTTCTTAGCAGAGACAACAAGACCATTTTGTCGAATGATATCTAGAAACAAATTCAAATGTTTCCAGTGTTCATCAATAGACTTTGAGTAAAAGTCACTCATATTGATTCTTGAAGTTGTCTGGACCTCCAATCAAGTCATTCTTAATTTCTAAGCCTATGAATTATTGGGGAACATTAAAATCTGGCTTTAACAACATTTAATTCAGTTCCCTTATGGGAAATAATAATTGTCTCTAAAGGAAGGTGGTTAGATTTAACCACTATATTTCTTTCTTCCTTGAAAAAATTGGTTTTAACAACATTTAAACTAAGCTTAGAAACAAAATAATTTTCAAGGAAATCAAAGAAAAGTATATGCTTTTATAAGGCATTCATTTTTTTTTTCTTTCCATTTCTTTTTAATACGTGATTTTTCAAAATTAGAAAAAGTAGTATGATAAGATTCTCTTATCACTATTTTTAGCAGAACTATATTCAATATATAAAGTAATTAAATCAATTTCAAAACCTTTATTAATCATAATAAGCTGTCTATGATGAATATGAGCAACCATATCTGAAGCTGTTGGAGATAAAGATAAAGCATATTTTTCTTCTTTATCATCTTCTTCCTTATGGCTTTACTCTTAGATACGTCAGTATCTTTGGTAGTGTAATAAGCGAAAGAAACCTGAGAGGCGGTAGAGACACCTTTCAGTTTTGAATCAGGTTTAACAATTTTTACTGAATCTTCCAAAAAATTTATGAGATTTTGATCTCTTCTTTCTGGGTTATCAGCAATAAATCTGGCAAAGGAACTTCTGGTTCCAACAAAAGAATTTCTCCTTTCGTTGTTAATCAAATGTTGATCAAAACTAATTTTAACAGTACCGTTCAAATATTACTGAATATAATCAAGGTTAAGTTCATCAGAAATAACTTTAGTAGGATGAACTTCATGTTCCAAAGTCCAATCCTCTGGGAGAGTAATATCTTTCCACTAAATCATTTTTGAAACTTGAATCTTATCATCAGGAGTAGAACTTTGAATTAATAAAGTTTTATTTCCTAAAGTTTTTAAAATAGTTTTAGGATTTAAATTAGTTTTTAATGTACGATAATAAATACGGTAAACTATGACAAGAGGTTTGCTACCTTCTTCCATATCATACCCATATGTCAAAATATTTAATGCCAAAGTTTTAAGAATTTTAGGATCATTCAAAGTAAGAATTAAATTAGGGAAACAATCAAAGTGTACATGACCACTATACAGAAAAGATTGAATTGTACCAAGAATGCTGGTTTCAAATTTATTGAACCTAGTATCACGCAAACAATTTGCTTTATCTGTTTCTGCAATTCCAAATCCAAGGAAAAGAAGAATCTTATCCAAGGATTAACAAAAAATGATTTGATTTATCTACTATAGAAGCAATTGCAGAACAATGATAAAACTGCTAAGAATAATTCTGATACTGAGTCAAAAGCATCCTCTGAAACCTCAGTTATTGATCCCTACAGTAATATATTTTGACATGATTTAGAAGATACTCCAAGACTACCTGATGATTGATCTGTCGGCAAAAACCAACAAAATACTCAGAAGCACCAAGTGACTACCGTCCCTAAAAGACTGATTGGTCGCCTATTTTTCTGACATGATTCTTTCTGCTACTTGTACTATTGTACTATTTGTATTGTTTGGTTATAATGTTTGCACTGTTTGCTTTGTTAAAGACTCCTCCTTCGCCTATAAAAGGGGAACCTTGCCTCATGGGAAGAGGAACTTTTTCTTCTATTAGCAGCTACTTCTCTTTTCTCCCTTTCATATTACTCGGATTTGTCCAAAAATTCCTTACGCTTTTGAGTTTGTTAAGAAACCTATTTTGTAAGTTGTTTCAGTATGAATAAACGTTATTTCTCTTACTAATTACTTTCATTTATTTTTCATTTTTCATTATTACTAGTTATCTGGTCTTGCATTACTTTAATTTTCACTACCTCTAGTCATCTGGTCCACTCTTCCCCCAATAACTAATACGAGAATTATTAAAGCTTTGAAGTTATTGATAGCATTACTAAGGCTCTGAATCAAGTAATTCTTATTGGAGATATGATACCTAATCTACTCCAAGACTTTGTTAAAATGTTTGTAATTAATAACAAGGTGGGGTGTCCCTCTCTCAATTTTTGTATTTTTTTGGACATAAAAAGCAGTACAAGACCAAAGAGACTTACTATACCTAATAATATTCTTAATAAGGAAATCCTGTATTTTAGATTTGCAAAATTATAAAGTCCCACTATTCATTTGAATAGGTCAAGTTTTGGCGGGAATATTTTTTTTAGAAAAATCTTTAATATAAGGTAAAGTAACAATATGTTTTTTTTTATACCAGAAAACATTTGGAAGATCAGAACAAATATCATCGATCAGCTTTTTGTTAAAATTACTGATCTTTGACTGTAATAATTGGCTAGACAATTGTTCAACAATATTTTTATATTTGATTTCCTGTTGCACGAAACTCAAATATTTTGTTTTAGCAGAAAAAACAATTCAAACTAATTTTATCAGTATCAATATCAAATTTTGAAGCAAATTTAAACTTAGCAAACACAGTAAATTCATATTCATGATAGACAATAATTGCAACTTTAGAAAATCACTTGGTAGGAATAGTATGATGGATCAATCAAATTTGATTTTTTTTTCCAGAAAGAGAAGGTTTTTCTTCATTTTGACTTGAATCTAAATCATTTATTTGCTTATCATTATCAGAAGAAATATCTTGATCAAAATGTTTATCAATTTTTAAACAAAATAACTCTTGTTTATGTTGTTATAATCTGTTCTTTCTTCTTCATTCACATCATATCCCAAACTTGCGAAGCATTTTTGTTTTGATGGCGAGGTTAGAGTATGGGCACTCGATCCTCATACATTCTTCATAAGATCAAGATGTGAGGTAAATGCCACAAACTAGAAGATCATTTGATAAGATGAATATTTTTCATTTTTACAATTAAAACCATATAACCATATTGTCAAATGTTAACGGCCTGAACCCCTAATAAATAGGATTTTCCTTGACCCCCATCGAACACCAAACTTGAAAATTTCTCAATATTGGGTAGGAATTCACACCTAATAATAATATAAATATCAAGTCTATCTATAGACTATATATTAAAAGTCCAAAAAAACACAACTAGAACTGTTTGCACGTTGTTGATCAATTCAGTTTAGAGACCAAAAGCACGCACGAAATGGCGACGAAGCTTCTGAAAACCAATTTCCCAAAATACCCCAAACATACAATTTCAGCACCCGCGAGAAAGTCTCTTGCAAGTTGCAACAACTATATGGCATTTTAGACTTCCACGAGGGTGTTTCTGTCAATCAAAGAACCTAAGAACCTGGTGGTTGCGTTTGGCGTCGACTCCGTCGCAGTCTTTACGTTTTCTTTGAACCCATAAGAGATCCCACTACTTCATCTCTTCCAACCCGACCAGAAGAAATTCCAGAGAGAGAGAGAGAGAATGGAAGATTGCAGGCCATTAGGTTTCTTGCTGGGACTACCTTTTGCATTGGTGGCATTGATTTTATCACTGGTGGGTGCAGTTATCTGGATATTTGGGTGAGTTTAATTCTCTTCTTCTTTTTTTACCTCCTCGTTCTCCTATTATTTTTTGATACTTTTGCAATATGTCCCACGTCTATGTTTCCGTTCTGGTTTTCAAATTTCTTTCCCGATTCAATATACTTTCCTTTTGATAGGGTTCACAAACATTTGTTAAAAGACTATTGTTAATAATAATAAAAACGTCGCCAAATCTTTAACCCTCAAAATCGCAAGAAGACTCCTTTTTTTTTTATTTGGGAGGGAGGGTTTCAAACTCCTGATCTCCATTTTGGAAGTTGAGATTATGTCAACCAGGCCACAGGACTTTGACAATAAGACTGCCCATTAATAAAACTAACATGATTTAGATTCATACATGATCCAGTAGTACACCATATTTAATATGTATTGATCTTTGTTTTAGTACAACTCTCGATCGCATTATATTATATATATTCGTTAAATAAGTTGTCTCATGTTGAATGAAGTCTATCTGTGTGCGTACATAATTGCTGTTGCTAATCATGATATGATCCCTTAATAATGAATATAGATATTAATTGTTCGTTGTTTGTATATGTTCATAATCTTTGGTTGGCAGGTCTGTGCTGAGTTGTTTATGCCCATGTTGCATATGTTGTACTGGACTTGCGAATATGGCGGTGGGTCTTGTGAAGCTTCCTGTCAAAGTGCTTAGATGGTTCATTGAAAAGATTCCTTGTTAGACTTCTTCTATTCTTTTTTTCTTTCTGATTCTTAAACTTAATTGTTCAGATATTCATATATATAATTGCTTTATTAGTTTTTAAACTTTTCTTTTTTCAATCGGGTTAAGTACTCTATTTCGTTATAATGTGATTTATGGTCAAATTAATATTTAGAGATTGATGCATGCCATGCGGTTTAGGAAAAAAGGTTCTTGGATATATATAATATCTATGTGTTGATTTCCTTTCTCCTTCTTGTTTTGTTCTTTTCTTTTTGTTATAATCTTTATTCCAAAAAAGAAAAAAAATGATGAATTTAAAACATGCAGCGGTGTCATGATCGTATTAACACTAATGCACGCATCAAATTTCATCAGAACTCTACAGTTAAGCGTATTTGAGCGAGAGTAATATTTGAGTTGTTTCTTACTTTGCTCGCCAAGAGCTAGTGGAGACATTCGGCTTTGTGTTAGACAAGAGGTTGCCTCAACCACGTTAGAGGGGCGAGGAGGGAAACACTTCGTTGAGTCGTTTCCTCCTTTGTTCGCCAGGTGCAAGTGGAGACACTCGGTTTTGTGTTTAGCGGAAGGTTGCCTCGACCACATTAGAGGGGCAAGTAGGAAAATACTCCATTGAGTTGTTTTCTTCTTTGTTCGCTAGGTGCGAGTGGAGACACTTCTTGGCTTTGTGTTTGGAGGAAGGTTGCCTTAACTGCTTTAAAGGCATGAGAAGGGAAACACTCTATTGAGTTGTTTCCAACTTTGTTCACCAAGAGTGAGTGGAAACACTTGACTTTGTGTTAGGCAGGAAATTGCCTCGACCGCGTTAGCCAGGGGTGAGGGGGGAAACACTCCGTTGAGTTGTTTGCTCCTTTGTTCGCCAAGTGCGAGTAGAGACACTCAACTTTATGTTGGGCATGAGGTTACCTCGACTGCATTAGAGGGGTGAGGAGAGAAAAACTATGTTGAGTTGTTTCATCCTTTGTTAGCAAGGAGCGACACTTGGCTTTGTGTTAGGCAGGAGCTTGTCTTGATCGCGTTAAAGGGGCGATGAGGGGAATACTCTGTTAAGTCGTTTCCTCGTTTGATTGCTAGGTGCGAGTGGAGATACTCCACTTTGTGTTTGGCAAGAGGTTGCCTCGACCGCATTAGAGAGGTAAAGAGGGAAACACTTCGTTGAGTAGTTTCCTCTGTTCACCAAGTGCAAGTGGAGACACTCCACTTTGTGTTTAGCGGGAGGCATTAGAGGCATTAGAGGGGCGAGGAGGGAAACACTCCGTTGAGTTGTTTCCTCCTTTGTTTGCCAGGTGCGAGTGGAGACACTTGGCTTTGTGTTTGGAATGAGCTTCCTTCGATCGCATCGAAAGGGCGAGGAGGAAAACACTCTGTTGAGTTGTTTCCTCCTTTGTTCGGCAATGACAATGATGATTACCTTTGCTTCCCCTTTGCCTGGTGGCATGGGACCGACTAGGTCTTACCCCCCCCCCCCCCCAACTGGGTGAATGGCTAAGGAGATGTAATCGATGTTAGTTCCTCAGGCGGGCCGCTTGGAATTGGCGCTTGTAACTAGCACTGGATACACTTCCTGGTGAAGTCTTGGGCATCTTTGAGGGCGTGCGGCCAATAATACCCGACCCTTATGACTTTAGCTACTAAAGTTCTTTCTCTCGAGTGGTTTCCACATACCCCTTTATGTACTTCCTAGGTGATGTATTTGGCCTCTTCCTTTGATACACAACTTAGAAAGGGGGTCAAGAAACCCAGTTTGTATAACATGTCACTGATCATGGTGATTCGGGCATCTTCATTCTTAACCTTCCTTGTTTCTTCCTTACCGAGTGGGAGTTTCCTAATAGTTAGGAAGTTGATTATATCGTGCCCCATTCTAGGGCCTCTGTGCTTGCTTCCAAGATTTGGAACTCGATAGCTGAAACTTTTATTGTTCGAGTGGTCGCCTTCCACTATAAGACGGTTTCATCTATTCTAGATGCTGCTCGTGCTAGCCTGTTAGCTTTTCAATTGTCCTCCCTCATGATGCGGCTGATTTGGAAGTAATCAAAACGATTGCATCCTTCGTAGACTTGCTGCAGGTATCTTTTGGGCCTCTCGCATTTTGCCAGATATTCTCCTGTTATTTTATTGACTATCTTCATGGGCTTGCTCCCTTGGGTCCACAAATCGTCGTACTGTGCAGGTATGCCCGTTGGGGAGGAAGGATTTTGGTCCCTCCAGTTTAATTTTTTTTTTTTATAAGCTTTATAATAAGGTGATTAAGAATGTTGTGTAAGATTTTGATAATTAGTTGACACCTAGCGCTAATGCTGCATGACAACCATGCCACAACGTATCTAAAAAGTTTCAAATCAAAGGATTAATACAATGCTAAAATTTAAAAACTAGGAAACTTTTTGCAAAGATGTAAAAATTTAAGTACTTATTTTACTTAAACTCATAATAATGATATATACACATCTTGTGCAAGTCTTCTATAAAAAAAGTAGATTGCAATATAAAAAAGTGTAAAAAATTCACTTGTTTTTGTTTGTCTACTTTTTTTTTTTTATAAAAAATTTAGGAGAAATTTTTGCATTTGAAATTTATCCCTAACATTACTCATTGTTTATACCATTTGCTGGATTTTAATTGATTGACACGTGACATGCGCGGTTTGTGTATCTAATGAAGTTAGATGGAAGGAATTAATTGTAAATTTTAAATTTTAAACTTGAAAATCAGGAGTATTTTGCAAATGTGAAAACTCAGATCTGATTTTGGTTTTAACCATTTTTTTTTTTTTTTTTTACCCCTAATGATTACCATGACTTTAGTTACGTTCAAACTCTATATTCTATGAATTATAAATATTTTCAACAAGAAATAAACCTATATTAGTATTTTAAACCTTTCATAGTTAAATATGCTGTTTTAAGGAAATTCTTAATTCATTTCCTTGTTTTTTTTTATTTTAAATCGCCCTCGTGAAAGTGTAAACTGTTGTTTGAAACAAAACCACATTCCTTTTAAGAACATAGAAAGAAAAATGGCATCAAATTACTACCGAAAAGAAAGAAAGTAAAAAAAAAAAAAAAAAAAAAAGGATATCATATGGGTGAAACAAGAGTTGAAGTTTGCTTGAAGCATGGTTTAATTATTTGCTAGAATCCTAGATGCCGCTAATAAAGTATTTTTTTTTTCCATAATAAAACTAGTTCATGAAAAGGTTTTTAAGAAATTACTATTTTGAAAACGGTAGGTATGATTTTTTTACAAATTATTTTATAACCAATCAATATAAAAATAATTTCAATTTTGTATTACTATCTGCATCAATTTGAAATAGAGTTATAAAATAATCATAAAAGAATTATAAATCTGTCAATTTTTTTCTAAAAATTTTATTTATGAGGCCGTAAAATACACACTTTTCATGCAGTTAATATAACATATTTTGATTTATAAGAGAAATATAAAATATTAATCTTATAAATTAAATTATATAACGTTAATGATTTGAATAATGTGCTTGCAAGTGGATTGACTATTCTTTTACTTAATTAAATTAATATTTTTGGGAAAAATACAAATTTATTATACACCTTAAAAGACGGACACGTGGTGGGCATGAGCGTGTGTGAACCGAACAAGTGCCACATAAATTAGGCTGTGTTTCGACGTTAGATTGATTTGAATTGAATTGAGATGAAAATTAAAAATTGAATAAAATATTATTAGAATATTATTTTAAAATTTAAAAAAATTAAATTATTTATTTTATTTTATATTAAAATTTAAAAAAATTATAATGATAAGTTGAAATAAATTGAAATAAGTAATATAAAGAGACATATCCGTTATCACCCTATCTTAGTCATTTAAAAATTAAAAATAAAAAAGCCAAGGTATGATAAAGCCGCGAAGAATCCAGTAATTGTACAAAGTGTTAAATATACAATTCAAGCCGCTGGAAGATATACAAAAGGAAAATGATAATTAAATATGTCATTTAGAAAAAAACTCAGAAATTTGAAAAATTATAAGAAAGAAATTCATTTTTTTTATCAATTCGATCAAAAAAATTATCAAAATAATAAGTCCCTGATAGGACATATATTTATCTAAAAAACCACTCTTTTGATTTACATGTTTAGGTATTACGAATTAGAAATTCAAATTAGAAGTTTTGAGGAATTATATACATCAGTTATTATTCACTTTTATACTGTACACTTATAATTTTTTTTTTTATAAAGTGTGGAGTGTTTTTAATATAGTGTGATGTATTTTTCATAAGGTGTGAGGTATATAATAATAAATAGTGACTAACGAAAAAATATTTCAAAAGGTTTACATCACGCAGCTTTACTTAATCAATATGTGAATTGATTTACAAGTTTTCCTAATATCAAATATTTAAAATAAGTGATTCCTAAAAATTCTGAAAAAAAGAATGTAGTTTTCTTCGTTTCACTCCCTAAGATACTGTGATAATATGCCACAATTTATCAACCGTGGCATTTTTCACAATGTTTTGAATACCGTATCAGATGGCGTACCGGTCAAAGTACTGGAACGAAATATTTCGGTACCGGTACCGTTTCATGTACCGTTTCGAGATAGTCGATATATGAAAAAATTATATATATAAATATATATAACAATTATATTTTAAAATAATAGTTTATATATGAATAAATTATATATAAATACATACATATATATAAATTATAAATAGTCTAGTCTAAATTGGGGGTCAAAAAATGAACTTGTAGTTTGAAAAAATAGAAAAAAAAAATGAAGGTCGAAATTTAGGCCGGTACAGGCCGAAACGACCGGTACCGGCCGGTACGGCATGTATTTAAGCCGGTACGAAATACAGGTAGTATCTATACCGGCCACTGGGCCAGTACGGCAAATATCGACCCTACCGGCCGGTACGAAACGATTTTTAAAACTTTGATTTTTCATCTTTTGTTTTAAAAAATTAATTGATTCAATAGTTGATAGATAATACTACTTCAATGTAGTGTAACAAAAGCCGGAAAGGAATTTACACTCACATTTGAGTGTCACATGTACCCACGTTCGAAAACTAGGGTGGAGGAAATCAATTTTTTTAAAAAATTCTATTTGCAAGTTGATGGACAAAGACACCCTCTACAACGTTGGGATGATAGTGACGGTTTTGCTGAAAGCACTATGCATGGTCCTCATGCACGGCTCACAATTAAGTCGGATCATCAGAATCACCACTACTAAATTTTTCATATTTGACTTTTGTGATTGAAAAAAGAAAAGTTTGTTGCCTTTACACGCCATCAAAGTCTACTAGAATTAGTCCAAAGTGTAATCCATTCATTTTCATTCTTGTTTTTCTTATTGTATAGTAAAAATAAAAAAGGAGTTATTAGTCTCTTGGATGGTTTGTCTGTAAAGGTTGAGTCCTCCCTTTCTATGAAGGGAGAGGTTGAGTCTCTATTCAGGCAGAGTACTGTTTCGTGAACGTTTGTCTGTAAAAAATATCAGTAGCAGTGAAGTCCAGACCAGTCTAGTTGTGTACTAGTAGAGCTCTAAATGGTTGATATGAAAATACTCCGCATGTATCCAATCATAGATATAAATTTCTCTTCATGATGAATAAATGATAATATTTCCTTTCAAAAAAAAAAAAAAAAAAAACGTTGGAATGATAGAAACATAAAACTTGTTAGGTTAGAAAAGCTTGCTAATTAAATTTCTTGTAAATCAAAATTCTGTTATGTCAACAGTATCCAAAATGTATTGTCTACATTGACTTGTAATTAGTGTACTTAAATTTAAATAGACAAATTTGAATTGAATGTAGCTTGTGATAGAATGGAGAAGGATGGTGGTCAACGAATATAAACAAGATAGGTTTGTATTAAAATATAATTTAAATAGTTAAAAGTTTCGTTTGAATTTAAAATCTACCTCAATTCATTTCATCTTATTATTATAATTTTCTTAAATTTTTATATAAAATATAATAAATAATTCAACTTTTATTCTACTATTTACAAATTATCTCAACTCATTTCTGAATCCAAATCACTTCTTAACTTTTATTATTAATTTTAAATTTTTGAGATACAATTTTTTTTAAAAATGAGATGGGTCAGAAAGAAAAATATTAAAATACTCATTTTAATAATAAATAATTATTTTATTATCAAATTTGTGTGTATAGTATATCGTTTATATTATTTAAATAGTAAAGATTTCATTTATAATATTTAAATTTTAAAATTTATTTTTAAAATTAATTATATTATATAAATACTTTATCGGATATATTTACATATTGGTTTGAAAATATGATTTTTCAATAATAAATGAGAAATAAATTAAATAATTAAGTGAAATTTGTTTTATTAAGAAAATAAGGGAAGGCAATAAGAAAAGTAGTAGCTTCGAGAGGAACTACATAGTAATTTCTGGAACTTTCCAGTGCATTCTCAAACCATCAAAACTAATGTATTTCTGGTCTTTCCACAAGCACCTCGCAACACCACATAAAGCCCACTGCCACCATTACGCAGGACGATGGCAATTGAAAAGCAAAGGCACAAGATCGGAATAAATAGAAGAAGAAAGAGCAAGTGAAAAAGTGAGGAAGAGAAAGAGGTGCGAGGTAGACTACTACAAAATGGGTGTGGACTACTACAAGATTCTGCAGGTTGATAAGAATGTTACGGAGGAAGATTTGAAGAAGGCTTACAGGAAGCTAGCGATGAAGTGGCATCCTGATAAGAACCCCAACAACAAGAAAGAAGCTGAAGCCAAATTCAAACAAATTGCTGAAGCCTATGAGGTATTATTCTTCGACAACTCGTCTCTCTGTGTATGTGTGCGCTTTTATGTTCCACTAGCCCATATAGAACTTTTATACATATGCTTACTGGTTTTAAGATTATCCATCTAATTAAAGTTCTGGGTCTCGTTGGGTTTTTATTTTTGATATTCATATCTCTGCATATCATGTCTTATTTCCTGGAATAGATTGATTTTTAGTTCTTCAGTTGTATTGGAATCTCAATTTGTCTGGGCAATTTTCTTCTGTTGACGTCTCTGTATTGCTTTCTTTTTGTCTCAAATTTTTTCTTTTTATGACGGATTTGTCCGAAATTTACTGGGTTTTTTTATTGATTCTTAATGGTAATTCTGGTAGGTTCTCAGCGATCCACAAAAGAGAACTGTATATGATCAGTATGGAGAAGAGGGCCTAAAGGGTCAGGTGCCACCGCCTAATGCCGGTGGCCCAGGCGGAGCTTCGTTCTTTTCGACCGGTGATGGTCCTACGACGTTTCAATTCAATCCTCGAAGCGCTGACGACATTTTCGCTGAGTTTTTCGGATTCTCGAGCCCGTTTGGAGGGATGGGAGGTCGCGGTGGAGGCATGAGAGGGTCGAGGTTCTCAAGTGGGATTTTCGGTGATGATATATTTGCATCTTTTGGGGAAGGAGGAGGAGGGTCTATGAATCAAGGTGCTCTTAGGAAGGCCCCTCCAATTGAGATCAGGTTACCATGTAGTCTTGAAGAGTTATATAAGGGGACTACCAAGAAGATGAAGATCTCGAGAGAAATTGCTGACATCAGTGGGTGAGTAGCTTCTCTTGATTAATTATCTTTATCTGTTTTTTACTTATAAAAAAAAATTATCTTTATCTGTTTTAGTTTTTTTTTTTGGATGAGTGGTTACTGATGGCCTGATTAATTAAGTAAATGAGATGCTCGATGTCTTGGTATTTTTTTTGTTTGCTCAAGAGAATTTAGCCGTTAATTTGAATGTTTGTTAGCATATGACTTGTTTTAGCATCACCTCTTTGCATTTGGGTCTGCAATGGAATGTGTCACCGGGGAAAAAGAAGTGGATTTGCACTCCTTAAATGGTGATACCTACTATTTGAAGTGGCTTTAAGAGTAGTTTTACGCAATAACTCAGTCATACTTATCAAAATTTGTCTGAATTAAGGACTATAAATATATATACATATATCTATCTATCTATCTATCTATCTAATAATCAGGTGATAATAAAAAAACTCCTTCTTTTGGAAGGAGTTTCAGGTTGGGAAATTTAGGAATTATCCTTCTCTAGTTATTCAAACAAGTTTTGCATGGTCGTGTCTTTTCCCTAACAGATTGCTTCTTAAGATGATAGCAAGTATGGTTTGACATTAATGCTCCAGGATGAGCCATTTAGGCTTTATGGTGGACTCGAAGCTAGGAAGGTTATTGAGTTTATAATTTGGTTTAGAGCCAAAAACACAATTAAACAAAGAGTAAACATCTTGCTTGCTTCATGATCTCCTTTGCTGCTAAGTCATGTTTAGTCAGGACGTAGCATTTTTGTACGAACTCAAGAAAAGATTCCATTAACACTTGGCTTCAAAAAATAAAATAACAAAGGTTATTCGCTACAAAGACGTTTGTTTCCTATTCGTGTGTGGACGTGGTATGATTTCTTGAGGAAGCCGATATTTGCATAGAAAAACATTGATCTGAACTGTCATTGAGCTGGTAAGGTATATGAACAACTATTGGAGAGTTGTTCTTTGTGGCTGTAATGATAATATAAACATGATTAATTGTGTTGTAATGCAAATGAAATAAATGTTGCAAGATTCTGATATGGAATTTTAAATATGTTCTGATGAATCTTTCCAACTCTAAAGAATTGAGATATCCTTACTAAGAACAGGATTACTGCATCTACTCCTTTTATTACTGTTCCTGAATACTTGTCCTCTAAGGAGCTTCAATTCTAATGAGGTGAGGTTGTGCGCATGAGTTATATGAAGTTGTACTATCCTCAGATGCTGATTGCCTTGTCATTTGGCTGGTTGTTTTGACATAGTTCTATTGGAATAGCGATGTCACACATATTTCTTAATTCTGTTTTGCAGCAAGACCATGCAAGTGGAGGAAATCCTTACCATTGATGTGAAACCTGGTTGGAAGAAGGGCACAAAGATCACCTTCCCTGAAAAAGGGAATGAGCAGCCAAACGTTATCCCTGCAGATATTATATTTATCGTTGATGAGAAGCCCCACAGTGTGTTTACTCGCGATGGAAACGACTTGATCGTCACCGAGAATGTTTCGTTGGCAGATGCCTTAACAGGTTACACTGTCCAGCTGACCACTCCCGATGGTAGAAACTTAACAATTCCAATCAATAATGTGATTAATCCAGATTATGAAGAGGTTTTACCTAGGGAAGGAATGCCATTGCAGAAAGACCCAACAAAAAGAGGCAACTTGCGAATTAAGTTCAACATCAAGTTCCCAAGAAGGCTTACCACAGAGCAGAAAACTGGGGTCAAGAAACTCTTGGGTCAGTGAGCAAGTAATATGCTCGGCCAAAATGCAGCACTTGTGTGAATATAAAAGTTTTGTATCTTAGATGGTTATACTTGTTTTAGTCTCATAGAATTTACGGAGGTTGATGTTATTAAATACAAATGACTAGTGTCATCTTTTCCCTGGTTTTTAGCGTCTCGTTTGTAATTTGACACGACAATTTCCCGTTCATGTCTTCGGAATGATTGGATTTTGGTTGGTTGTTTATGTGATACTCTGCTTAGAAGTACTCCTGATGGGTTAAATAAACGGCTTTACAACTAAATCTTGACATGTTTAGGATGAACTTGTAGTGCATGCGAGTTAAGTTTTAACATCAAGTTTAAACTGAATTTGACTTATCAAGTCAGCTTCGCAAGAATAAAATCTCTGACCCAATCCTTTCTTGGGTGAGAGTCGCCCGTTTCAAGGGAAATATTTAAGCATGATGGAGGGATGGCTTTCATGGATCTGAAGGCTTTTAATGTAGCGCTGCTAGCAAAACGATGCTGGGAATTCTTCAGAACACTCGAATCACTTTTGTGTAAGGTGTTCAAGGCGACATACTTTGTAAATGAATATCTTTTACAGTCACGTTTGGGGAGTAATCCATCGTATGCATGAATATCAAGTCAGAGATGATTGTGAAGACTCATTTGGGTCTCAATGGGACTGCAGACCAGATCGTGTGGGGATGCAACATGCAAGGGGTTTTCATGGTTAAATCCGCCTATCAACAAGCCTTAAGAATCCGTGGGGAGGGTTCATACAGGGATGACAAGCAGGTTTTCTGGAAGAAATTATGGAGTCTTAAGTTGAATCAATAATTTCGCTGGGAGAGCTTTGTGTTGAGAGTTTGACTAATAACAGCAACCCGAAGAAGAGAGGAAACTCTACAAATGATTTGTGACTATATGCAAGGGAGAAAGTGATGACAACAATCATGCTATTTATCCCTACCTTGGAGTGACATATATGTCTAGGAAGACTAAGATTAGCTGCTGAGAGGTCAAGGTAATTAAGCTTCTTTGGTTTGGGAAATTATGCAAAAAGAGGATTTAAGGTATTTGGAAGTGTTATTAGCAACCTAATGGGGGGATATATGATGCCGGAGTAGAATAAGAATTATTCTGACTGTTAGTTAAACAACGGAATCTAGAGATTGGCATTGAAGAAATTGCCAACAGAGACAAAACTCTAAGATTAGGATTTCTTTCAAAAAAATTGAATGTCTTCTGAGCAAAGGAAAATTTTCAATTATGATCAAATAATAAAATATGGAATAAAATAAATATCTTGCTAAAATCTAGTCCAAAAATTCAGAATAAAATTGTTCCTAAAAATAAATATTACCATAAAAGAAAAATGACTAAAAATGAAAAACTAACTTAAAATGATGATCCGAAGGGGAAAATGACTGATTTTGAGATCGAATCGGGGACCACCAAGCATAGTATGGTGACCACAACTTGTGCATCGAAGAGAGCTTTCTGAATTGGGGTTATATTTGCGATTTGAATATCCATAGTCAAAGTTATGGCCAAAATATTGACGTGTGCGCAATATCATCACTTTTTCCTCGCCCAACCGAGGAATGCCAACCTTTCCTCATCAAATCAAGGAATCTTCACCTTTTTCTGTGAGTTTTATGCTGATTAGTCTTCTCGAGATAGTTCAATGCTATTAACGTCGAGTTTGCTAGCTCAACATTATCAAGCTTAGATCCTCCTACATCAGTCTCCCTGGAAAGAACTTGACCTCTAGTTCACTCCATATTCAATAAAGCATGGACTGAGGTGCTTGACATTGAACACATCTGAAGTTTTTATATGGTTGGGAAGATGTAACCTATACGTATTGTCATTGATCTTTTGAAGAACTTCACAAGGTCCAATCTTCCTGTCCTTCAACTTATTGTACTCGCCAATAGAAAAACGATCACAGGTTAGCATAGCCCAAACAAAATCCCCAATATAAAAAGTACTTGGCGACGACGATTGTCAGCTTGGGCCTTGTACGTCGCATTGCTCGCCTGGATTGCTTGTTTGACTTGGTCATGTACTCCTTGAAGGTACCTTATTATCTCCTTGGCCTTAACGTTTAGGTGACGAATACGTGTAACGGTTGCCAAGTCAAGTATGCCCAACATATTCTACATGTACACAACCTCAAATGGGCTCAGTTGTGTAGTCCTGTTCTTGGATCGGTTGTAAGCAAACTCGACCTGAGAGAAGGCGAGGTCTCACTGTTTTGGCTTAGAATCAACCAAGCTCTGTTGCCCAAACTACAGTTTACCACCTTGGTTTGTCCATCTGTTTGGGGATGGTAGACACTACTACAGTTCAGCTTCATTCCCATTTTCTCAAACAAACTCTTCCAAAAATTACTCATAAATTTCATCTCCCGATCCGAGGTGATGGACTGAGGACATGCAGGCAAACAATCTCCTTGAAGTAAATATGGGCAACCTATGTGGCGTCCGTGGTCTTTATAAAACCTACAAAATGGGCCATCTTAGAAAATCTATCAACTACGACCAAGATTGAATCTATAGCTAGTTGGATTTGGGGCAAACCGAAGACAAAACCCATGCCACTGTCAAGCCATGGGCGCTCAAAAACTGGTAGTTGGGTGTGAAGCTCGACATTGGTGAGGGTTCCCCTGACACACAAAACATCTCACCACATAGCATGCAACTTCATATGTCAATTTGGGCCAATAATAATCTGTGGTGATCAAGGCCAGAGTCTTTTCTTAAGTGCCTCTCTCCATGTAGTTCCTATATAATGTGCTCACTCAAAGAACAATCTGGAACACACAACTGTATGCGACGAAACAAAACGTTTTTTTGTAAAATAAAATCATTTCAACCCTCAGTTACCTCCATAAAAATTCTTCTGAAGGAATGATTTTCTGCATATAGATCTCTGAAGGTGTCAAAACCCGTCACTTTGGCACTCATAGTAGTGAGGAGTGACACCTGTTGACTCAAAACATATGCAACCCAGTTCAAACTCCCTAACTGGTGTCTCAATGAAAACATGAAAAACATGAACTCCTGTGGACATGCAACCCACTTGACATGTCGCCTACTCAGCTTCTGTTGGTCATTGATGTACTTCAACGCCTCGTGATCAATATTCAAAATAAACTCCTTTTGCACCAAATATTATCCCTAACACTACAGAGACAGTACAATGGCATAGAACTCCAAGTCATACGTGTAGTAGTTTTTTCTTCGATCCCAACAGCTTCTCACTGAAAAATGTAACAAGTTGTCCTTCTTGACTCAAAACGCCACCAATACCCACTTTGGAGGATATGGCAATTCACCTTGAATACTAGTCGGAAACTAGTTTCTACTTCTTTGGACCACTAGATTACTCGCCCCTTTAGGCACTCTGTGATGGGAGTAATTAGAGTGTTGAAATTTAAGATGAATCGACGTTAAAAGGACACCAATCCATGAAAATTCTGCACATCGTGTAGGGTCTTGGGTGTTGGCCACTCCAAAATGGCTTCCACTTTGGACTGATTTGCATGGACACCATCAGTAAAAACAACAAATCCAAAGAACTTGACAGAAGTGGTAAAAAATGAACACTTCTTCCGATTAACGAACAACACTCCTTTCATAACGTCTCGAATACAGCTCGGAAGTGCTCTATATGTGTTTCCCACGTAGGACTGTATATGAAGATGTCATTAAAGTACACAACGACAAAGTTCCCCATAAACGGCTACAATACTTGATGCATAAATCTTATAAACGTATTGGGTGCGTTAGACAATTCAAATGGCATGACCATTCACTCGTTCGAACCATGTTGCATCTTGAACGTCGTCTTCCATTCATCGCTAGGGTATATCATGATATGGTAATACCCACTTTTAAGGTCAATTTGGGAAAATACCTTAGAACCTAAAAACTAGTCCAAGGTGTCATCTAGGTGTGTAATCAAAAACTTGTACTTCACCGTGATTTTGTTAGTGGCTATGCTATCCACACACAAATGCCACGAACCATCTTTCTTTGACACCAGGAGAGTGGAAATTACACAAGGGCTCATGCTCTCACGGATGTAGCCCCTCTCTAACAACTTCAGCACTTGGCACTACAACTCTTGAGATTCTTTGAGGTTGAGGCGATATGTTGCTCCGCTGGGCAAACTAGATCCTAGTACCAAGTCAATTTGATGTTGTATATCTGTCATAGGTGGAAAGCTAGGGGTAAGCTCCTTTGAGATTAAATTTGCAAACTCGAATAACATCTATTGTACTTCTAGTGGCAAATCACGATCAACTCTGCCACTGCTATCACGTGGCACCAAGGTGTACACGACGCCTTCTTTCTCAGCCTCCTCCCAGAATTTAACCTTAGACATAAGATGGTTCCCCTTTTTAGCCTCAAGAGTAGAAACAACTCCCTCCCTACGTGGTGTTAAAACGATATTCATCCCTTTAATACTAAGGGAGTAGGTGTTTTTGCGCCCATCGTTAACTAGGCTTTGATCATAACGCCATGACCCACCTAATAGTAAGTTGCAAGCATCCATGGATACCATATCACACCATGTGTTATCAAAATACTTTTGGCCAATCGAAAAAGAAACCACACATCGACAATCGACTCTGACCTCAATGCCCTTCTTCAACCACGACAGATTGTACGACTTTGGGTGATGGTCTGTTTTGAGTTGGAGCTTCTGAACTATTTCGTCAGAGATCACATTCTCACAGCTCCCACTATCTATAATTAGTTTGCACACCTTCTCAGAAATAGTGCAGATAGTGCGAAAAATATTAGTCTTCAACCAACTTTTGCCTGAATTACCCTTGGGAGTTAGTAAACTTTTTCTAACGACAAGGGTCTCATTACCAACTCCGGGAAAAACATCCCCTTTTTCGTCATCCTCATCATAGACTGGTTATCCAATGTCCTCAACATCCCTCATGTCATTCTCATTAATTAGAAGGTTTTTCCCCTTCTTATTGGTTGACTTTCTGCATTATGTTGCCTTAAGACCAAGCTCCCGCATCTGAAACACCAAATATTACAAGTGCTCGAACTCTGACCTTGAGTTGACTACAGAGAAGGGCGTGTCTCTTGGGGACGGACTCCCCATGTGTTCTGATCGCTCCTAGGCACATGTCGCCTTCTTTGCTATTTCTCCACGCTTAGAGTGTGCTGATAGGCCTCAAAAAGAGTCCACATAGAGTGGAGGCTGAGGACGTCTAGCAAGGCTGCCACATGCCAGCCAGATATCGTGCTACCATCTAGTCTACAATCTCAAAAAGATCATTTTGAGCCACCAATTGATAGAACTCCTCAGTGTATTCATCGATGAATCTTGCCCCTATCTCAACGTATGAAGTCACTGATACTAGATTTGAGTATAACCAAAGGGCAAAATGTGACCCTTCATCTTCTCTCAATCGCCATTCTTGGCCTTGCCCTGTTGCTCCTGGGACCGTTTCAACTGCTTCAACCAGGCAAACGCTCGGCCCTTCAACTTGATGGCCACCAGTTTCACCTTCATATGATTAGAGACATCCTTGTGATAAAAGATACGTTCCACCTCATGTAACCAATGGATGAAACCCTCAGCCTGCAGAGTACTAGAAAATTCCAGTAGACCAACTCAGAAGCCTAGGTTCCACCTTGCTCCTCCCTACCACAGTAATCCCGAAACGGAGCATAGTTGGGATATGGGTTCTAGAAACTGGAGTCAAAATATTATCATACAGCTGACCCTCCAGGTTTGCGCCTTTAGACGCTGGGATAATTTTGCTCTCTACCTCTACAAATCTACAATCATTGCGTCCTCTACGTTTATAATCTCGATGAGAGACTTCCTTAATTGATACCTGTCCACACTGACCATGACTTCTACCATCAGCCATGAAAACTGATGATAAATCACCTTAAGAAAACACTAAAGCTCTAATGCTAACTAACGTCGGAGCAGATAAAAAGTATTTTGATGCCTAGTTAAACAACGAAAGCTAGAGATTGAGACTGAAATTGAGAAAATTGCAAACAAAGCGAAAACTCTGAGATAAAGTTTGAGATTAGGTTTTTTTTTTTTTTTTTTAAAGAAAAAAATCGAATGTCTTTTGAAGGCCATCAACCGGCCTTAAATAGCCAAAAAAGGGCAAAATTCCAATTATGACCAAATAATAAAATACGGAATAAAATAAGTATCTCACTAAAACCTAGCCCAAAAATTCGGAATAAAATCGCACTTAAAAATAAACATTACCATAAAAATGACTTAAAATGGAAAAATAACTTAAAATGACAATTCGAAGGAGAAAATGACTAGTTTTGGTTTCGAAAAAGAGACCACTAGGCATAGTGTGGTGACCACGACATGCGCGTCAAAGAGATCTTTCCAAACTGAGGTCATATGCTCAATTCTAGCCAAAGTTATATCCAAAATACTGATGCATGCACAATATCGCCCATGTCGTGGTCAATATTGCCCAACCGAGGAATGCTAACCTTTCCTAGCCAAACCAAGGAGTCTTCACCTTTTTTTCGCAGGTTTTGTGCCAATATGCCTTCTCGAAGTAGTGCAGTGCTATTAATGTTGAGCCTGCTAGCTCAGCATCATCGGACTCAGATCCGCTTGCATCAATATTAAGGTGGATAAATCTAAGAGTGCACGGGGAGACTAACCTGCGCCGATATGCCTTCTCGAAGTAGTGCAGTGCTATTAATGTTGAGCCTGCTAGCTCAGCATCATCGGACTCAGATCCGCTTGCATCAATATTAAGGTGGATAAATCTAAGAGTGCACGGGGAGACTAGTGATCATGATCCTTTGGAAGTGGTAGATAGCTTTTGGCCAATGTCGAGAGACACAAGATACCAGCTAGTTGCCTGAAAGGAGTGTATCCTGAGTTGGAAAGCACCCCCAATTGGAAAGTTTAAACTTAACTTTGATGGGCTTTGTTCCAAAACCTTAAGGAAAGAGAGTATGGGAGCTATTTCGAGGAATGACGAAGTAGAAGTTACAATAGCAACGAGTATGTTGGAAGAGATAGATACTAAAGTGAACGACATTGGGGCTCTAGCTGCTCCGAGGGTTGCAAATGATGTGTAATATGGGATTCAAGGAGCTAATTCTCGAAGGGCGCGTTCTTCAGATGGATCGTTGTTCAATAATTATTGTAGTCGGGATAAGCAGGCACGAACTTCTGTATAGCGCCTTAGTTTTTTAGTTCAAGTAGCTAAGGGGGTTAGGAGGTACGACTTGCGTCAAACTTGTGAAAGAATACTTGTTGCGCACCTACTGAACAAGGCTCTTTTAGTTAAACGGAGATTACCAGTTTCGAAGATGGAGACTCTTTAATCATCACAGAAGATATTAAATAGATCTAATAATAACTCTAGGCAGATACTAAAAATTATGGAAGTCTAGGCATTGCTTAAGACACTTTAATGAAGTACTCCATGTAGGCAGGCAAGAGAATGAAGCAGCTCAGCCAGATTTGCTCAACATGTTGACCTTGTGGCTCTATGGTGGTAATAGACTACTGTGATTGCCTCTAGAGTCAAATTAGGTTTTGAGTTGTAATCATTCTGCTGTTAAGGATCTTGATAATGAATGATGTTTTTCCTATTTAAAACAAAAACTGAAAAAGTGATGAATTTGTTGGTGGCCGTGGGACAGCCATAATCATGGGAATAAAAGACAATGAACCATTTCATGATATAATATATATACACAATGTTTACAGCCGATGTTTTCCGTTTCTGTTGATTCTTATTTGGTACAGATGATAAGTGTTTTTGAGACCTAGGGGAAGAAAATTTACAGAGACTAGGCTGCATCAAACTAACCTTTTACTTAGTCCAACACGATTGCAAAACAGTTAATATTTTGTCGGGTCTCAATTTTGTATGACAATATAATCTGGTGAAAACTGCCGAAGCCCTTCACTTAAAATAAGTTATATGGCAACATATCCATCATTCTCAGGAAATTCCTCTGTAATATCTGTGCACATGCGGCTATTGCTTTAAGCAACATTGACAATAATTCTCAATACACGTCCGAGACATGAGAAAAACTTTGGAGGTTAAAATTTCAATACAGGTCAATGGTTTGCCTATGGGAAGTTTGCAGCAACATTTTTCAAACACAGCCCTCGTAAGAAATTATCTCCCAGTTAATGAAGACCAAGCTCTATGCCCTTAATGCCACAAATGAAAGAAGACTCTTTAACTCATCCATTCCTAAACTGCCTATATACTCTCCGATCTTATGGAAACAGTCTACATGGCCTCTAAATATCTCTCTTGCTGCTCATCAAATTCCAAACTGGATCGAGATAATTCTCAATCCATCAGAATTACTTTCTGTCTTGCTATGGACAATTTCTGAAAAACCAAGAACACAACAAATTAACAATGCTTGGGTTGACAAAATCCAACCACAATGCTCGGCAGTGAGAAACATAGGTATCACAGCAGCAACCATTCGCAGATCTGACAACGGCACCCCAATCTTTGTCAAAACAAGCTTTATTACCAGCAACAACCCGCACCATCGAGAAGCTACTGCCATCCTCATGGCAGTCCAAAAAGCGATACCAAAAGCCATAAAAGAGATCATCATCAAGGGCAATTCCCAGATAGTGGCTCAGGCAATTGCACAACCACTTCTTGCATCAGATTGGACCATACAATCAAAGCAAGGGACAAAAACTATTGTTAAAATGTTTTGAAAGCTGAACAACTAAGAAAATTCATTCAGCGCGTGGCACTGTGCAATGGGCAAGCTTCAAACTTGTATGGAAGCATCCCCTCATAAAAAGTCCTCCAAGTGTACTGGATTTTCAGTGGGAAACACCCACCCAGCTTGAATCTGTAATATTATTTATAACAGTTTGTAGTTCCTTCATCAATGAATCTTGCTTAGCCAAAAAAGATTGTTTGAGCCTACATATTTTTAAGTTCCAAGGGAATCGTGGGGTGTGAAAAAGGAACAAATTTCAAGTCGGAACAGATGCATGTATAAGAAAGAATCAAGAGTCAAAACCACCTGTTGTTCGAAATTTACCGATCACTCCGGGTCTCCTCCCTTGAGCCTTCCTCAACCTCATTTGAGTTATCAACGTTATAAGCTGTCTGATAATTGTGAATCATCAATGCTTACGTTTAGTAAATGTGCTTTGCACAGTAACAGTAAACTTTATAAATACAGTTGGATTAGGGGATGATTCTGAACCATTGAACCGACATCCCCCCACCCTCCCCTGAGAAAAAGGGAAAACAACGATGAAATATCACTTATACAACAGACCTGTGATCTCTTTACTCACTGTACTCCGATGATGTATATCCTGCACCTTGAAGTTGGTCAACATTCTGCTCTGTGTCTCCATCACCGTTTTCCTCATCATCCGAGTCACCGTTTATATATTCCTCAACATCAAGATCCCCTTGCTCATCTTCTTCATTTTCATCAGCGTCGTCATCATCATCATGTTCCTCTACATCTACATCATAATAGGTCCCTCGAAGCAAGTCATCAGACCTGCCATTATATTGAGGAGCATAGTCATCCATCACCATATCATCATATTCATCTCCTGTTGCCAGACCGTTTTCATCATCATAACCAGATCTTTCTGAATTACTGGTATTTCCAGCATCCTCAACTTCCAACCTCATTGTTTCATCTTCATTCCACTCCTTCCCGACCAAGTCACTCTGTGATTTCTCAATGATGATCTCTCTGGGGTTATTTCTTTCTGCACCAACAAGAACCACCTTTGCAGATCTCTGCCTGCTTCTAATGCTCCGACGACCTCGCCCACGCCCTCCTCGTCTACGTGATCTCCCTTTCCATCCGGTTACCTGCCCAAATCTGTCACTTTTCATGGTTGTACTTTTTTTGCCAGATTCACCCTGGAAGTAATGACCCTTCTCTGTGATCTCCCGCCACGAGTACGAGTGCGGCCTCTTCCACGGCCACCTCGTCCACGAACATAGCTATTAAGTCCAATAACGGAGTCAACAAAGTTCTCTTCGTTCAGATGTTCGGCTTGATATGGTGTATGAGCTGTACCATCATCTTTTGAATTCTTGCCGGCAGCATATTTTGATTGAAGCTTCTGACAAACACAGAAAAAATGTCAGTATATTCATAAACAGAATCAAGACACAAAATTAAACAAAGAGAGCAGTCATTCATGGGACCTAGAACTACTGGCCACTCGTGGTATCAAGCCACAAAGGTTCACTTCCGTTGTAAAGGGGTGCAGACTCTGCCATGACCAAGACTCCTTTGGTGAGTCTGCAAGAATGTACCCCCATACATGACCCATAAAATCATATCCCTCAGACTGATTTTAGTTTGAGGCAACTAGAACTATATCCCTCGCAGCTCACCATGCTTCTAGGCACTAAAGTTGGAACCTCTATAAATAGAAGACTGCTTTCACACACACCCCCACACAGGTATACTTAATCTTTTTATACTTTCACTGAATATTTGTGCATATATATATATATATATATATATATATATTATTGGCACGGGGTGTCCAAGAACAACGTCCTGACTAATCCCAGGGGTGCACAGGCCCTCAGCAAGAAGTTTCCCGCAAGTGCACATTCGGGTAATTCAAGGGAAAAATCCTCCAATCCGATGGCCCCTAGAAATTGTTTGCATCCAAGAAGATTTGAACCTTAGACCTGGGAGAAGCATACCCCCAAGCCCAAGGCCTTTACTACTTGAGCCAACTTCTACTGCTTGAAGAGGTACTATACTGAATATTTGTGTATATGTACCCTTTTAGTCTTTCACAAACAACTTGAGCTTCATTCCAACTTCTACTGCTTGAAGAGGTACTATAACATATAATGCTCAGCAATTGATAAATTTAAAAGAGGGGGGAAATCACCCTCGGTTTTTGTTTGTTACCCAAGTGAAAATCTCAAGATATTTGAGGGTGTGATACCCCATACTAAATGATGAGTGTAGGTGGTGTATGAGATCCCACATTGCTTGGGAGGGAGAAGTTTTTGTCCTTTATAACGGTTCCAATGGAGCTCTAATTGCACCATTGACTAATCCTTTTGAAGTATGGCCCATATGTGCCTTGGGGCGTTGCAAGAGGAATTAATTTTTCACCCATAAACTAGAATCTGTTTTAACTTTGCACCCCAAACTACCAAAACTTTCACTTTGCACCCCCAAACTACCTAAATTTTTCAATTTTTCACCCTCAGTTAAGATAAAACCATTTGGATGAACTACAATATTAATGTAGGGTGTAACTTGAAACTTTTGGTAGTTTAGGGTATAAAGTGAAGAACACATGGTAGTTTTGTCAGCGAAAAATGTCACTCCAAATATTTATCAGACCCTAGACAACAATCCACCATTTATCATCTTTATCACCACAAGACACAAGCCAATCAGAATTTGATGATTCTACTACTAAGAAGTGCTTCTGCTATTCAATCATAGAAATCTGAATTGATCTTATAACGCAGGTACATTCACACACAGGCTCAGCATGTGGACTAGGTTTTAGAATTCCAAGTTTCAATTTCTCCCGCTAAATGAGATTAGAGCAAGGGCATACACACACGCACATGTACATGTACACATATACACACATTATATGAATGTATGTGTGTACATGCAAACGTTCATTCCAACTTCATCTTGTTAAATCATTGTAGTGTGACATGCCCATGCTGAATTTTTCATTTAAGTACGCTTGAACTATAACTTCAAGAACAATTTATAGCATAATCAAGTTGTTCCAATTTTTGCCTGGCACAAACACCTCTCTTAACATGAGATACTTGAAAACAGGAAAAATCTTCTTTCCTCCAAACTGACTCTTACCCAATTCTTTGCCTTAAATCGTACATCCAGAAGCAAGTAGATAAAAGCCTCTCCAGCCTACTAAAATTGTTACTTTAAAACCTCCTTTATCTGGATACTAGATCTAGTGCCTAGGTGAAAGCCACCAGTTAATTTAGTTTACTTTTATTAGTTCATTTTGTCAATTTGATATAATTCAGTAGTAATATGAAAGGACTACTCACTATAACCCAGGGTCCCCTGTCCTTCTGAGAGTCCATCTGCTGCTCTAGCATATATGAGATGGAGTCGTCAAATTCCATTAACCTTAGTGCCACAGCAGCCATTGTATCTGGTATCCATGGAAGTACAGGAACTGTTTTGGGACCACTAGAATAATCTCTAGCAAATCCTGAAGGGTCAGAAGAATCCAAAAGATCACTTGTGCTCTCAAAGTTTGAAGACAAATAGACTCTCTTTACGGCACCTTCCAATGATGTCAGAATCTGAAAAAGAACACAAACACATTCTTTGGTAGGTTCTCCAAAATTATATTAAATGAATTCAATTAAAAAAAGTTGGGGGGGGGGGGGGGGGGGGGGGGGGGGGGGGGGGGGGGGGAGTGGGGGAAGAAGAGAGAGAGAGGGAAAATAAGAAAAACCATGTTGGATATATCAGTATCATCCATGCTATGATTAACAAGAGCTGTTGAATATTAGAGACACAATAGCCATGAAATCTCCAAATTGGTTTTATCATGAACCAGAAAACAAAATTACTAAAATCGTGATGGAAGAAATTTCAAAGCATGGAGACTGAGGGAAGAAACAAACTATGACCGTCCATGCATATTACCCCGACTTTCAAGGTTCAAGCTTTGCCTTTACTCACCATTGTCCCGGATAAGGCGTTAGACAAGGGGAAGGGGAAGCAGGTCAGTACATTGCAGGGAGGCATAGAACCTTTTGCCAGAGACATCTGGACCAATGACTGGTACCCTTGCTGAGAAGTTGACGGTACCAGCATCAGAAAATGACGTTTTAGCTCAGAAACAATCATCTGTTGGAGTACAAGAAAACAGTGGGGGAAACTAAGTGCATAGTGTGGGAGGTCGAAATGGAAGGAGCTTTGGTTTTGTGTGTGTGTGTGTGTGTGTGTGAGTGTGGGGTGGTGGTGGGGGGAAGGAGCAGCAGTTGTTAGAACTGATGGTAGAAGGAGGGAGTATGCAAGGATGGTCAGGACAACAGATGAAGGGGAAGAACCTATCCCTCTTAACTTGTTTCACCCCAGCATGTCCGATTGGGTAATTAAAAAGCTATGGAATTAAGCATTGTGTAGGGATCACGTGCGAGGGTTTTGAAGATGAATTCATGGTTTTACTTGGGTATAGAGGTTGGATATTCCCACCCAAGCACAGATCCATCTCTCAATTCAGCCCAAAAAAAGAAGAAAGAATTAAAGACGCTTACTTGGGCAATGAATGATGATGTTGGAGAGAGGAGCTCTAGTTGGAGGCGACTCAAGGGAAGGGCAAAGATGGCCTCTTTATGAAACCAAAACTTCTATCATGGAATGTAAGGGGGCTGAATGAGAGTAACAAGCGGCTCCAAATTAGAACTCGCTTTGTCAATGGAAGGGTGATATAACTTGTTTGTAGGACACCAAGCTGGAATTTATCACAAGAGAATT
Source organism: Juglans microcarpa x Juglans regia (assembly GCF_004785595.1). Lineage (NCBI taxonomy): Eukaryota > Viridiplantae > Streptophyta > Magnoliopsida > Fagales > Juglandaceae > Juglans > Juglans microcarpa x Juglans regia. The sequence continues at coordinate 22,824,084 of NC_054596.1, forward strand.
AATTCGAAGTTTATGAAGATTTCAACATGTTGGCTGGTATTAATTGCCATCTAAATGGGCATCCGGGGGTGTTTCAGTTAAGTATTATAAAAGGGTGGTGAAGAGACTAGATGAATGTGTGGGAGAGTTTACTGTGGCTTGCTCCTTTAAGAACATAGATGGATTCATGTGGCCATTTGCAGGAGTACATGGCCCTAATCTTGATTTGGAAAGAAGGTTATTGTGGGAAGAGTAGGCGGAACTTCTTAGTTGGTGGGAATACCATGCTGTATTGGGGGGGGGGGGGGGGGGGGGGGGGGGGGGGGGGGGGGGGGGGGGGGGGGGGGGGGGGGGGGGGGGGGGGGGGGGGGGTACCTTTAATGTCACTCACTTCCTGAGCAAAAGATCGGGTACGTCTCACATTAACCCTGCTATGAGGGATTACTTTGATTTCATTTTCGAACATGATCTAATGGATATTCCATCCATTAATTGGAGGCATGTTCACATGGTCCAACAGCCGTAAACACCCATCTTCTATATTGTTGCAATATGAGAGTTACCCTGAAGGCCTCTCCAAGAAGCTAGGAGATCGATCACCCCTTCTTAGCATCACCCAAGTTAGTCCCGAGTGAAGAAATCATTTCATAAGGTCATGACAATCTCCCAATGAAGTAATAAATGATCAACAGACTCCCCACTCTTTGCACATGCAACACCACTCCATGACAATGAATCGACGTTTCCTTATATTGTCAAGGGCGACGATCTCTCCCAAGGAAGTTGTCCATACAGAGAAGAGTGTCTTTAAGGGTGCCTTTGTCTTACATGGGAATGGATTTGTATTATGCATCTTCATGGCTTGATAGGAGCGGACGGTGAACCCTTTCTTGGGTTAATGCCAGAAAATCAACTTTCTCCCTCATATGCGTAGAGTATATGAGGTCATAAAACTCCGAAATTGTGTCAACTTCCCAATCATGTGCATTTTTAAAGGAAGAGACATTCCATTGAGGAGCACCATTTGATAGAACCAAAAGGCCCAACAATCGAGGCTTCTTCTTGCTATACCATAGACTTCTGGATAAGCTTCATTGAGTGTCTTGTCGCCACACCATATGTAATGCCAAAATTTGATTTTGAATTTTTCACCCACCTCAAAGTGGGTATTTCTAAAGTATGTATCTCATCCTCTTCTTATGTGCTTCCAAACCACCCCATACGGCCCACTTACCTCATTTGAACACCATCCTCCCCATGCTTCACCGTACTTCAATTCTATAACATTTCTCCACAAGGCCCCCGCCCATTCTTGATGGTATCTCCAATGGCTTGAATATGATCATGTATGGCCCCATAAAATATAGTGTCGTCAGCAAATAATAAGAAAGATATACTTGTCTCCCCCTCTATAAATCCACAAAGGAGTCCACCCTCCACTACTCCTGAGATCATCTTGCCAAAAGCTTCCATTACAAAAACAAATAATAGTAGAGATAGAGAATCACCTTGTCTTAAGCCATGTGAGCTTTTAAAGAATCCCATGGGTGTGCCGTTCACCAAGATAGAGAAACAAGTAGTTTAGATAAAATGGTTGATCCATGAACACCATTTCGAACCAAAGCCACATCGCTCGAGCATGTAAAGCAAAAAACTCTAATTGACATGGTCATAAGCCTTTTCCATGTCAAGTTTGTGCAAAAGTCCGGGCTCTCCTAACTTGAGTCTACTATCCAAACATTCGTTGGCAATAAGCATTGAGTCAAGAATTTGCCTACCTCTAACAAAGGCTTTTTGAAGCTTTGATATTAACTTCTTCACTGCCAAGCTCAATCTATTTGTCAAAACCTTCATTAGGATCTTGTAGTACATCCCACTCGCCAAACTAATGGGTCAATAATCTTCTTCTTCTTCCTTTTCTTTTTTTTTTTTTGGTCAATAATCTTTTACCTCTACCACATCAGATTTTTGGGAATGAGAGCAATAAAAGTTGCATTTCTTTTTTAATAAGTAGGTCGATAATCTTTTACCTCTACCACATCAGATTTTTTGGGAATGTGAGCAATAAAAGTTGCATTGAGGTTTTTTTTCAAACCTTCCATTTTCATGAAAATTCATGAAAGACTACCATAATGTCATCTATAATCACCTCCCCAACAAGTATGAAAAAAAGCCATAGAGAAGCCTTACGAACCTGGAGCGTCACTTTACTGCTTTCCAAATCTGTATCTCTTCAAAGGGTCACTCAAGCTGTGCTACTTCTTATGACCTGAGAGCATCAAAGGTAGGTCCATCTAAGTTCAGTCTCCAAGAAAATTGTTCCGAAAGCAAATTCTCATAGTAATTTACAATGTGGTCATTGATCGTTGGTTGGTTTGAAGTAGCCAGCCCATCCACCAACAATGTCTTGATGGCATTGTTCCTCCTATGCGAATTTGGCACCTAGTGGAAAAATATGGTGCATTTGTCCCCCTCCTTTAACCATAAGACTTTCGATTTTTGTCTCCAAGATATTTCCTCCAATAAAGAAACCCTTTCAAGTTTTGCATACGTGGAATTTACAAACTCTATCCTCTTCAGATAGTTTCCTCACCTCCTCCACACCCTCCAATCCCTCGAGTTCTTCAAGTAGAGTATGTTTTTGGCCTTCCACATTTCGAAAGACCTGCCCTAATTCCAAACCTTCAGATCTTTCTTCAAAGCCCTTAATTTACATGCCATGACATACCTTAGGTTTCCATGAAATTGGTAAGAGGATCACTATTGTCGAACTCTCTCTCAATGAATCCCTCTAATCTCAACCACATAATATCAAACTTGAAGTACCTTGGGCCTCCATGAATACCTCCAAAATCAAGGAGGATGGGAAAATGGTCTAAGCAACGCCTAAAGAGTCTCTTCTTCTTCTCCTGTGCACCCCCGGGATTAGTCGGGACATTATTCCCAGACACCTGGTGCCAATAAAAGAAAGAGTTTTTTTAATAAGATTCAGGTACCGTGCTTCCCATTCAAATGACACCAACAATCTACAATCCTTGACCAAGAGGGGTGTTCTCGATTGTTCAACCAAGTAAAGGAGCCACATGCACAAGGAAGATCTAGTAAATCTTGTTCAAAGATTAAGTTTTTTTTCATAGAAAGACAATTTTATTCATTGAATAAAATAGGTGAAGCCCATGTACATAGGACGTATACAAAAGAAAACACGAGTACATTCTATGAAGTAGAAAGCAACAACAAAAAATCATGAACTAAAGCTCCATTAATCACTAGAGCAGAAAACCATTGCAATAAAGAGTACATAAAAAAATTCTGAATTTCCTCCAAGGTGCGCTCCTTGTCATTAAAACACCGCTCGTTCCTTTCCCACCAAATGCACCACATAAGACACAAAGGAACCATTTTCCACACAGCAGCCACTTGAGAGCAACTATATAGCCCCATTCCAATGTGCAAGAAGATCCACTACTCTCAAAGGCATCACCAAAGCCAACCCAAATCTATTAAAAAATTAAGTTAGAAAATTCTACCATTGCCGAATTGAAATTGGAGCCACCCGATCTTTCACTCGGAAACTGAGTGACGTTGAAGTTACCACCAATACACCAACGTAGGTCCCATACGTTGTTTAATCCAACCAACTCATCCCATAATAACTTTCTTGCATGATCTAGGTTAGGACCATAAACACCTGCAAAGGCCCATTGGAATCCATCCACAACATTCTTGAACGAACAAGCTACCATGAAGTCCCCCACACAATCTTCTATCTTTCCCACCACCCTTTTATCCCACATCACTATGATGCCTCCTGAGGTTCCATTGAATGGAAAATGAAGCCAACCCACTTGACTGTATCCCCACAAACTTCTAATTGTATTTAATGAGATGAGTTCCAATTTCGTTTCTTGTCAACATACAATGCCTACTTTCTATTTTTGAAGCTGATTTCTGATTTTGAGGCTCTTTTCCATCTCATTCAGCCCCCTTACATTCCACAAAATGATTTTTGGCTTCATAAAACTACATCCATTGCCCTTCCCTTCGATCTTGCATGGCCTGAACTCCCCTCTCTAGCATTGTAATGAACTGTCCAGTTATAGTTCTCTAGCTCTTTTCTTCGCTGAACTGAGCTTATTGTCTGAGTGTGTTTGACCAGCCTCTATGGCTGTAAGAAGAGGGCATGAATTGGTCCTCGAAGCTATCACATATTATCCCTACGCAATGTTGGATCTCTTTTGCTTTGTGTAATCTCCATCATATATTGATGTTTCTACTTGGGTGTACAGAATTCAGTGGGAGGACTTCCTCCCAGGTTTCTTCATCACTGTCCATGAAGCTCATCTGGGATACCTTCTCCAGGTCAGATCTCAGCCCTTGCCTGTGTTCTCCCATAGCCGCATGAAACTTGTAGACCACCATAGCCCCTATCGCCTCTATTAAATTTTCTGCCCCTGCCATATGCATTTTGCAGTGCCCTTCCTCAACTTGAACCCTTTCCAAACTCAACCCTTCTGTGTGTTTTGATGCTGCCAGAGGTGTCGCGGTATCGTTAGCGCTGTCATTTCTGTCTGTTTCCACTGCCTGAATGTCATTTTCTGCGTCGAGAGTGTGTTTTACAGCCACATCACTTGACACTAGCGTAATCTCCATCAAAGCATCCACTGCAGCACCAGCCACCTGATCTCTGTGTTCTGGCGATGGTTTATGTGCAGTCCCCTCCCCGAAAGTCATCGGCGCCAATGACTTTTTTGCGGTTCCAGACAAAGACCTAGTTTCTAAATGTGCAAACCCGTGTTTGACGCGCCAACTCCGGATGGGGTTGCTTGTGAGAAGATGGGCTTTATTCTTCCCTTTCTCGGTCCGCGAAAAATGGCCCATTTGGTTTCCTTTTATCTTGCAGGCCCAACTTTGGGTCTGAAATGCCAGAATCCTTAGACCCCATTTTGCTTGTGGGTAGACGGTGCTTATGGTTTGAAAGGAATGGGCAGTGTTTTGAAGATAGAGAACACTTGATGGGAGAACTTAAGAGAGTTTTTCTTTAGTATTTTTTTATATTTGGGCAAAGGCTCTTGTATTGAATGGAGATAATCTTCATGATTTGCTTTTAGCCTATTCTAGTTCCTAGCTTATATTTAGGTATTTTTTCTTGTATACTTCATGTGTTCTTGGACTATGCCTAATTACTTGTCAATAAAATTTTCTTATTGCTCATTAAAAAAAAAAAAAAAAAAAAAGTTTCATTCCAATGTTGGACATTGGCCCTACTACATAAGAAAACTTCTGAATTGAAAAAACCGAAAATCCTTCTAAAGAAAACAATCTAGCCTTTCTTCCATGGCTGCAATGTAATTTTCAAATTTTTAAACACTTTTATTTGGTTTTACATTCACTTCAGTTTCCCATTAGAGCAGACACGTGTATAGAATTCAGAAAGATATAATGTATTCTTTCCATTTTGCCCAAGCAGCTGCAGTATCATTAGCTTTCAAACCATAATACTGGACAAGAAAAATGATAAATTTGAAGTCAAGAAAATTTAATCGATGATAATTGGAACCTCTAATGCATATCCCTTTGAGTAAGGCTAATATATAACCTGAAGAAGGTCTTCAGCCGATGATGAGGACTGCAATTTCATACCCCAAGATTCTCGATGGCTGTCAGTCCAAAAGGGTTGAAGAGCTTCTGGTGGAATTGAAACCTGCCAAGCCAAGATAAACATGTACAAGTCACCTAAAGATTTAGCCAAGGAGGACAAATAACCAGGTAACAAAGCTTGTCAAAATGCCATTCAGAGTAGAAAGTTTGCATTATAAAATTTATGGAAAAAAACAAAGAATAAAATAAAATTTCAGGGAAAAATAAAGCAAACGCCCCTTATTATATGGGCCTTATGGGTTTTAAAAACCCAGCCTCAAGTTTTCAGCTTTTGAGACCTGAGTGCCTTATAAAATCTGGCCTCTCTTTCAGCCATTCCATTGAAGTACACCAAATATCATATAAGATTTTAATTATATCCTATGAATTTAAAAATTCTAAGAAAAAACAAAAATTTGGTCTGTTGAAGGCGAACTTTCATAGTTAGTGGTCATGCTGTCAGTGGTCCATGGCTCCTCCATGCACCAACATTTTCTTACTTGTTTTGAAATTTTTAAATCGGTAATAACCGTAGTTTTTATATATTACTGTAGTAAATTTAATGAAACCGACATCATTAGTATGAAAAAACAGGAGGGTTACAATCAAAGGCAGGAAACTTTGGTCTCAAAAACCAAAGTTTAGAAAGTGGGATCTTAGAAGCCATGGAGTGTGCTATACTTTCCCTAAAACATATAATGTACAAAAAACAAAGCCTGAAAATCGCAGACATTACCTCAACCAAAGCTAACTGCACTTTAAGCAATCTTATCTGGAGAGGAGTTGAGGGTGAACAATGCAAAGTACAATGAGGGCCAAGCTTTGATTTCTCTTCGCATTTTGACACATGCTCAGAAAAATTTAAGGCACTGTATGTCTTATGGCAGGAAGGACAGTGGTTGTCTTCAAAAGAATAAATATCATGACAATAATCACAAGTACCCAGCAACTGTGTACACCTTTTCTTCCCATACTTCATGGCACTTAATACCAAGGAATTAAAGCATTCTTTCCACATCCATTTTTCAAAATCCTTATATCTCTTCAAGGCATCATTCTTTTCACTCACAGTGCTTCCAAGCTCAATCGCAAAAGATGTTGAGGTCTCTGAAGCATCTGAATCAGCAACACACACAGTACTTCTAGGGCTATCAGTACCTATGCTGTAATCAGGGCCACGAGGCAGTTCAACAGCTTCTTTTTTGACAGAGTCTCCACTATCTCCTATGCTAACACAAAGCATCTTCCTCCTAACTGATTCCTTGAAGGACATCTCAATCTTTTGCAACATCATGTGCAAATGAGATTCTCTAACACCACGTAAATCTAAAGATGACACCAGAGCATCAAAGCCCTGCACGTAGGTAAAAAACTAATGAAACCAGCATACATACTAAAGAAGTAGATACCCATTGCTAATTTTAGAAGAATCACACTGTCAATGCTTCAGGATAAGTAGCACTTGCGAACAAGGAAAAGATAAAATATTGAATTACTACAGCTTTGCTAAAGATAAATACTGCATGGCAGAAACGACAGTTTTAGCAAACTGAGATTCTAAAGAAGCAAATATCTCTTGCCTATGATTCCATCAGATATTCTAGGGTAAGGACAGTGTAGCAGCTTAACAATGTGAAGCACAGATAATAGATAAATTTATGAGTGTCTAAATAGACTGCTAAAGAATGTATTGGCTCATCAAAGAGAAAGTACCTCTTCAGAATCAATAAGCCTCCAACGTCCATCATACAACTCCACAAAGATCCTGCCACAGCCAGGGTCGTTTCGAGAAGCAGATGTAATAAACCGCCAGTATCGATTATGTCTGCGATCCTGACCCAGAGGCAGTGATCTATACACGCACATCTCTTCCGCCTTGTAACTGATGTAGGATTTTAGCTGCGAGCGTGACCTTTCAGCATAATATCCGGCTTGCTGATATGGAAGATTATCTGGGCCAGCGCAGTAATCTTGCATTTGCAGGTTCTCTTCAGAAGGCAAACTGTAAAGATAATTTTGCTCATTCTGTACATCATTTGGTTGTTCTTGTTGGACAGCAGCGGCAACAGACATCTCATTGCTTTTGTCATTGCCAATAGGAAATGAACTTTGCCTACCTTCTGCCAAGGATGCCATAAGGTTAGGTTCAGTCCTGTTCCCTGTAAATGATGAATAATGCATCTTCATTACAAACTCTTCCTTCATACGACGCTTATCGAGTTGTGCTTCTGCCCACATTTGCTTTTTCAGGGCATTTGCTGCTTCTAAACGTTCCTGAAAAGTATTCTCGTTTCAGATCACGGACAATCAAAAGCAAATCGGGAAATTAATTATTTAAAAATAAGAACAAAAAGGAAATAATACCTCAAGAACAATGCGAATCGAGTTCCCCTCAATTGCCACACCAATTAAGGCAACAAGTGCGTTAAGGCGCTCCTCGACACTCAGATCAGAGTACTCTCCTTCTATAAGTCCCTGAACCCAAGGCTCACCAGGATTGCTCTCGTCGATATCTGTATCTTCTTGACTAACAGTGGCTATGTTATTTCCGATTCCAGAGACATCAACAGACTGTGCAACAGAGAAACCAGCACCCTCATCCTTATTTAATCCTCTGGCTTGCATTGAAGACAAACCCTCATCAATATTCCCAAGATCTACTTGTGGATTTTCCATAATACCATCACTCCCCATCCCATTTCCCACAGGAGTTTTAGGACTGACTTTGGTTTCTTCTTTCGAATTATGGTTCTCTTTAACTGGATTTATTTCAGCACCAACATCATCAACCTCAGGATCCTCTCCTGCATCACTTTCTGAATCTCCATCTCTTTCAGCATCATCAGCATCTTCTCCATCTACAATCCCACTCTTAAATACCCGGATACGTTCCCTGGCAGCAGAGAGTATTGCCTCGGCATCAGCTGGGTCCTTCCTATAGGCGGACCGTACACAATATGTTGAAGGAGCTGTCCTCTCAAAAAGTTTTGAATCCCTAGATAAGGCAGCAGCAATAGAGGCTTCGGGTGTCTTGCTTGTTGTGAGATCCCTAAGTCCAGATTTCTGACAGCAAAATTATAAGCTGATAAACAAATCAGTTAAGCACACAAACTAAAAGTGCATGCACACATCCACCTACAGTTACCTGAATTTTTTCTGCAACTTCTAATATTGTTACACCTTGACTTCCCTCTAGAGAAAGAACATGAAATGCTGCAAATTTAACAGTTCCAGGAGTCAATCGATGCCTAGATCTGCGTGGATTAGAAAAACCCCTTTCTTGCATTATGGCAACAGCATTTTCAACTGCCGCTCCATTGCGCAAGATAGAAATTGCATCTTCACCATCATTACCCTGCATTGCACCCGGTTAATAAAATGGTAAAACATTGCAAAATGTTTTTAAAAAGTATTAGGATACCACTAGAAGCACTCTTTTCCGACTTCTGCCAAAGAAAAAAAAAACAAAGAACTCAACAGTGATCCGAGATATGCATGCAATTACTTCCAGATTTAGAACAAGAGAAGAACCAAAACAAATTTGTCAACAATCACCAGTTCATGAAATCCATGTTTCTAATAACTTCTCTAACAGTTAATGACAGAGTTCTCTCAATCCTTTGGAAATTGTATAAGTCATAGTTTCCTCAATCTTCTGGAAATTGTATTAACACACCTCCAAATGAAAATAATGGCAAGGATCTTTTTTTTTTTTTTTAAATTTTTTTATAAGTAAAAATATTATATATATATATATATATCAATAGGGAATGTGGGCTATCATTTCTGGGGCCTCCGTTAGGTTCCTCATCACTGGAGATGGGTGTTTGTTATGGGATTAAATCTGGGGATGGTATTTCCTTTGAAAATATGGCTTCAAGTGGTGAACCAAATTTTGTGGGTAGCTTGGAATTGTTTCTGCTTCCCAATGACAGTGTCGGTGAGGAGGGGGCTCTTACACCTCTGTGTACACTCCCTCCCAATTCTAATTATGGGAGTTGCTCGTCGAATTGGGTTTTTAAGAAGTTAGAGGAGTTACAAGATATCTTTGGGGTTTCTTTTGGAGGTTACAAAGAACAATTTATGGCTCTTATCGTGGCTATTGAAGCTAGCCGTTCGAAATCAGCCACAAAACAGGACAGGGAACTTAAACGTTTAACTTGTTCCATCAATTATGATGTTAAGGAAGGGAGTAGTGAAGGGATGGATCGAAAGGGAGGGGCAAGTTAAGTTTTAATGAAACCTAAGATTCTATCATGGAATGTACAGGGGCTCAATGACAGCAATAAACGTTTTCGTATCAAATCTTTATTGAGGATGTGGAAGGGTGATGTGGTATGTCTTCAAGAAACAAAGTTGCGTTTCATTGATAGAAGAATTGTGCGCAGTATATGAGGATGCTCGTATCTGGGTTGGTCCTATTTGGCCTCTCAGGGAGCCTCAAGTGGAGTGTTATTAATGTGGGATAAAAAAAGTGGTTGAGACGATTGAGGTGTGTTGGAGAGTTCTCGGTTTTGACGTTATTCAAAAATGTGAGCGATGGATGTGAATGGGCATTTGCAGGGTCCTATGGTCCTAACATGGACAGAGTTAGACGAAGGTTGTGGGAGGAGTTGGTGGGTATATACTCCTTATGGGATGTGCCGTGTTGTATGGGGGGTGATTTCAACACTACTCGCTTTTCTAGTAAATGATCGAGGCATCATCGACATACTATGGCCATGGCGGAATTCTCAGAGTTCATATTTGATCTGGACCTTATGGACCTTTCCTTGGTGGGGGGCAAGTACACATGGTCTAACGGCTGGGCTTGATTGAAATTGGATAGATTCATTGTCTCGCCTTCATGAGAAGCCCACTATCCAGATGTAAGTCAGAAAAAGTTAGCTCGAGTCAGTTCAGATCATTTTACCATTCTCCTAGATTGTGGGGGCATTCACAGGAGTGGCCGGTACTTCAAGTTTGAGAACATGTGGCTAACAGCGAATGGGTTTGTAGAGATGGTGCGTACTTGATGGGCATCGTACCAGTTTAGTGGCACTCCAAGTTTCATTCTTTCAGGTAAGCTGAAGGCTCTAAAACAAGATCTGAAAAAGTGTAAATTGGAAGTTTTCGGTCAGACTGACAATCAAAAGTCTACATTGTTGGAGGAATTGCAGGAGCTAGAGGGTAAGGAATTATTGGAGATGCCTCGAAGGAGGTGTTATTGAGGAAGGCCACGGTTGTGGCAGATTTGGAAAGGGTTTTGTTGTCAGAGTTGACATCATGGCGCCAAAAATCCAGGACCCTTTAGTTGAAAGAGGGTGATAGGTGTACGAAATTCTTTCACAAAGTGGCTAATTCACATTAGCGTGACAATGCTATTGAGTCGCTTCATTCAGGTAGTCAGGTGCTATCCTCTCCTCCCAAACTAGAAAATCATATTGCACATTATTATGAGACTTCTCACCGAATGAGCAACTTGGAGGCCGAAGCTTGATGCCTTGTCTTTTGAGGCAATTGATCCGAAAAATGTGAGTGTCTTGGAGAGACCTTTCGATGAAGAAGAGATTTTCAAGATCATCTCTGGTATGGTTAAGGATAAAGTGCCATGTCCGGATGGTTTTTCAATGGGTTTCTTCCAAACTTGTTGAGATGTTGTGAAAGGTGATGTCTTGCTGGTGTTCAGTGAATTTCACGCTTTTCAGAAGTTCGAAAAATACTTAACGCGACTTTCATTACTCTCATTCCCAAGAAATACAGAGCTTTGATTATTGAGGACTTTCGTCCAATAAGTTTGGTTAGTAGTGTTTACAAGATTATTTCAAAAGTTCTTGCTAATCGGCTTAGTCCAGTGTTAGAAAATATTATTTCCAAGCCTCAGAATGCTTTTATTCGTAGGAGACATATTCTTGATTTGGTGCTCATAGCAAATGAGAGCTTAGATGCTAGATTGCGGGAGGTAAGTCCAGGTATTCTTTGCAAGCTTGACATGGAGAAGGCTTATGATCATGCGAATTGGGAATTCCTTGTGTACTTGCTTAAGAGGTGTGGATTTGGGGATAGGTGAATTTCTTGGATGCGTCATTATATTTCAACTGCCTGATTCTCAGTTCTAGTTAACGGTACTCTTGCTGGTTTTTTTAATAGCTCGAGAGGTTTGCGACAGAGTGATCCATTATCTCCTCTTCTATTTGTTATTGTTATGGAGGCGTTGAGCAGGATGGTGCAGGCTACTGTTGACGGGGGTTTTTTTATCTGATTTTCAGGTGGGAAATGGCTCTGGTGGCCCATTTATCATCTCACATATTCTTTTTGCAGATGACACTCTGTATTTTGTGAAGCGGATAGTAGCCAGGTCCAAACTCTACGTGCATTGTTACTTTGTTTTGAAGCAGTGTCAGGGCTCAAGGTGAACCTTGGTAAGTCTGAGATGGTTCCAGTGGGTGTGGTCCCTAATATCCACAGTCTAGCAAGTCTTTTGGATTCCAGGGTGTCCTATTTCCCAATGAAATATTTGAGCCTTCCGTTAAGTGCAACTTTCAACAGTAGAGCAATATGGGATGGGGTGGTGGAGAAGATAGAGAAAAGGTTGGCGGGATGAAAAATGGTGTAATTATCAAAAGGAGTTCGTCTTACTCTTATCAAAAGCATCCTCACTAACCTCCCCACTTATTTCTTATCTCTCTTTCCTATGCCTGTAGGGGTGGTGAATAGGATTGAGAAACTTTTTAGGGCGTTCTTATGGGGAGGCATAGGAGAGGAGAAGAAATTCCATTTGGTTAGTCGGAAGACAGTATGTGCTCCAGTTGTGAATGGGGGGTTGGATGTTTGTAACTTGAGAATATTTAATAAAGCACTATTAGGTAAATGGCTTTGGAGATATCATTTGGAAGGGGAATCGTTGTGTAAGGAAACTATAGACACTAGATATGGTGCTGCTTGGGGTGGTTAGTGTTCCAACAAAGTGAGGGGGGTATGGAGTGGGGTTATGGAAGTTCATAAGGAAGGGGTGGACATGCTTTGAAAATCATATTCGCTTTGTAGCCGGTTATGGCAACCGAATCAATTTTTGGCGGGACGTGTGGTGTGGAGATCATGCATTGGAAAGGGTTTTTCCGGCTTTATATCGTAATAGTTTGGCCTTCCCTTTGTCTGGCCTCAAACTATTACACCCAGCAGACTTCCTTTTTCCTATTTTTAGAGGCCTCAAACGTTGGCACAAGTCCAGGCCCAAACCTTTGATTATCTTAAAAATCCAAGACTTTATCTCCTTTCTAAACAATTTCAAATCCTCCTTTACGCTCGTTACCTCCTTTTTCAGACTATGCAGACACCTCTGCAACTTGTTTTCTCCTTGACAGTTATCCATTTCAGGTAATTGGTGTCTTGCCCCTTCCCTCTTCAGACCAAGCCCCTCCGAAAGTTTCCCTGCCATGCCTCCCTTTTTGTGTTTTTGTTCAACCACCAGAGGTTGACTCAGAACCCCATGCGCTGCCACCCTCTTCCCTACACCACCCACCGCCACCTCTGCATACAACTTGGACTGCCTCACAATCTCCTTCCCCTTCTCTACCTCTCTATTCATTTGTGGTGCAAGGATTGGAGCCTTTTTAACCAAACTCTGTTTTAACTCCATAGAAAAGCTCTTCCAACCCTTTCCTTCCACTACTTTCGAAATCACTAAGAGACCATGACCCCCCCTACCACCACCATGGTCAATTACTTCCAAAAAATGCCCATAAGTGTTCGACCTCCTATGAACAAACAGAGCTTTGATTCCATCCCTATAAGTCTTGAAGAAGTCTTTCCCTCCATCTGATAAAACACATTCTTCCACTGTATTGGCCAGCCAATAAGCACTAGCATGACTGAGCACCATCTCCTTGGTTACCTTCCTACCCCTTTCTGTGATACGACAATACTTTCCACCCTCCATAGACACCATAAACACCTTGGATTCTATTAAAAGGTGTTTAAGAATGCCCATGATTAAACTTCCCCAGATCAAACACCTTTCACCATATCTAACTTCTCATCGTTGGAGTGAGACCCCGAAAAAACCAGATCTGTGCGGCAAAAAAAAACCAGACTGCTCAAAAACTCAGTCGCCGGAGATGGTACCGGTGTCAGATGTCCCTTGTTGGAGGTGTCGGGAACATAGATCAGCCGCCTGAGGAGATGACAGAACATAGAAACCAAAAACGAATAGGCCTGCCAATGCCGGGGGCAGGCAATCTTGTATGTGCCGGCAGTGTGCAGTCACTAGCCGAACTAGAGTGAGTGGGTGAGACTCGGCATTGACACTAGAGTTATCTCAGTGAGAGAGAGAGAGAGAGAGAGAGAGAGAGAGAGAGAGAGAGAGAGAGAGAGAGAGAGAGAGAGAGACGGTGGCAAGATCATGGGGATGGAGGCTAGGGTTTAGAAAGGCCATTGGCGAGAGTGGGACAGCGGCAGAAGGGACGATGGAGGCTAGGGTTTTTTGGGAGGGAAAAGTTGTGTACAGAGAGAAAAGTTAAAAAAACAAAGACGACTGATGAAAGGGTATTCATGATTCTTAAAAGGGTATTCATGATGTCTACTCATAATGATCAAATTAAAGAAAAAATGAGGAGAGGGGGAAGGGGGGGGAAGCGGGGGGGGGGGGGGGGGGGGGGGGGGGGGGGGGGGACTGTGTATCCCATGGATCTTTAATGCTAAGAAATCATGTGCACTAATGGCATGGATCTCTAATGCTTTTGAAAAATAACATCAAAACTTTCTAAAACACGAAATTATAAATAAAATAAAAAGGAAAATTGTTGAAAGAATTATTAATACACTTGCAAAAGATAAATATAAAAATTAAATAAGATAAAATAAATTAAGAAAATTTCAAAAACCAAAAAAAATTTAACAAAATTGGGGGAAAAAAAAAGAGAGAGAGGATCGACTTGTCAGTGGCCACCAAGGGTGGCTCAGATTGAGCCGCTCAAGGGGGCCACTACGATTAGGGGTGGGCAAAAACTTCAGCGACTCCGACTCCCGCTCTGATTCCGACTGTGTCGGAGTCGGAAAAGTAGTCGGAGTCGGAGTCAGAGTCGAAATTCGGAGTCGGAGTTAGAGGGTAAAAATAGTTGGAGTCAAAGTCAGAGTTCGGAGTTGAACAAGACTCCAGACTACCAACTCCGACTCTGATAGATATACTTAATATATTTAATATTACAACATAAATAAGTGAGGCCCGATTGCCAAATGGTTGCTACTGTTTTTATTAATCTCCATGACTGGAGTTCGAGCCCCCAATGCCCCAAGAGAACAAATTTGTTTTTGGTTTTTTAACTAAAACAGCACCGTACCCCAACCCCAAACTTATTTCACTCTCCCCCACAAGAACAATCTTCGATTCTTCACTTTCTTCCCCAGTCCCCCCCCCCCCTAAGACTTATTTCTACCCCCAGTCCCCCTCCTTCAGCCTTCTTCACTTTTCGATGCCGAGAGTCGAGAGAAGCATGGTGCGATAGAGATGGTGCGTGTTGTCCGACGGAGATGGTGGCTGAACGTGCTGTTCGACGGCAATGGTGGCTGAACCGAGATCGATCACATTTGTTGTCTAAGGTGAGATGGGTTTTGTTAGGCTGAGAAAGCGAAGGAGATATTGTTTGGATGTGTTTCTGTTGAGAAAGCGTAGGAGATTTGTTGTCTAAGGTGAGATGGGTTTTGTTAGGCTGAGATGGGTTTCTTTGTTTGAATGTTGTTGTATATTGTTTGGATGTTGTTTGGAATTTATTTGGATGGTGGGAAGTGGGAAGAAAAATGGAAAAAAAACCCTAACTCCAAGTTGGGCTTCAACTTCCAACTCTGGAGCTTCGATCAGAGTTGGAATCCGCTCCTGATTGGAGTTGGAGTCGGAGCCCACCCCTAACTACGATAATGACGCAATCTAGGCCACCCCACCCAAGTCGTGGCTGGCGATCCCAAATGGCGCCCACCAAGGGGAGGCACTTCTTAGGCAGCCCGATCTAGGCTGGGCAAAGGTAAAAGTGTTAATTTATTTTATTTTTTCAATTTTTTTTGATTTTGAGTTCTCTTAATTTATTTTAATCTTATTTAATATTTTCTTTTTAAAGTGCTTTAATAATTCTCTTTAACAATTTTCATAAAAAATTGTTATAATTGTATTTTAGAGATTTTAATGTTATTTTTTAAGATTTAGTTTCTAAATTTTATTAATTATTTTTTAAAAAATAAATTCTTGTTTTCTAAGCTTTTTGTGTTTCTATTGTTTATTTTGTTGATTTTCTAAAATTTATAACTTTATTTTATTTTAAAATTTTTTTTATTGTAAATGCTGACGTGGCATGCTGATTGTGCATTTTTAAAATTTTGAAATACTAAGAGTATCTAATATGACGAGTGTTGTCTTATAATAGGCCACAATATGGCAGTCAATTGCCAAATCAGCATTTTCTGTTGGGAGGGTAACAAAGCCTTGCAGGTGGGACCATTTTAAGACTTCACCATAACCATAGGTGCTAGTCTTAAACTTTTTAAACCATATGTACTGGTTTTTAAAAAGTGCAAACAGACTTGAACAGTAATTTCCGCCAAAAAAAGATTGCTGGTTATTTCCAACGATTTTCACCAGAAAACTATCTATAACTATCATTTTTCATAATTCGATATCGCTTATCAAAAAATAATAATTCGAAATCTTTTCATTAATTTCCTCACTTTACTATGGAATTCTTTTCTCGGTTATTTAAAAATATCAACTTTCAGCATCAGTGGGGATTTCTGTGGTACGAATTGCTAGGAGAAGGGGTATTGCAATTAGTTTCCTTAGCAGGGTCAGTGTTGAGTGGCTTCTAGCAACAGGGGAAGACTTGCAACAAGCTGATAGAATGAAGGAAATTGTAAGGTTTTCCCATATTAGAAACAGAGCGTTGAACACACAATGGTGCTCTAATTGCTTTGGATGGTATTTTTTTCTCACTAAATAAATGATCATAGTGTGTATGTTAATATCCTAGAGATTCTCACGAAGATGGGTTCCATCTTTTGTTGGCTTAGAAAATTGAGGATACCAGTTCATGGTTTTTCCTAGTCATCTAGTTTGGGGGGTAAGTTATCGGTGGAGGGTAGAAAATTCCAAGTGTTCTGGCGAGTCCCAAATCATATACAGAGGTGCTGGCAGTGCAAAGGTGGACTCCAATTTCGACATCATTAAACCACTTGGTGATATATTGAACAACGATAAGAATAAGATAAGATATTTCATTTTGATAAGTACCAAGAGGGAGTCAGGATCAACATGATCCCCGACCTTGACGAAGGGCATATGTGTGTGTTGGCCACCCAAAACTTTCAAGGAAAAATGCTTTATGATGGGGTAAAATGTTTTATCAATGCTTTTTAAAGACAAGATGTTAACAACTCTTTTACAATATGACTGAGTGTTCGATTCATTTTTATGTTTTAAAATGTCCTAGTTAACAATGAGGATTGTATAATAAAAAAAATTCCCGATTGGGCTAGATCGGCACTTCTTAGGCAGCCTGATCTAGGCCGCACAAAGGGGCCTTATTACTTTATCAAATTTATTATTTGCAAATGACACGCTAACATTCTGTGAGGCAGATCAAAACCAGTTGAGGGCACTAAAGGCACCATTACTATGCTTCAAAGCAGCGTCAGACTTGAAAGTGAACTTTGATAAATCAATATTAGTGCCAGTGCGGGAATGTCAACAACACTCGGCAGTTGGCCAGCACACTAGGGTGTAAGGTAGTCTCTCTTCCCATGACATATTTGGGACTGTCGTTGGGGGCTGCCTCACGGGCTCTATCAATTTGGGAAATGGTTATGGAGGTATAACTTGGATCCAGAAGCCCTATGGAAATTGGTGGCTGATTGCAAATACGGAAACTTGTGGGGTGGTTGGTGTATAGGAGAGGTGAATGGGGCCTATAGAGTGGGGATTTGGAAGCACATTAGGCGAGGGTGGGGTTGTTTAATCGACATACTAAATTATTATTGGGTGGGGGTTTGAAAGCACATTAGGCGAGGGTGGGGGTGTTTAATCGACATACTAAATTATTGTTGGGTGGGGTTCTCGGATAAATTTTTAGAGGGACATATGGTGTGGGGATGAGGCTCTAAAGGATTCTTTTCCATTTGTTTTCCGAGGGGTACGTGATCAAGAAGATTCAATGGCGAATCTCATGCTTCAATCAGGGGACCAAGTTCAATGGAATGTCACTTTTAGCAGAGCAGCGCAAGATTGAAAAGTAGACAACTTTGAGGCTTTTTTCAGTCTACTATATTCTGTGAAACCGAATGGACAACAAGCCGATACGCTATGGTGGGCACTTGCGAGTAAGGGTGCATTCTCGGTTTGATCCTTCTATAAGTCCCTCACACAATTATCAAATATACACTTCCCATGGAGGAAAATTTGGAGGAATAAGGTGCCTCCCAAAGTGATCTTCTTCACTTGGACAGCAGCCCTGGACAAGATTTTGACAACTGATAATATGAGGAAGCGCCAAGTCATTATTCTAGATTGGTGTTGTATGTGCAAGAAATCCGGCGAGACAGTAGAGCATCTCTTTTTATATTGCGAGACAGCTAGAGCCTTGTGGATTGAAGTGTTCAGCCGAGTAGAGTTAACTTGCGTAATGCTTGCCACAATGGTTGAGTTATTGGCTAGCAGGACACTTCCGAGAGGTGCCCCACAAATCAAGGTTGCGTGGAAGATGATCCTGATCTGCATTATGTGGTTTATATGGCAAGAGCGTACTGATCGGACATTTGAAGATAAGGAGCGGTCACTAGAGAAACTTCGAACTTTTCTTTCCGTACTTTATTTCTATGGGCCATAGCTATAGATTTTAATGGCCTAAATTTTCATGATTTTCATGTTTCCACTACATCAACCTAGATAGGTGTTATCTCTTATATACTATTTTGTGTACTTGGGCTATGTCTATCTCTATTAATAATATTGTTTACTTATCAAAAAAAGGTTGACAATGAGGATGAGTATGCTGGCCAAAGTCAGTTGAGGAGATAATGAGCTAGTGAAGCTAATTAAGGCCATTAGAATCTTTGTTTGAATATGCTGAATTTCATTCCTTGATTATTTTGAGGTTTTAACAAAGTGATCAGTAGTGTTTGAAGTCTACATTCTTCTATAGAACTCTTATTACCTGGTGCTATGGAAAATGTGAAGGGTTGTTACATACAAGAATCATCAAGCAGACTTTCTATATACTCAAAACAAAGCTCAATATCCCTTGATAGTAAATGCAACTTGATTCATTTGAGACTGAAAAAGGAACTAAGAACATATCAAGTACGATCTGAGACTTTCTAACCAGTCTCGTTTTACCATGAAGAAAAGTATCAATATTCAGAACACATTAGGCTAAATTATTGGGTATGTAGAAGAGCTCTCTTTGGAAAACTTTATCAACAACAAGATTATCAAAATCTATAATGAAATAGGAATCAAGCTAATGTAACACAAACAGGCAATTTACCACTGATATAAGAAATGACAACAAATCATTGCCACTTTTTCATTCATTTAAGTTTTGAATTGAAAAGAATGTCACCTCATTGTCCTCACGAAGATATGTCTGTTCAGCATTCCTTCTCTTCAGTTGTGGCCCAAAACCTGCTGATAAAGCAAATTGACGCAAAATCTCTGGCCACGTCAAGGGATTCAAGTGGCGCTGCCAGTTACATATATCAAAACCCCAAGCATATGCCTGATACAGAATCCAAGTGAAAAAAAAAAAAAAGAAAACAATAAGACTTTTTGTATGGGAGGGAGGAAGGGAGGGGGAGGAAGAAAGAGAGACCAAAAAGGTGGAACAAAACAGCAGCAGTTACAACCACTACTCAATAGTTTACCTCTTACAACTGATTGTATTTGGCAATAAAAAAATAGTTTACCCCTTCAATAACCAGTGGATGTCCACCTCCAGGATTAGCAGCACAATTTTGAATTGCCCCCAGCCCAGTAGAGGGTGTTCTCGCAACATCCTCTATATCTTTTATGATGGATCTGAGAAGAGCAACATGTATCTCACCCAACAACCTTGGATCCTGGGTGCAGGGAGTAGAGGGTGAAGTGAATTGATCATAAACATAATTGTGTGTGTGTGAGTGAGAGAGAGAGCGAGAGTGAGAAAGCTTGACCTACATAGTCATGAAAAGCTTGGACGAACTCATCCAGAGTAAATGGCCAAAGTCCAAGAACATCAACAAAAGTAATTAAGAACCTCCAAACCTTCAAAAAAAACATCTCAGTTCAATACATTTGAACAGATGAAAAATATTCTGAAGATAAAAGATACCGGACTGACAATCCACTAAAATAAGCAGGATTTTTAGCACAGGATTTCGCCTCCTTGCTGCAGAACATCAGGGCTTTGCAATATAAGCAAAAGAACACCATTCACCATTTACAATTAAAATTTCAACAACATAATGAAAGGAGATTTTATACTTGCAGAACTCGATTAAATCACCATGCTGGTGACAAAATAATTTAAGGTGTACATGGCACAATTCATAACCTTGGAGAAGCAAACAGTAAGTGTTACTTCTGAAATTTACCATGACATGAAATAACAATATGGACCATCAGCAGGGTACGAAGAACAAACTACGACATGCAACTAACACTATTTTCTTTTAATACCTTTATTTTCATTAGCTGAACAAACCATAGCATGATCAACACTCCCCCCCCCCCCCCCCCCCCAAAAAAAAAAAAAAAAAAAAAAGAAAAAAATAAAAAACCACAATTCCACAAGGGTATAGAAAGAGCATACCTTCCTGAAGCATTCCAGTCTCAATATGGATTTCATGTTCTTATCAGGAAAAGTGGAGTAGAAGAGACAGTGTTCAGACTCACCATAAGAAGATTCCCTATGTTGTCTTCTGAGTCAATCCAGGGTTGAACGGTGAAAGGCCTTTTCAAATTCACCAATTTGGGTGGGAACGGAGTTCGCATATCTAAAATACAGACAATGTCAGCTGCTCCAAGATCAAAATTCAACAATACATATCAAGAAAAAAAATACAAGTTTCAGGTGGTCAATATTGAAGCTAAGCAACTAAGTCTGATAGCAGAAACATTTACACCATGAGAAAGTTGAGAAAATGTACAGATGCAATCACCATTATTCTTACCATTACTAATTTCAATGTTCTGACCATCATTGCTATGGGAAAGAATGAGAAAGATATATAGCATCAAACCCATGGCTTCACTCTTAGGTGCCGTTCGGATAGTGAGTTGAGATGAAAATTGAAAGTTAAATAAAATATTATCAGAATATTATTTTTTAATATTATTATTGTTTTGGAATTTGAAAAAGTTGAATTGTTTATTATATTTTGTGTGAAGGTTTGGGAAAGTTGTAATGGTGAAATGAGATAAGATGAAACACTCATCTTAAGCAAGGAGGAGATGCAACCTAGTCCATTGACCATTGGTTATGTTAAGACCATATTTAATGGCTATATCTCAAATTAGGAAAATGCTAAATGTACTTAAGAAAAACTTACAAAAAACTTACTTCTCCACATGTAAAAGAAAACTAACAAAATAAGTGTTGTAAGTAAAAGTATAAGTAAAACTGTAAATATACGTAGCACTACTCCTCAAATTATGTCATTTTCCTTTTCCGTTTCTTTTCCCTTTTCTTTTTTCTTGGGCACATGGATGGATGTACCCTATGTGTACCTTTTTTTGATAGAGTATATTTTATTCAAGACGCAAAGGGCGCAACCCAAATACAAGAAATATATAACAGGTAACACCCAGCTATAAGGGACTAATAAAAGGAACACAACTCCATGAAGTCTAGAAAGCTGTAGGAGCGGAAACTATTTCTGGCCACCATCTATACATAAAGGATATTGAACATAATGACTCTTAATTCTAGCACCGTCCTCTCCACAATCATCAAAAGTACAGGCATTGTGTTTCCATCAAATACACCACATCATACACAAGGGGATCATCCTCCAAATATCTATTGTTATTGGTATGCCAAAAAGCCCCAAAAATCTAAATCCACCATCTGTCGGGACATAACCCACTCAATCTCAAAAGTAAAAAATATTGATACCCATACATCCGCAGCCATCTTATGGTACGCACAACAGTATCATCCTCCAAATATCAATCACTATTGCTATGCCAACAAGCCACAAATCCACCAGCTGTTGGGACAAAACCCACTCAATTATTCAATAGATTAGGAGCTCAAAACTTTCTTTTCAAACATCTAACTTTGGACAGCTTCTATAAGACTTTAATAGGCTCAACTTTCTTTCCTTCTTCTTTTTTTTTTTTTTTTTTTTGGAATCCTTTTCTCCTTCTAGATTGGTGACTCTCTTACGTAAATTTTTAATTTTGTGTACTTAGGTAACATCTTTTGCATTTTTTAGTGAAGTTCTATTACTAAAAAAAAACAAAATATTCTTCTGCAACAATGATCTCTCTCCTTTTATTTACTTCCCTGTTTGTTGCAACTCCCTAATACCTCTAAGATCTTAAGATTTTTTTACAATTCCTCTATAGATCGCATATAGCATATTTATCTTATAGAAAATATTATATAATTTTTTATAATTGTGATTATATAATTGATTTATGTATTATGTTATGTTCCCTAAGCAGATTATCTTGATCCAAGCATATATAGCTGAGTCTTAAGCTAAAAAAAAAACCTAATTTAACTTCAATGACAGAACAAGC
This sequence comes from Juglans microcarpa x Juglans regia, assembly GCF_004785595.1. Classification (NCBI taxonomy): domain Eukaryota; kingdom Viridiplantae; phylum Streptophyta; class Magnoliopsida; order Fagales; family Juglandaceae; genus Juglans; species Juglans microcarpa x Juglans regia. Next base: position 22,846,444 of record NC_054596.1, read on the forward strand.
AAACTTTTATGGTAGCGAAACAAATGGTACATAACAAGTGCTTCACCATGAAAAATTACAGGTAGACATACAGCTATCAACCCAAACTCCAAAACTAGATAAAAGTAGAACTAGAATAGTATCCATGATTGTTACTTCTACGGAGTTTTGCTGAACCAAAACCCTAAGAATAAAGTTTTAAGTTCAATGTCTGCAGATTAAAAAAAGGTCTTATTAAGTTAGTAATGTAAGCCAGATAATTTTAAGATCTGTAGATATATCTCATAAAATACATCTTCATCAAAATTGAACAGAATATAAGGGATGTCAATCATAATCTACCTCTATATATTTCAAGATTCTGTGCAGTTTCATAGTCAAGAGAAAGTATTGAAGGCAATCCCTTGCTGGATGTGGCTAACTCCATGAGTTCCAAGCGTTCATCCTCAATGAGTTCCATTGACTCTTTAGCAATTCTACGAGCAATTGCTCTCTCATTAGCAGCTTTAAGCCTTGCAGCCTCCTTTTCCCTGCGAATTTCTTCCTTTTGTCTTAACTTCTCAACCTGAGTACATCAACAGACAACTAAATGTTTTCTTCTTAAATCTGACAAGAACAAAATAATAACTTTTTTTTATAGGTAAAATAATTATTATTTTTTTTTTTTTTATAAAAGTATAGGTAAAATAATAAATTATACTCTCATGTTATATTATAAGGATGCAAGAACAGAATCAGATTCTTAAGCTTAATAAATTATACTCTCATGTTATATTACAAGGAAGTAGCTACAACCTCAGATTCTTCAACTTACTTTGATCGATTCCTTCTGCAAAAACTTCTCCCTCCGCTCCAATTCACGCCTTTGCTCCCTTTGATATCTCTCTTCCTCTCGCTGCTTTTCTCGCAACAGCCTTTCTTCTTCCTTCCGCCTGTCACGATCATGCCTCTCCATCTCTTTCCTCATTTGCTCTTCTCTCTTAATGCAAAAGAAAATCATATTAGTTCACAATAAATAAAGTTTACAGAGAAAATTAATGCATAGTAACAGACACAACCTTACGCCTCAATATATCTTGTTTTTCAAGCTCTTTCCGAATCCTTTTCTCGTGGGCTTCAACTTCCCGTGCTATTCTAGCTTCCTCAGTCTGCCGAGAGGAAAATAAAGATGAATTAACTGCAGATCATTATTTAGAAAGAATGAGATCATAAATAGTGCAGCACAAAACCTTGCGCTTCCTCTCCATCCGCGAAACATCCTCATCAAGGATGACCCTCTTGTCAGAGGACACAAATGGATTTTCCATTTGAGTTATTGGATGAGCACCAAAATGAGAATCTGTGATATTTGTGAAGGGGTTCTTTCGTGAATTATTGTCCTTCTCTCCTGAAACAGAGGGCAATAGATGACCCTGCTTCCCTTGTTGAGGCAAAAGATTTAGACCAGGCATCTGACCTTGAAAACCATAGCCAGAAGGTACATGTTCATTTCCATGCATGAATATGCGGCTAGAAGGTAATGATGGAGTCCTGGCATTTGGACCATCACCAGGTGAACCATAGTGATAAGATGGGGCAACCCTCTCATATGCATCAGTTCTGACAGTTGGCTGCTCTGGAAGAAATTGGTATTCATGGAGAGCCCTGCCTACACCCTGAATATGAACATAGCTGGCTTTTATTTTTCTTTGTCAAAGAGAGAGATACCATGAGAAATATCTGAAGATGAACAGTTATAACAGTTGGCTGCTCTGAATATGGAACTGTGTGAGCATATCTAGCTTTTATTATTCTAGGTCAAAGAGATATAGTAAATATAGAAAAGAAAGGGATCCGCCTTGCCTAATAAGAATGTTAAAAAGAAAAATGTGAAAGCAAGACAAACGTACAGCTGAAAGTTTATGGTTTAAAGATTCTCTCTGATGGGAGCTAGACAAGTCAAGGGATAGAAACTCTAAAAACTTTTTTTTTTCTAGGTAAAATATTTACAATAGAAAATCTAAAAATTCAAAAAACACAAACAAGATCTTCAGGTAAAAGCCTACCACCAGCACACCTAATAAAATAGCTACATAAAAGCACGAACACCCCACAATCTTTACCCCCTCTCCCATGACCAGGTCACACATTCTACCACTTACCCAATATAAACATACCGCATGCAAAACCCACTTTAACCAACCATGCATTACAAAAGTCACACACACACCTAAACTCACATTCAAAGATGCACTTAACACAGCCAGAACCACAAAAGATGGAACTTCTTCACAAAACAAACACAGCAATGATTTTAAAAGAACTGCATATCTGGGAAATTGGGAATATGACCCCAACAAATCATGAAGTTAAGCTTGTTGTCTAAAGCCAATTTTTTTTCTTTTTAATTGCTCTACATACTTATATTTGAGCTAATTTCTCTAACAAGTTATCTCCTAAAACAATTATAGATTGTGGCACCCAAAGACATGGTCACCTATCAATACAAACTGTAGACGTTCTTCCACATTTTGGTTGTCTGAGCAGTAAATTGCTGAGGGTCCAAGCTATATTTCATATATCTCAAAACTCTAGACTACAGAAGAAACACAAATTTCCTAGAAAATTAATCGAAGATATTGTTGGAAAGATGAACTGTAACATGTAATCTAGCCTGAGAAGGGGGAAGGGAAAAGGGAGGGTGAAGAAATGGTTCATACATTATTGTCCTTCAATCCTTTTCCTGACATATTTGGCAAGAATAATGTTATTGATATTATAAAAATGCTAAAAATATTATTTCAATAGGCCCGATTTGTACTTTTGACTACCAATCATGAAAGGATGACATTTCTATCACAAGTTGAGTCTTACTCCTAGCAGCAACAGTTCGTGCTTTTTCCAGATATTCAGGTTAGTCATTACAATCACTCAAATACCATCTTCTTTATTTGGGGGGTAAATAATGCTCATTAAAAGAGCTAAAAGGAACAACTAAGTACACAGAAAGTATACAAAAGGACACATCCATCTAGCAAGAAGAAGAAAATGAGCAAAACTCCTTTAAACTCCAAAAGACTGGAGACTTAGCAAATTCCTTAAACCTTATTGGTAGTTTAGAGTTCACATTGTAACTTTTCGCTGTTCCAGATCCACATTGGAAATGGGCGGTAACTCAAGGGTGTAAAGGGTAACTCTGCCAAGGAAAAATATAGTTTTGCACTCACGTATTGCATCATATACTTCCTAATTACAAAAACCAAGCATTTTACACAGCTCAGGACAAAGCTTCAAAGTCCATAACAATACAATACGTTGGGTAACAAGGCAATAAAAATTTGGCACTTCTTAAGATGTCATATATATAAATATGTATTAAAAACTGCTTTAAAACGAAAACCTTATGTCATAATACCACTGATGTGACTTTACCTATAAAAAAAAATAAATAAATAAAAAAAAAAAAAAAAAAAACATGCCACTGCTGTGAGTCAAGTGTATCTGACCATAACAGGGGCCACAGGGCAAAAACTGCATGGTGCATTTTACATGTGGAATGAGATACATTACTCATTATTTAAAATAATGCCTGTATCTTAAATGACATGACAAATCATATCCAAAACAATCATGTACAGCCTGCACTCCAAAACTCTCTTTTATGAGATTCTGTAAGATTGATGCTTTGATGGTCACCACAAATCTTTCTTTTTTTTTCTCTTTTGGTGCTTCCATTGCATGTGCTCAATATATGATGAAAAAAAAAACTATATTCTTGGAATCAGTAAAATTTAAGATATCACATGTGGCAAAATTTAATAATTGAAAATTTTTTATAACTAACAATTGAAAATATATATATATATATATACACACTTGAATTGGTGCAATTAAATACTTTATATCAACAGCATTCTTGATGCAAGTTTGGAAATCCCAATATCTACATTACATCATAAAGCTTCTATGAAGATAAACACTATTGCTGTTCTTTGAATTGTGAGTAACACATGCCCTCGAGTGTCTGAAGTTTGAATCTAAAACCACATCCCCAGCCTTATACAAAGACAGTTTCATTAAAACTGAAACTCATTGGTGACAAACATTAGTACTTGCACTTTCAAATATCAAAGACAAATGGAAGCCCAGACCATAGCTTAACATGCACAAAAGGTCCTTCAATTTTACAATTTTACAGGAAATAAATTATCCATGTCTTACAGCCACAGCATAATGCGTCAATGATGCACACTGGGCACCCACCAAAGTAGACAAGGATACAAACATTTAAATTAACATACTCAAAAGTACGGTCTAACCTTTATTGATTTAGCATCAGGCTGCTCATATAACTTAGGCTCAAATGGCCGTCCAGACTGCTTCTGCGGCCCCACTGTTGCCAATCCTAAAACCATTTTAAAAGGTTATCACGATTTGACCACATTAGAGTCTCCTTGTCAGTTAAAAGCTATATGATATGACCACTACGCTTCCATGCACAAGCTCAAAAAAGTTTAGCTGATATTTGATGCAAGAAAATGAGAAAAAATATTCCAAGACAGAGTGAAAACAGTCATAATCATGCACATAAGGCGTTAATATGGGAAGTATATGCAGCGAGAAGCATGTAAGAAGAAAAATAGAAACCTCTACGATCAAATCCCTTGTGCTCCCTTGTGTGCACCATCAAAGAAAAAGAATGCAGACCAACCATGCCCACCCCCTCTATGTCCTGCTCTTCCTAAAGCCAGAATAGCTTATGTAAACATGAAGTCGCCCTATGAAAAACTCTAGAAAGAAGCCATCTCTTACGTGATAATCTTTTTCTTTTCTTTTTTTTTTTTTTTTTTTTTTTTTTTTTGATAAATTACACGATATTTTCTTAAGCAAAAACAGCATTAATGTTTTTTCATCAATGCTAGCATTTAAAGATGCTACCGAAAAACAAGAAGCCAATCAAGCCGAGAAAAAATTACCTATAGGCGCACCAAATGCATCCGGTGGCAAGGGATCAAACTCCATCCCAAGAATAGGCCCATCCTCCCTCAGAGGCTCCCCCAACTGCGCCTCCACAAAAGCAATAGCTCGAAGCTCTTGTATTGACTGCTGCGGCTCATAGAACCTACTCATTGCCCCCATATCACTTCCAATCCTAGCAACGGCGACCCCTGGTCGCCCAACAACTCGCCGGGATTCCACAAACTTACTCGATACCAAACCCAACCCCGATGCGTGCTCATTTCCCGCCTCTCCCACCACCATTTCCTCCCCAACCGGAGAGTCCTTCGGTTGCCTCTTCACTGGCGGCCCCTTCCGGTCCTTCAACCTCCTATGACAGAACCACATCTGCAATTGACGATCCGAGAGCCCCAATCTCGTCGACAGCTCCGCTCGCAATGCCTCCGATGGGTATGCCTCCACTAAACCAAACCAAAATTCCAAGGAAACTCATACTAAATTCTTTTTCAAAAAATAAAAGAAAAGAAAATCCACACAGAAATGAAAGTCACCTGCTAAAAATCAGCTCAAAAATTAATTTATAAAATCTTTTTTTTTTGGAAAAAAAAAGGACAAACCAGCATAGGTCTTTTCTAGAATCTCCAACTGAGAAGCGGTCTTCATTTTGCGCTTCGTCTTGTTCTCGCCCTCCGGCGGCTTCTTCTTCTCTCCCTCCGAACCAGCAGCCTCCATTGACGAAGATCAAGCTCGCCACCAAACTAAACCAAGAAAACCCTAAGAATCCAACCTCACCGTAGCAAAAACCCAAAAATGTAAAAACAAAAATTTCACTTACTGAGTAAAACTAAGAGCTTGAAAGAAGGGAAATCCCACTAAAACCATGCATTGCAAAATATGGGTTCAGAGAGCGTGGAGTAGCTGCGAGTAAAAAGTGGGTGAGAGAGGGAGAGAGAGTTTGGTGTGTTTGAAGAGGGGATGAAGACGAAGAAGAATCGAAGAGCGTGACGGAAATGTGCGGTGAGATTTAGGGAATAACAAAAGATAATGATTATAATAAATATAAAAACAATAACTATAATGACAGAGGAAGAAGAAGAAAATACGAAAAAGAAGAAAGGACTGGGAATTTTGATGGAAAGAGGAACAACAACAAAAACAACTAGTAGTACTTCTACTGCTACGAACAAACGAACGAGCAGTCATTATCTCTCTAATCGCACCCATATTTCCGAATTTCTCTTTTTGTGTATTTTGTTTTGGAATTAATAATCGCAAAGAGAGAGAGAGGGGGAGATAGAATAATAAATATTTGGGTATTTTGTCAGATAGAGATGATATCCCTTTTTGAAATTTGAGAGAGAGAGAGATCTTAGAGAAAGAGAGTGCTGACTGCTGAGTGCGTGTATTATATGTCAATATATATATATATAATATATATGCAAAGCGAACGAGAGAGAATTTGGGTGTCTTTTGATTGCGGCTCTGAAGTGGAACTGTGCAGTGTGCGCTGTGAGAGCATCCCCATCCGTTTGCTGATAAAATTTCCATGGTCCTAGTTTGTTTTTAAAGATAAGGGAAGATAAATTAAGATAAAAATTAAAAAAAAAAAAGTCATGCTCGTGTTTAATTCTTCTCTCTTTCGCTCGTAACTGACTGAAAGGGGTGAAGCGTCAAGTCTTTCTACTCCTACTGAGTAGAGGTGAGTATAGTGTTGTTTTGTCTTCTCATCTCAAGCAACATAGCGTCTTTCTGGGTGAGGGTGAGCAATGGAAGAACTTGAAGAGGTTTGGACTAAATTGAAACTGAACGAGGAGGAACAACAGGAGATTTGTATTAAGGAGGATAACTGGGAAGGTTTGAAGGAGAGAGAGAATCGAAGTGTGGTTGGTAAGGTGTTATCTGATCGGTTTTTGAGTAAAGAGGTTGTCAAATTGACAATGCTCAAAATTTGGAAAGTGAACAAGGCTGTGGAGTTTGTGAAATTGCGGGCTAATACTTCTGTTATCTCTTTTGACAATCTGGGTGATTGTATGAAGGTTATGGCTGGACGACCATGGCTTTTCGATACAAACCTGTTTTTTTTAAAGAATCTTGACAGTCTGATACAACCACATGCTATGGAGTTTAATTCTGAATTATTTTGGGTTCAACTCCACAATTTACCTTTCTACTGCATGAATCAAAGGTATGGGGAATTGATTGGTAATACACTGAGGGACATAGTTGATGTGGATGTCTTGGAAGAGGAACTGGAATGGGGAAAATATCTTCGGGTTAGAGTGAATTTGGATTTACAAAAGGCAATAGCTCGAGGTAGAACTATTAAGGTGGGTTCTAGGAGTATGTGGGTGCCAGTTAGATATGAGAAGTTACCTAGAATTTGCCTCAATTGCGATTTATTTTATCATGGTGATCAAGGTTGTTCTCAAAGTAAAGGGAGTGCAAGACTTAGCAAGGGAGAAACTCAGTATGGATCCTGACTGTGAGCAGAATCTGGTACAAGAAGGGGGAGGTTCAGATCCCAACCTTCTCCTGGTGATTCGAGTTATGATCGAGGCAAGGAGTTTGAGGAGGAGGATGGAAGGTCTAACTGGCATCAGTTCTCCCTTACTGTGTCATCGGAGTATGGTGGTGAGCAGATTAGTAGGGTGGCGGGGTTAGTTACTAAAGATCTCGAGAGAGTAAGGATTGTTAATGCTACGGAGGTGGATACAGGAGCAGTTAAGGCACGTTTAAAGGAGGTAGTTAAGGTGGGAATTATTCAAACTACAAGCATGGGCACTGAATTTGGAGAAAACATGGCTAAAAAATGGGAGGGTTCTGAGCTGAATTCTTTGGTTGTTATGGGTCAACTGCAGAATGAGAAGGTGTGACAGGTTACTATTAATAGTAATGACGTGGATAAGGGTATTACTAACTCTCTTAAAGGTCCACCAGTGGGTTCATTGCTCGTGACAGAAACTAAAGAGCAGGATGCATGCAATAGTCACCATGATACGGCTGTGTCAAAACTGAACCTAAGTAAGGGTAGTGTGGTTGGTGCACCAAAGGGGAGATGGAAGAGACAGGCTCGAGGTATGGCAGTGTCAAAATTGAACCTAAGTAAGGGTAGTGTGGCTGGTAAAAGGAAAGGCTTATCTTTGATTGTTGATGAGGAGACCCAGGCTTTTAGTAAGAAAAAAAAAAGGCGATGGTGTGATTCCTCACTCAACTGATCATCATGATATATAGGTAGAGGCTGTGGAACAGCCCTGCCGAGAGCCATGAAAATTTTAAGTTGGAACTGCCGATGGCTTGGGAACCCTCGAACAGTTCGTGACCTTTACATGTTAGTAAGGGATAAGAGCCCAAAAGTAATTTTCCTTATGGAAACTTACTTGAAAGTTAACAAGTTGGAAGCTATTCAGAGAAAGCTTGGTTTTGATGGTTATTTAGGTGTGGATCCTATGGGGCGGAGTGGTGGGCTGGCTGTATTGTGGAAGGATGGAACTGATTTTGAACTTTTTAACTACTCACAAAAACATATTAGTGGGTGGCTTTATGATGAGACTATCAAATGTAGGTGGAAGTTGACGGGATTCTATGGGTATTCGGAGGTGGGGCAAAGACAACATTCGTGGGACCTGTTGGCTAGACTTAATGGTGGGCCTGAACCATGGTGCATTATTGGAGATTTTAATGAGATACTGGTACAAAGTGAGAAATGGGGTGGAAGGGCTAAACCAAAAACTCAAATGGCTGCTTTTAGAAAGGCAGTTGATGATAATGAGTTGAGTGACTTGGGTTATAAGGGGGATGGTTTTACATGGAGTAACAATCAGGGAGAGGATAGTTATACAAAGGAAAGGTTGGATCGGGCCTTTGCAAATAGAAGGTGGCGAGATCTCTATCAATCTGTTACTGTGGAAGGGCTAGTGGCAAGGTGTTCTGATCATAAACCTTTGCTCATGACACTCACTACAGCCATGAGTGGAAATCTGTCCAGGAAGAGGTTGTTTAGATTTGAGGCTTGGTGGTGCAAGGAAGAGCAGTGTAAAGAAGTTGTAGCTGCCAATTGGGGGAATGGAACAGCAGGTGTGAACTCAATGGGTGGTTCAATCCAAGCATCTCTACAACAATGTGGTCTCTCTTTACAGCAATGGAGTAAATGGCATTCTATTCAGATGGATAAGGTGATTAAAGAGAAGTCTGCAGTACTTAAACGATTACAGGAAGAAGGATGTGGCTCTAACAGTGATAGAATTAAAGCTTTACAAAAGGAAGTGGGGATATTGTTGGAGGAGGAGGATTTAAAATGGAGGCAAAGGGCAAAGAGGAGTTGGTATGCTTGTGGTGATAGGCATACACGTTTCTTTCATGCATGTGCTACTCAAAGAAGAAAAAAGAATTCGATTGTGGAAATCATGGATGGTCAATCAGTACTACGATCATACTAGTGTGGTATTCAGGAGGCCTTCAAGATGCATTTTCAGGAGGTTTATACCTCTAATGAACTAACTGATGCTGCTATTAACAAATGGGTGGAGCGATTGGAGAAGAAGATCACTAGTGAGATGAACACTTTCCTTTTGCAGGAATTCACTAAGCAGGAGGTGGAGAATGCTTTAAAACAAATGGCCCCTTTAAAATCCCCTGGACCAGATGGGTTTGGGGCTTGTTTCTATCAAGAGTATTGGAGCTTAATTAGTGACAAGGTATGTGCTTCAGTTTTGAATTTTCTAAATGGGGGCCAATTGGATCAGGATTGTAATTTCACTTTCTTGGCTTTGATTCCAAAAGTGAAGAGTCCAGTTTCTGTTGGAGAGTTTAGACCAATAAGTTTATGTAATGTATATTATAAACTTATTGCAAAAACTCTTGCTAATAGACTGAATGTGGTTTTACCTAATGTCATTTCCCAAAGCCAAAGTGTTTTCATTGCTGGCAGATTGATTACTGACAATGTTATCATTGCTTATGAGACCTTGCACTCTATGAAACATCGAAAAAATGGAAGAATGGAAATATGGCGATTAAGTTGGATATGTCTAAAGCGTATGACAGGGTTGAGTGGGGTTTTTTAAGGGCTGTTATGCTGAAACTTGGTTTCCATGATCAATGGGTTGAGTTGATAATGCAGTGTGTGTGCTCTGTGCAATATGTTGTTCTTGTTAATGGTCAACCAGGGAGCAAAATCATTCCAACAAGAGGACTTAGGCAAGGTGATCCATTGTCTCCTTACCTATTTCTTTTGTGTGCAGAGGGGCTGAGTTCTTTAATTAAGCATGCAGAAATGACAGGTTTGGTTAAGGGTGTGAAAGTGACAAGGGGTGGTACAACTATTAGTCACTTAATGTTCGCTGATGATTGCATTCTATTTTGTACATCCAAACAAGAAGAGTGGCGACAGTTGGAGAATATTTTGGATTCTTATGAAGTTGCTTCTGGATAGAAATTGAACAAACAAAAAACCTCAGTTTTTTCAGCTCAAATACCCCTCAGCAAATAAGGAACAACTTAGTAGAAGAAACAGGGTAACAAGTTGTGGTGATTTTGATAAGTATTTGAGTTTGCCAAGTGTTGTGGGTAGATCTAAATATAAATCCTTTTGTGTAATCAAAGAAATAGTTTGGGAAAGAATCAGCAACTGGAAGAATATGTTCTTAACACAAGCAGGGAAAGAAGTTTTGAAAAAAGTTGTCTTACAAGTGCTTCCTACATATGCTATGGATGTTTTTAAGTTGCCTAAACTATTATGCAATGAAATTTCTTCCTTACTTGCGAAATTTTGGTGGGGACATTTAAAGAATGACAAGAAGATCCATTGGAGGAAATAGAGTGGTATGAGTAGATCAAAATTTGATGGGGGGCTTGGTTTTAGGGATATTGATTGTTTTAACAAAGCCATGCTTGCAAAACAGGTTTGAAGATTACTAATTAAGCTTGACTCTTTAGTTTCTACCATTATGAAAGAGAAATATTATAGACATTGCTCTATTATGGATGCAAAGCTTGATGGAGGACCCTCTCTTATACGGAGGAGTCTGTGGGGGGCTAGAGAGGTGGTAAGAGAAGGAATGAGATGGAGGGTGGGAAATTGAAATAATATTAGGATATGGGCTGATAAATGGATGCCAACTCCTTCATCATACATGGTTCAATTGCCTATCTCAAGTTTGGGAAGGGAAGCATTCGTGGCTGAGTTAATTGATGAGGTTAGTGGTTGCTGGGAGCATGATTTGGTCAGAGAGACGTTTAATAGAGAAGAGGCTGCTCTTGTTTGTACTTTACCTGTGAGCAAAATGAATTTGGAAGACAAACTCTACTGGGGACCTGCTAAGAACGAACTTTTTTTCTATTAAGAGTTCTTATTATGTTGCAATGGAGATTAAAAGACAGCTTGAAGGGGAACAATCTGCTGGAAATGGGATTAATATGGTTTGGAAGAATATGTGGAGGCTTAATATACCTAATTATATTAAGGTATTTCTGTGGAGAGCTCTAACAAATTGTCTGCCTACTAAAGATAATTTGCTGAGAATGAAGCTTGTTGACTCTGGGTTGTGTCCAATCTGCGAGCAGGTGGAGTAAACAAGTGGTCATGTGTTATGGAGTTGTGTGGCCACTTCTGATGTGTGGTTCGAAAACATGAGTAAAGCACAGAAGCTGATATGCAGAGAAGAAGACTTTCTTGTTACTTGGTCTGAATTATCACAGAAGCTAGTGAAAAGTGAACTAGAAAGTATGGCCTTTATCTTTAGAAAGGTGTGGCAGAAAGGGGGCTTGGTATTGAGGCTGCTATTTTGGAAGTGGATGCAATGAAAGTCATCAAGGAAGTACAAGACTATGAGGAGAATTGTGCATGGTATAGACAAGGAATTGAAGGTATTAAGATGAAGTTGCGTTTTGCACAGAGATGGTTACTGCAGTATGCCCCTAGAGAGAGTAATGTGGTAGCTCATAGACTTGCAAAATTTGCTATGTAATGTGAGGATGAGGTGGTCTGGTTAGAGGATTATCCCGATTGGATAAAACCTTGTATCCAACTAGAAAAACTATGTATTTCTTCTGTGGAATGAAAGTATGGACTATGCTCTTTTTCAAAAAAAAAAAAAAAAAAACAAAGATAAAAATTAAAAGTTTAAAATATTGTTATAATATATTTTTTTAATATTATTTTTATTTTGAGATTTGAAAATGTTGAATTGTTTATATTATTTTGTGTGAAAATTTGAGAAAGTTGTAATGATTAGATGAGATATGATAAAAATAGTTGTGAAAATAAACTAGGCCTAAAATACATCATTCCTTAAATTTTATCCTAAATTTTATATATCTTTAAAAAACATCATACATCTCATTCCCTATCTTTTCCCTATTATTTTAAAATAACTTTTCCTTATTCTTTCTTTATTATTTTTTTGCTCACTTTTATTTACATTCTTAACTATTAACTCTTTTATCTTTTTCTTCTTATTTTCAAAAATCACATTCTACTATATTTTGTAAACAATTTTTACGATTTTTACCCTGATACAATAATACTTTTTAAATTAATACAATATAACAAATAATAATTTTTTCTTAAAGATGTGCGATTTCTAACACGGTGATATATTTTAATAAATTTTTGCTCGCATATATAATGGTAATATTTTATTTGTATTGTGTAGCGGTAACAATTTTTATCCTTCATCCATCGGTTAATTCTTTTCAGCCTTTTGCCAAAGGTAACATTTGCTGTACTTTCTCCAATGATAACATTTGTTGTCTTTTCTCTAACGATAATATTTTGTTAGTCCTTTCTCCAATGGTAACATTTTTTATCTTCTCTCCAATGGTAACATTTTTTGTCTTCTCTCTAACGGTAACATTTTTTTTGTCCTATTGTAACAGTAATTTTTTTTTTGTATAAATTGGTCTTTTGGTTCCAATCATATTCTCACATTCTCCTGAACCTAAGTCTGATTTCATCTTAGAAATTATCAATTTACAACCTCATCTTCCACTCTCTTCATCAAATGGCTTGTTCTTTCTTCCGCAAGTTGTTGCTTAACTTATCCTCTGAAGATGAGTTGGAGGTTGTTCTTAATGACGAGGACGGATCAACATTGAGGCGTGGTCGTAATCGCCGTAAGTATATTCAACATGATCATATTCAAGGGCACGAATAGCTATTTCGCGACTATTTTGCAGAACCACTAGTATATCCCTCAAATCTTTTCGAAGGAGATTTCGTATGAGTCGTCCATTATTTCTTCGTATTCAACATAAGGTTGAGGCTTACGAGTCGTACTTCATCCAAAGAAGAGGTAATGCTTAAAGACTTGGTTTATCTTCTATGCAAAAAATAACCGCTGTCATTAGAATCTTCCATATGGAGTAACTGGTGATTTTATGAATGAATACATACACATTGGAGAAAGCATCGCAATGGAGAGGTTCAAAAGATTTGTGAAGACAATTGTAACTATTTTTTCTAATAAATATTTGCGGTCTCCAAATACTAATGATATTGCTCGATTGCTCGCAATTGGTGAACAACGTGAATTTTCAAGGATGCTCGAAAGCATTGATTGCATACATTAGAAGTGAAAAATTATCCCTTTGCTTGGAAAAGTATGTACTCTAGCCACTGTCGTGAACCAACAATTATTTTAAAAGTGGTTGTTTCGTATGATCTTTAGATATAACATGCATTTTTTGGATTGTCTGGTTTGCATAACGATATAAATGTGTTAGAGAGATCTTTTATTTTCACGGAACTAGCTCAAGGTCGTGCTCCTTTAGTAAATTACTCAGTCAATGACAATGACGATACTATGGGGTACTACCTTACCGATGACATTTATCCAAAGTGATCAACTTTTGTGAAGACAATTCCATCTCCATAAGAGAATAAGAAGAAACATTTTGTAGCAGCACAAGAATTAGCATGAAAGATGTAGAGCGTGCATTTGGGGGTCCTTCAACAATAATTTGCAATCGTTCGTGGACCTTCACGAATGTTCAAAATCAATGATCTAACAAATATAATGAAAGCATGTATTATTCTAGGTAGAAAAATTCTATGCATCAGCCACTATTCACTATCCCACACCTCACACCCTATTAAAATCACCCATACACCCCTTTGAAAAAAACTTTATAAGTGTGAGGTGTGAAAGTGAATAGTGGTTGATGCATAAAATTATTCTTTTACATAACATGATCATTGAAGACGAGCATGATGATAATCAAGCTCTGAACATCGAGTACGATCAAATTGATGATAATATTCTAGAACTGTCGCGCAATCGTACAACCGAACTTATGGACTTCATTTAGCGTCATCATGAAATTAGAGACAGCTCAGGACATCATCATCTCCAGGCAGATCTAATTGAACATCAATGGCAATTCTATTTCCAACAGTAGATTAGCAGCATAATATTTGTATTATCTTCTTATTAGTAATGACTATATTCCTGCTTTTCCAATTTTCGTACCCTAAACATGTTTTAGTCAAGAAACTTGAAATTATTTGTTGTAATATCAGGGGGTAATCTATAATAGTTTGAGTAGTTGTAATGGCCAAATTCATTTTCCATAATATCCATGCACACAATCCATCTTTTTTAGTCTTTTTTAGTCTAAATAATAAATACAATCCATAATATTCAACCTCATTCTCAGTCTAAATAGTAAATACTACAAATTATAAAAATTGGGATTTCCCTCAATAAAGTAATACATTTAATAAAAAAAATTAGTCTTTTTCAGCATTGCATCTCTCCACGATTTCCCTTTGATGTTGCTCAAAATATATTCGTTGTAGTCCAGGCAAGGTACTCACATCAATCATCATTATTTGCTCCTCTCTCTCCAATCGCTCTCTTTGGTTTCTCCTCTGCATCCTTTCGGGCGATGAGGGTGTCATATGACTTAAGAGGTTGGTGAAGGGGTAGAGAGTCGTCAACAGTCATATGAGAATGTCCACTTTGACCATTGGTTGTGGGGTTGAGTTGAGGATATTGACTTAAGAGGTTGGTGAGATACATATATCCATGGTCTTGTGAATCCATCTCTAAAACATTATAGACACACAACAATCGGTAAACATGTTAGACATGCAGGAACAAATTTTAGGATGATTTTGCTAGCCAACTCAGGAAACGAATGTTAACATGTACGAAATTTGTCACCCTCCAATGACTGTAACAACCGATTGCCACTACTTATTGGTCGTCGGGGTTACCATGCCATGGAGGTATGTACCAAATTTTCCGTGTCACCACAAGACTTTGTCATCATCACAGCCAAGGGAGGTAATCCAACGAACATTAGGTGAAGCACATTACTTCTCTATCACAACAAAGAACTAAAGGAAATCCAAACAACATTGTAAAATCAGAAAACTATCACAAACTAGCTGCAAAACCATAAACCCCAGTTGCCTTTTGTGACAACTATCACAAAATGCTTGATGGCCATCTGAGTTAGGATTACCCTGCCATATGGATATGTAACACCCCGCTCATTCTTTCTGACGTAAGTAAATTCTGAGGATGGAAATTATGTAACAGTCTGCCCTTCTCTCTAGCGACTGCGAGCCTCCTCATGCGTGCCGAATCTCGATGGCGTGTTCCTAAAGATATTATGTGACTTCTAAAGTACGTCCAATATTTTAAATGCACTAGAAATATTTATATGAGGGTATTTCCAGTGTTATTGAACTAAACTTAATTTTAAATAAGATAATTATAATATTTTTGAAGAGCTCCAAAAATCTTATAATTGTAAGAAATCATTTTAATGTCATTTATTAAAATGATTTCAGTTATTTAAAATATTATGAGATTTAAATTATGTTGAAAAATCTAATTAATTAAATGGTTTTATTCTTTTAAAGATATTAAATAAGACTTCATCAGTTTATTAATGATGAATGAATATTATTTTATAAACTAAAGTTTAGTTTAAATAATATTCTACTTTAATTCTTCTCAGTGTTTTTAACTAAGTTAATGTTTACGCATTTTAAATCAGTATTTTAATTCCCCACCGTTAGATCGTTTTGAGGATCCCAAGATAAATGAATTATGATTAAAACCTAGACCACTCTCTCTTTCTCCCTCACTTTTCCCTGCCCTCTTTCTCTCCTCCCTCTCCCCTTGAGCACGATCGAAGCCTCTCTCCCTCTCATCGATTCTCTTCTCAGCCCAGCCGCTCGGTCTCATCGCCGCCACCACCACCACCACCACCGGCGTCCTCTCACGCTGGCGACTAGGCCAACCACCACCGACCTCTCCCACACGCAGCTCTCTCTCTCTTCTCATGATAAGCCAACCGAAATGGGTAAAACCCATTTCTCTCCCCTTGCGCCGCCATACGCGACCACCCACGGCCACCGAGCACCACCATGAGCTTCCCCTTCCCTCCCCCTTCCTCCTCCCTTGACCCGAAGCCCATAGTCCTCCCTCACACGCATGAGCTTTCCCCCCCTCACGCACGGGTTTATCCCCTTTGTGCCACCGTACGCGGCTACCTAGGCCACCGCACCACCACCAGAGCCTCTTCTGGCCACCGGTGACCTTCCCTAGCCACCCCCATGTCCAGCTAAGCCACCTAGCTCCCCCATTCTCTCTCACTCTCTCACAGATTCTCCCTCCACCTCATGGCTAGATCCACCGCCTCCACCTCGCCACCACAGCCCACAATACCCCTCTCAAGCTCCTCCATGGCTAGCCATGACCAGAACCGCACCTCTAGCCACCTCAAGTGGCCAAAACAGCCACTACACATGGCTAACCGCCACTGTACACGACTAGATATGCCGTGTTCCGCCCCTCACTGTCACCACGAGGCCACCATGAGCCCTTCCAAGACCACACTTAGCTATCCAAACGCCCAAACAACCACCATGTAAGGTAAATAGCCACCGTAAGTGGGTTAGTCGCCACGTACGACCCTTCCGACGTCATCGACTGTGACTGTCAGCGAACAACGTACGGGTCAACCCTGACGATGGTATAACTCTCTATCCCTCGTTATTTATGTTAGTTGGTTGGTTAGGTTGTGGACTGTGCTGTTAGTAATTGTGATGTGCCGTGTAGTGAAGTATTGGGCGTATCTGTGTTGTATGATTTGTAGTGTTGTGGACTGTGCTATGAAGTGTGGTTGTGAAGTATGTGGTGTAGTGATGATGTGGAGTCGTATGGATTGGGAAGAGAGTACACGTAAAGTGTACTCTTGTGGCGTAGTATAGGATAAGGAGAGTATATGTAAAATATACCCTTTTAGCAAAAGGTAGAGTGTGAAGAGTACACGTGGAGTGTATTTTGTGAGGCGTAGCATGTGTGAAAGGAGTACACGTAGAGTGTACTCCATGTGGTGGAGTGTACTCCATGTGGTGGAGTGATGATGCACCATATAGCGGGTATGCCGTAGTGGTGATGGGCTGTAGCATGTATGGAGGGAGTACACATAGAGCGTACTCCATGAGGTAAAGCGACACACTGTGTGACATGTCGCAAAGATAAGGATGGTTGTGTGGTTGATGGACGTAGAGCGTGGTGAGTAGTATCGAGAACTGTGGAACAGTGTCACGAAGTAGTTGCGATGTGGCCTGTAGTATGAGGTGACAAGTGTCATCGTGATTGACTTATGGCTCGGAGTATGTGTGAAGTGGCAGAACAAGTGTAAGAGTGCATAGCGGAAGCATGACTGGAGAATGTCACGAAATGACATGGTTACTAGCAGTCGTGCTTGTGATGGGCGATGAGTTAGTGTAGGAATGGCGTAGTAGGAACATGACAAGATGTCACGATGTGACAGGAGTACGTGAGGGACCATACTCGTGATGAGACGTGACACGGTCACGGTGTAGTCTCAAGCTATATGACGTGATGTAATGCATAGTTGTGAATGGAGACTTGTCGTGTTAAGTGTTGGGATGAATTGTCAAAAAGGACGGGTAGCATGAAGAGTCATGCTAACTGGGTTAAGAGAAGGTTGGTATCAGAGTATGACACTTGTCCCTACGAGCATGTGATTAACATATTATATGTTGGTCTTAGGTGATAAAGGGGTAAGGTACATGTGTAATTTGGTGAGATCCATGTGCCGGACGGATTCACCATATATAATGGGTAATCTGTTATAAGCATGATTACACGGTGCTTAAGCCTCAGAGTTGGCTTAGAGCTGTGTAGATTGTATGGATGAGAATGAGGATTTAGTGTCAGCTAAGGTACATGGAGGTAGTGATTGGTGTATTGTCTAGAATTGGGATGCGTGACTCCGTCGGTCGGAATCATACATCGGAACGTGGTCAATAAGAAGAGTAAGATAAATGTATTAGTATCTTAATCCTAAAGTGAATCATGGGTTCACTGTAGTGGATGGGCACTCGAGATAAGATCTTGAGTTTAGAAGATGTAGTGACCGTAAATGGATCCCGAAGGTTTTAGCATAATAAAGGTAAGAGCATGGGATAGAAGGAGAGTGTTCCAAATGAAGTGTAGCTTATGCCTTCTAAGTTTAGTTGCTTATGCATTAGATAGAGAATGACGTCAAGGTTATGTGTATGCATGTAGGTTGCCATCTGACACGCACATGAACGGATTGCATGATATGAAAGTAGCATGAAGTCCAGATAAGTATTATGTTCATACTCTTCTAGAGTTTTCTAAAATGTATGAAATGAAAATGAAATGTTTTTTTCTTTACGATGCTTTATGAAACGACACGAAAGATGTTTTACGAAAACATGCTAAGTATAAGTGTTCAAAGGTATACGTATGTACGACCCTCCTTGGCAGCCCTTTTTTATGCAACCAAAGCATTAATTGTACGCATGTGAATGGATGACTATACGCTGTATCTATTGTATATATTTTTCACGAAAAGAAATATTGAGGCTTGTGCCTCGAGTCTTAACTGACGCTTTGACTAACACGAAGAAAGTGTTTTAAAAGGTCCATATGAACTGATATTTTAAGGATGCCATGAACTGATGTTTTAAATGATGCCATGAAAGATGATGTTTAAGCCCATGTTCTTAAATGATGTTTTTTTTATGAATGAACTGTTAAATGAAAAGGACTGAAAAGGAAATGACTAAACTGAATGAAAGGATTGAACTAAAATAAAGGATTGAACGTTTAATGTATGAAAATACGTAACAGCCACATAAATGAATGAAAGTGGTACCGAATGAATGGGTAGATTGCAATGTCGGGTAAGTAGTATTGGTAGTACACCCAGTGTTGCCCCATGACTGAAAAGGGATTCCCAACCCGTGGCCACTAGCGGAGTCCAGGTCCAAAGGAAGACCACTAACCCCAACACACGGGATGTAACAGTGTGTACCGACCAATGAAAGTGATAAGAAGGAATGTATAAATGTATGAATGCATCGCATTCTTTAAGAAATAAAGGCACTGACGGGAGAAATGTTTTACAAAAAGAAATCCCATTTTTAAAGAAAAGCCCTGTCTAGTGATGTTTCCAAACGAATGCACATATGCATGTACGTATAGTATGTATGGAATGATGAATGCATGAATGAAAACCTATGTTATTATATTTTAACTGTATGAAGTAATGCTTATGAATTATCGACTCATTTTCGTTTTTATGTATGCCCTTCCTCTCACAAGAACTAAATGAGTAGTACGCGTCAGGACAGATACGGCCCAAGGGGAAGAGCACGGAAATCTAGGCATGAGAGTTTTAATTGTATGAGAGACATTTTTATCTTAAGATTAATGTTTTCCGCTGTAAACCTCTTTTATTCTCAAAGTACATTTATTTTTATAATGTAGAGTCTTGCACCCTAGTATGGAAGTAAAAAGTTTTAAATTGAACGGTAATTTTCGTTGTCTTTTCCAAAATCATTTTATAAAAAGTCACACCACAAGGGTGGACGTTACAGGATGGAGCCCTACTAACACTTGTAAATTAACCTCCCAAGTATACAAATTGTTCTGTACTGATTCATTGCTTTGTGCTAGTTTCCTGGTATAAAGTTATAAACAATTAACCATTAGATGACAAAAATTTAGGGTAACATACTCACAACTTATTTCAACTACTTAATGATTTTAGTTCTTGAGCCACTACTCAAGTTGCATAAGATGGAAAAAAAAACACAAAAATATCAAGTACAACTAAGTAAGACATAATTAAAAAAAAATCAATATTCATATTAAATTGCTGAATTTAAGTAAGATATAACTAAAGTAAATCACTTTCATTCGCATTTGGTGCTGCAAAAGTCCTTTCCCTTATAATTTGGGAAAAAGTTTAGGGTTTTCACCCCAAACCATCAATTGCAATTCACAGCACATATCAATTGACATCATAAAATAATGAAACAACACAAAGCAATGAAATAACATTGAGCAATTCACAACACAGAGAAATGAAAATGCACATAGCAATGAAACAACATGGTCACAATGAAACAACACAAAGCAATGAAACAACATTGAGCAATTCACAACACAAAGCAATGGAATTGTACAGAGCAATGAAACAACATGGTTGCAATGAAAAGGCACAAAGTAATGAAACAACACTGAGCAATGAAACATTACTGAGCTGTTCACAACACAGAGCAATGAAATTACACAGAGCAATAAAACAACATGGTCGCAATGAAACAACACAAAACAATAAAAAATACTAAGCAATTCACAACATAGAGCAATGAAAAGCATGGTCGCAATGAAAATGCACAAAGCAATGAAACATCACTAAACAATGAAATAGCGCTGAGGTTTTCACAACACAGAGCAATGGAACTGCATATAGCAATGAAACAACATGGTCGCAATGAAACATCACAAAACAATGAAACAACACTGAGCAATTCACAACACTGAGCAATGAAACAAGATGATCGCACTGAAAAGCCACAAAGCAATGAAACAACACTAAGTATTGAAACAACACTGATCTTTCCACAACACAGAGCATTGAAACTGCACAGAGCAATGAAACAACATGGTCGCAATGAAACAACATGGTCACAATGAAACAACATAAAGCAATGAAAAACACTGAGCAATTCACAACAAAAAGCAATGAAATTGCATAGAGCAATGAAATTGCATGGTTACAATCCAACAACACCGAGCAATGAAAAAACACAAACCAATCCAACATCACAGAGCAATTGAACAACACAGATCAATCCAACAGTAGGCGAAAATATTTAGGTTTTTTTTTCTTCATAATTTGCAATATGTAGATCAGGGGAAATAGCCCCAAATCCAAACATAGAAAATGACAATCTTAGCACATGGAGGAATAAATTGCTCAGAAAAATCTAGGGTTTTTTTCTTCTAAATTGCAATTTACAAATCAGTGAAAAATAGCCCCAAATATAAGCATAGAAAATGATAATCACAGCAATGAAGGAAATACATTGGAACAAAAATCCGAGAAAAGCATTTATTCGAATGAGATCTGAAAACCCGAAGGAAGTCTAGGGTTTTTTGTCAAAATGTTGAATCTGAAAATCCAGCCATGGAGGAACCTTATTCTTAGTGAAATGAAATAGAGAAGCTTAGTACAAACAGCCATGGAGGATCTCTAACAGATGAAATTCCAAAACCGCATGAACCCGAATCATCATAGTCTGTTCAAATGATAATGGGGGAACCCAACAATGGAGGAAAGCGAGAGGGGATAGGGATACTTACAGTGATGAACCGATGGAGAGGCTGTCTTCGATGGTAACTAAGGTGCGAGGGAGGGGTGAAAACGACGAAGGCACCCAACGGTTTGGGGGAGGGAGACGCGGGAGCAAAGAGCTGCAGCCAACGAGAAGATACATCTGGGATGTACAGTGGATCCCCACTCCCTAAATATGGGGATCTACTGTAGCATCTGAATTCTACCACCCTATTTTAGAAATTCAGATGGAAGAGTGTTTAGGGTGAAAACCCTAAACTTTCCCCCAAATTATAAGGGAAAATGAAGTTTAGGGCATCGAATGCAAATGCTCTGAATTGGGATAAGGGATTTAGGCCCTTTTGATAGAGAAACGATTTCATCTTATCTCATCTCATTATTACAACTTTCTTCAATTCCCACATAAATATAATAAACAATTTAATTTTTTCAAATCTCAAAATAATAATAATATTAAAAAATAATATTCTAACAATATTTTATTCAACTTTAACTTTCATCTAAAATCATCTCATCTCATCTTACTATTCAAACAGAGTCTTAAAAGATGTCTTTACTTTTTATGTATTATTTCATTAAATCATAATTATTAGTTTTATTTATTATATATTTTATTGCTTTTGAAAGCTCTAAATCCAAACCCACTTGCTTCTTCTTTTCGTGTTATGGCGTCTTAATTTTCTTCTGTACCAAGTGCCGCTCACTAGTGATCTATAAAGATAATTTTGTTTTTAAGAGAGGAGGGACAAGTTTGGAAGTTCCTTTTTTTTTCTCCTCCTTTTCCCTCAAGAAAGATGAAAATGGATCTATCAAATTTTGACCACTTTCATGTAATACGCACCACCCTAATGAATTCTCAAGCCCTGATCTATTGAATACGAGTAGCGATATTAATTTCGAACAGGTGAATTAGCCTCGCACGATGTCCTCTCCCTATTACACCACATCATACACACATTACTATGATAGCTTCTCTCATTCTATATTTAACCACCCACACCTCTACAAACACAAGGGGCCCAATCAAGGAGGAATGCACATACAATCGTGGAGTGTGCAAGCGCCACACAATTGTTTTGAAAAAGAGTGTAATCCACTTTTAAAAAATTAGTTTTTTTTTCATGTGGATCACGTATTTGTAACACCCAGGACCAGCACCAAACTGCTTTCTAAAATTTTTGGATTTATACGTATGGAAAGCCAATTGATTTGTCGAATATTTTTATAGGCAGCTAATTTTTTTCAAGAGACAAGTTGCAATATTGCAGAGTTTGGTTTGAGGCCCAAAACTTAGGGAATAGCCCATTTATTTTTTTATTCACTATATGTTTTGGACCCAACTTTTTTTGAAATAGACTCTACCTGATCACCCTAAGGCTCATGCCTATTTTTATTAAACTGGGAGACCCAACGACAATTTGTTTTTAAAAACTCCCCACCCTTACGCGTCTCTTTTCATTAGTCATAGCATGCACATCTCTAATGTATTTATCCACTCCCATGCACATGCACGTCTCCCTTCCCTAGGGTTTTCCCATCACTATTTATACATGTACATAGGTAAACTACATGATAAGCTATGCCGCAGCTTGAGTCTTTAGTGAAGCACCTCTTCCTCAAGCTACCAGCCTTCATTGTAGCCCTGCACCATCATGAGACAACTCCCACTGCCCAACCCCACACCTCCATATCCACGACGGTTGACCCCGCCAGCCTAGTTGCCCCACGCCTCCACACCACGGCGTTAGACCTCGCCAGCCTAGTTGCGCGCCCTCACAATCACAAAAACCCAAGCCCATGTGCGTTCAGCTAAACGGAAACCACCCCATGTGGGTTTTCCCCTTGCACGATGGAAGCCACCAGCTATTGCCTAGCCCCACGTTCAACGTTGCATCGTAGCTCCTCCCTCCATCGTAAACGAGCAGCACCAAAGCCCAAGCCCCACCATGCGCCACCATCCTCTTCACGAACTCAGCCCGTTGTCCCCTGTTTTAGCCCCCGAAAATAGAGCAACAATAGCCAGTGCTCATCTCGTTCGAAGCCACCACACGGTGCTAGCCCCCACCACGTTGTTACCACCAGCACAGAAAACTTCGATGGGCACTTCATGCTGCTCCAAGCCCACCATGTCCCTCTCGGTAAGCCATTGGCAACATCTTTGTTTCATTCTCTCTTTGTCTCTCTATCTCACACGTTAACTCTCTCTCTCTCTCTCTCTTTGTGTACTCTACCGCAGGCTCACCACTTTCTACCTTAGCCCAGCCACCCTTTCGCCGCCCTCCGCTTGTGTTCCTCGATGAGCTTCCTTCGCATGTCTTCCCTCTCTTGTGAGTTTCGTAAATAGATGGGTGCTTCTGAGTTCTGCAGTACGTAAAGTTAGAGGGTAGGGGGAGATTATAGATTTATGAGATTACTATTTTGCCCTTAAGCCAAGTAAGATTTGAATGTATATTTCAAATGGGTTTTGAATTGGCCTTGTTTTTAGGTTGGGCTTTGGTTCTAAGTTCAGCTTGTGTTTTACAAAAGCTTTTGTTGTTGGGCTAGATGTGGTCTTTAATTGAAGTTGAGTTTTGAGATGGATTTTTATTAAATGGATATTGGTGGATCTATAAAGTGATGGTATTTTAGAGTGAAGAGAAATTTTAGATTTTGAGGTATTAAAATAGGCATTTCAGGTGTAATTACGAACTAACTGTTTAATTGGAAATTTATTCAATTGTAATTACTTAAGAGCCTGCTGATCAGTTTTCACCTTAAAAACACCCCCAAGAGATAAGGTCTCCATTTAGCAACAACAGAAACAAGAGCTACCAACTTTTTTTCATAAGTAGAAAAGAGAAATGCCTTACTTTTTATTGTCTTGCTATAAAAAGCAATAGGCTGACCCTCCTACATGAGAACAACTCCCAATCCTACTCCTGAAGCATCACACTCAATGGTGAATCTTTTAGATGAATTAGGCAATCGAAGTACTGGTGGATTAGAAATAGCCTTTTTAAGCTGTTGGAAAGCCTGAAATGCCTAATTAGTCCAATGGAAGAAATTCTTTTTCAGCATTACTATTAATGGGGCAGCAATGGTTCCATAATCCTTGATGAATTTTCTATAGTAGCCCGTGAGGCTTAGGAACCCTCTCAAGGAATTTAAATGGGCCATTCAACCATAGACACAGTCTTAGAAGGATCAGCTTTAACACCACAACCAAAAATGACATGGCCCAAGTAGTCAACTTCATGCATTATAAACTTACACTTTAACATCTTTGCATAGAGACTATGATGCTTCAATACCCCTAGCACTGATCTCAGATGTGAAACATGATCCGCCAAACTTCTGTTGTAAATCATAATGTCATAAAAAAAGAAAAAGAAAAAGGACAAACATTCTTAAAAAAGGCTTAAACACATCATTCATTAACCCTTAAAATGTGACAAGGGCATTAGTAAGCGCAAAAGGCATTACTAAGAACTCATAGTGCCCTTAATGAGTTCTAAAAGCTGTTTTCTCAATAAAATGGGCTTTAACTGGGCCTAACCACTCCAGATTTCAACAAATCTTGAACAAGATTCTCAATCTCAGTTTTTTGGTAGTGAGGGTATCTATAAGGCTTCACTGAAACTGGACCAATTCCCTCATTTAGAGGAATGTGATGATCAAAAGACCTGGTGGGAGGTAACCCTACAAGTTCTGCAAACACGTCCTTAAACTCCTGCAACAAGTCTTCCACCTCTTTCACATGACTTCCAGGTTTTTCTCTCTGATCTCTAGCCACTAACTACAAAAACCAACCCTTCTGTCTTACCAAAGAAGACTTCAAACTACCCCCTCCCCTAATTCCGAACCCTTATACCATCAGACTTCAGCCCATGTAAAGTGATCTTGGACTTCCCCACTGTAAAACTCATATACATCGAATTAAAATCCCAATTGATTGGCCCCAAAGTCTTCAGCCACTGAACTCCAACATAATGTCACATCAACCCAAAGTCAGAACATAAAAGGGAATTATGAACTTTGAGTCTTGAACTTTTATGACCTCTTCACATTTACCATTACTAACCAATCTGTCACCATTTGCTACTCTCACTTGTAGCTTTGAGTCATCATGCACCTTTAACCTTGCCTCTACTACTTCCTGAATCCATTAAGATCTCCACTACACAACTGCCTACCCTTCCCAATAGCCTCATGACATTATTATTAGAACAACCAGAAATTGCATGAAAGGATACTTTCACCCCTTCTCAATCTTATGTCACAAACTCTTCTCTGGTCACTAGAGGTTCATCCACGACCTCCTCAACTTCTAGAGCCTTATTAACAATGTTCTCTACTTGCAATATATACACTTTAGGACTCTTACACACATGTGTAGGATTTCGTTTTTCATCACAATGGTAGCATTCTTCAATTCACCCAGAAAAGTCCACAAAACATTCACAGAACAATGGACAAATGATGAAGCGTAAACCCAAGAATCTACTTCTTGATTTTTGGAAGAGGCTTTTAAGGAACCTCCAACCTCCAAGACGAATTCTTTGTTAAGCTTTTGAATAAATAACACTTACAATGAATCAACATTTTATACTAGTAGCTACAATGGAAAACAAAGTTGTTTTAAGCTTCATAACGCCCTGTTTCGAACTCCTTTTAGTTGATACCGTTATTCTCACACAAAATGCACAACTTCATATATTCACCAAACACACCATTTAGTTCTTTTCTCATCACGACAAACTCCTCTTAAACCCAAACTCTTCAGCCCTTACATTCAACGATGCCCCAAGCCTCCAGCCCCTACCATCTCCTTCACCCAAGGCCATAACCACTGCACCCAGTGGAGAATCTCGTGACCCTCCTCCAAACAGCCCTTGCCATAACCTAGCTTCACCCAACACCACTGTCTTCCACCCACAGTCACTACAATCTCTTCTGAGCCACAAATCCAACTCCTCCACTTTATCGCCCTCCCTCTTCAGACCTCTATTTCTAGCCACACGAAATGGCCTTACATAGCCATAAACCACCCCTCATGGCGACCACCCCACCAAAACCCCACCAGCTTTGTCACCTCGAACCACCATTAGATTGTTGTGGACCAGCAGGCAGCAAGCTGCACAAGTTCATCACTGCCGCCTCTGGCCTGTTGTACCGCTGCCCGGCTCGACCTTCGATTTATGGTATAAATCTCTCTCATTATCTAATGAAATATTATGTTTGTGAAGCTTAAATGGTGCTGTGGAAGGTGCTCTGTTGATTATTGTGAATTGTGAAATGTGTTATGTGCAGTGAATTGTGAGTGGTGTAGTTATGATGTGGTTGTGCTGTGTGAAGTGATGAGATGTTTGTGTAGTTGTGATGTGATTGTGTTTAGTGTGAAGTGACGAGATTATTGTGCAATTGTGATGTAGTTTGTTATATGTAGGTATGTTGTGAAGTGATCGGATTAAATGTGAAGTTGTGATGTGCTTGTGTATATGAAGTGATGGGGTGATTGTGCAATTTGTGAAGTGGTTGGATGTCATGTGAAGTGATGGGATTACTTTGCAGTTTGGAAAGTAGTTGTGAACTGTGTGAAGTGATATGGGATGTTAGTGTAATTTGTGATGTGGTTGTATGTCATGTGAGGTGTGGGGATAAGTTATGAAGTTTGGACATGCGGTGTGCAGGGACGTGTTGGCTTGTAGGAAGCTTGTAAAAATAAGTGGATGTTTTGGGTAGACTGCATGTTGAACTTAGGTGATGAAAGGGCAACGTACATGTGTGATTTTAGTTGGATGTTAGTGTCGGTGTGTATGAAGCTTGTAGACACAAGCAGACATTTTAGTGAATTATATGTTGATCTTAGGTGATAAAAAGGTAGGTAGATGTGTAAATTGGTTGGACACATGTGCTGGACAGATTTACCATATATAATGGAAAGTCTGTCTTAAATATGAGTATATAGTGTTTAAGCCTCAGAGTTGGCTTAAAGTCGTGTATTATGCTTGGTTTGGATTAGAATAAGATGTTGGTTATTACATATGAATGAAAGAAGGGATGTATATATTGATTAGGATTGAGTTGTATAACTTAGTAGGTTCAAGTTATGCATCAGAATAGATGGTTTGGTAGAAAGAACGTGATGAATGTGATAGTGTGTCTTAACCTTTAAAATGAATCAAGAAGGTTCACTTTAAAGAATAAGAACCTTAAGTTAAATGCTTTGCATTAGGAAGGTGACTTTAAGTGGGTCCCAAAGCTACAACTTGAGAATTTAGAAGATTGTGATAAAATAATTTATAGAAGTTGGATTGAATAATTGAATGGGTCTAAGTGAAGAAAGTTAAAGGTTGTGTATAGGTAGTGAGATCACTCCACTACTACTCAGTATTTTATCATTACTTTTCACTTACGTTTTACTACTATTCATTACTATTTAATATTTTATCATTACTTTTTCACCACTTGTTTACTACTATTCACAGATTATCTGACATCACCTCACTACCCAAACATAGCCTAAGTAAAGTGTAGTTTTATGCATATTTTAAGTTTAAGTTTATTATGTAAATGAAAAGGGAATGATGTAAAGTTATGGATGCATGTAGGTTGCCATCTGACACGCACATGAATGGACTGACAGTATGAAATGAAAATAGCATAGAGTCTAGGTAAGTATTATGTTCATACTTTTTTAGAGTTTTCTAATGATATAAAAACATGCTATGTATAAATGATTAAAGGTATATGTATGTAATAACCTTCTTTGGTAATCCCTATTGATGCACCTCAAAGAATATTTGTATGCATATGAATAGATGTTATATGTAGTACTTATTGTCTTTATTTTCCATGAAATGAATTGTTAAGGTTTATGCTTGATGCTAGTAAATGATGTTTAAATGAGTGTATAAAATGATATCTAAATGACGCTATAAAATGATATTTAAATGAGGCTATGAAACAAAATTTAAATGAGGTTATGAAACAAAATTTAAATGATGCTATGAAAGGATATTTAAAGGATGCTATGAAATTATGTTTACTGCTGATGTTCATGTTTATGCTTAAAATGATGTTTATGAAATGAAATGAACTGATGAATGAATAAATGAATGAAAAGAAAATGAATGAAATGAAAGGAAAGGAAATGAAATGAATGTTTTAATGTATGAAGTTAAGTAACGACCATGACTGAATGAATGATGGTACCGATGGACTGGGCAGATTGCAATGCCGGGTAAGTAGTACTGGTATTGCACCCAGTTCTGCCCCTTGACTGAAAGAGATTCCTAATCTGTGGCCACGGGTGGAATCTAGATCCAAAAGACTACTAACCCCAACACATGGGATATAATAGTGTGTACAGGTCAGAGGAAAAGTGATAAGAATAATTGAATGTATGCATGATTTAGCTTCTTTATAAATGAATGTGCAAAGTGTGAGAAATGTTTTATGAGAAATGAAAATATTTTTAAAGAAAAGTCACACCTTGTAATATTTTTTAAGGAAATAAATGTTTTATGTAAAGTATGTAGAGGAATGATGAATTCATGAATGAAAACCTATGTTAATATATTTTTACAATACATTTTTACAATACGAAGTAATGTTTACTGAGTATTCGAAGCGCCAGGACAGACATTACCCATGAGAAGGGTGACAGAAGCCTAGACATGTTTATGTAATGTATGAAAGAATGAGTATTTTATTAAAGGACTTTGTAATTAATTAAATTACTGATTTCAACAGTAAACTATCTTTTAATTTGTAAAGTAGATTTTAATTTTAAATATAAAATCTTTTATATCCTGAGATTATGAAAGGAAAAAGTTTTAAAAGGTTCAGTATTTCAGGTCTCATTTTTTAAAATAATTTTTTAAATTCTCACCATAAGGAAGGGTGTTACATATGATAAGCTATGACTTGTGTATAATGGAGTACAGTATGAAAGAAAACAAATGAAAGAAAGTATTTATAATTTATGAAAAGGAAGTCGATCATTGGTAAAGTCTATGAAGGAAGTGTTTTGTTGAAAAGTTATATAAGAAAGTTTGGAGTTGGAATTAATTGTGAAATAATGATTGATTATGTTTATTGCTTTTTTGATTAATTATGAAACAAACTATGCTTGTTAATGTAAATGTTTATTTTATTCTTTTTTTTTATATATATTTATGCATTAAATTTGGAAATATAAAAATACATGGCAATCACATGTCTAATTTATGGATCTCGAGCACTAAAATCTAAAATCTCACGGTGGCGGTCCAACTACAGTTTCAATATTTACTGATAATGAAACCACAAATTTTATGGCCGGGACATTGAAATCCACTCTAGAGAAAAAGATTGTTAACAAGGATGACCAAGATGAATAGGAGCCTTTCATGTACTTATGTAAACGTTTTGTGGAGAAATGAAATAATATTAGTTAGTGCTTGTGTGTAAAAAAGCCGTTGTATAATTATATTGTAAAAGTATGATGTATATATTTAATGGTTATTAGTTTTATCTCTGGTACAAGAAATGTAGTTTGTTCAAATGCTTCCGCTTCATCCTCAATAAATTTTTAAAAAATCTATATTCCATTTTTCATAATCTTTTTTAAATGGCACAGTAGGAAGATAACTATGGATTATTCAGCAACACCATAACAACGGGTTAAAATAGGAAAGGAGAAGTTGGGAGGCGTTACAATAAATCACCTACTTTTACATTTTGTGGTTGCTAGAATTCTTTAGAATTTCGTCTTTAGCATTTTTTTGTAATTGATTGGGTGATGGCTAGGGTTGTTAAAAAAAAAAAAAAAAAAAAAGCCAAAAATCTTTTGAACCGCTCGAACCAGACGGTCCGGTTCGTAACCAGTCTTAGATAGATTCGGTACAAATTTTCATATTTTGAAAATTGATTTGAACTGAACCAGACCGATGTGTTTATATATATATATATATATATATGTTAGTTTTGGAGCCTACATGTTGAAAGTGCTATTGCATTTTTGATATGATAAATATGAATTTTAAGATGCATATCAATTAGATCAACAAATAGATAAATGTAAAGATAATCATAAATCTATGCAATAAATGTTACAAATGATATAATTATACTTGAAAAAAAAATGAAGGAAATATAAAATGTAAAATTATTGAACACATTACAAATCAAATGTTTAGCCCTCAATATATTGAAATCATATAATAGAACATGCATTGCTCCATTCGTTATGAGACTAATTAGGCAAATGAAAAGAACAATATTATTTTTAATTGTTTCAAAAAATCCACATGATATAATTGTTATTGGAATGATAAAATGTAAAAATAGATTATTAATTTGAAATTTAAAAGTATAATGGTTTTTTTCAAATGAAAATAATATTAGTTTAAAAATAATAAATTGAAATAAAATAAAATAATATTCACTTTACTTATTTCGTAAAACTACATGGATATAACAGTAAATATGATGCATGAAAGACCAACTATAAACTGATACATAAATTGGAAGGTAAAAATAATAATTGCATTTTGTAAAATGAAAATATTATTAGTTCAATGACTATAATCTATTTTTATGAATTACTATGAGAAATAATATGAAGATAATTATTATTATTTACAAATAAGATTATATAAGAAAAATACTATTATTTTTGAATTTAAAAATAAATATAAAAAATATCTTAAGTTGTTAATTTGTTCCACAAAATTTCAATAAAACAAAATCTTCAATTTAGATTATTTGTAAATTATTAATATTTCATTTTTATTATTATATTCTAATTAATATTAGAGTTATAGAAAATTTAATTGTATTTTTTTAATGATGGATTAGAGGATAAAAATGTAATTATGCGAATGAAGGCAAAAATGTAATTGTGCAAATGGAGATGGTGTGAACTCAAACACAAATCACTATTCATGATGCTATAGCCTTTTTATTGTAAAATAGATATATTTTTAAATTTTATATTATATATTAAATATTTTTATATTATATATATTATTTTCTAAATTGCTAATCTTAATTTTATTAATATAACAAGAGAATCTCATTTGATGATACTTGTAAAACAAAAGAGAGAAATTCCTTTTAGGAAAACAAGCATTAGAGGAATCGGCTCTCAAGTCTCAACTTATATAGTATCACATGTATAAACAATAAACCGGACCAGACTGGTTACAACCATAGACTAGCAATTTGGAAAGGGCATTTTGATAATCATCATTGTACTTTATATTGAATGCAAACCTCTCTTTGACATACTCCAAAGTAATCCTACCGGTGAACTTCAGTTTATACAGTCCTATTTCAAGAGATTAAAAAGTATGTTAAAACTTTGCTCTATCTTGATATTGAGACAAATGCCTCCAACATTAGATATGATGGCATTCTCAAACAGGAAATCAATTAAGACTCTCATGAACAAATCATTCATTTCTTTCAAGAGTTTGGAATGCGGCCTAAGTAATTATAATATTATTGAAAAAGAAATTTTATTTATAGTATTGTGTGTTGCAAAATTTCTGGAGTTCTTAGTTTGAGTAGATTGCAAGAGTGCTAAGTATGTGATGGAAAAAAATGTTAGAAACTGTAACTTCCCGAAATAAGTTAGATTAAAAGAATTTCTTTAATTTGGATATTGGTTATGCCATGGGAACTTACGAAAAATCCATGAATTAAAAACTAGTTAGAATTTCGGTTTGAAAGCATAGTCGAGTTATGATCCGTAAAGGGAATGCATTGCTATTTGTAATTTTTTGAGACATTAGGATTATAATTAGACAAAATGGGTTCCACCATTGGATTCGTGAGAATTTTTAGGATTTACAGTGCAATAAAAATTTTCGTTCCAAGTGCGAAATGGGCCAATCGAAGAGTGCTACGTGGCATCTAGCTTGTCATGTCACCAACCAATTGTCAACATGCCATGTAGGATGCCCAAGTCAGCTTGGAATCACTAGGAAAACTCACTTAACACATGGCGCCATCACCACCCTCCATTTGATATTCATTTACACATATCAAGCATAGTACAAGTATGTAAGTAGGTTGTGTGCAAGGCAAGTTAAATCCATACCTCTCTTACATGTTCTTACACATGCTGCATGTCTAGACCAGCCCCAAAATAATGTATGTCTCACTTCAAATTTCCCTCCCTTGTCCATGCCTCTCTCCCTCTCCCTTGGTGTTTCTCTTACACACTAGTTCAATCCATCAAGACTCATACCTCTCTTATAAGGCCCTTACATCTCTTAAGACCTTACATATCTTAGATCTCTTACAAACACCATGCATTGCCACTTACACCTTTGTACTGGACTGACCAACCCCTCTCCACATTTGAATTTCATTTCCCCAACCGCCCAACACAACACACACTCGGATGGCTTGCTTTCTCACACACACACACAAGTTTATTTTTGCAAGCAACCTATCCCATACCCTACCCTTTTACCAAGTTTTTATAGCCTCACTTGCCTCTCGGTTACTTCAATAATTTCATTAAAGCACAAGTCTAATTTCAAAAGTAGCAAAGCCCATGCCCTACCCTACCGAACCAACAACCCCTCATTCTTTAGTTCCTTTTGTTTTGCACGCCACATCCAATTCCCTCTCATTCAGTCTTGTTAACTTACACAAACTAAGCACTTCAAACTATTCACAAGTGGAAAATCGAGTGAGTGATAGACAACAAGTTTTCCTTGTCCTAGTGCAATTTTGGTAAGCCCTCTTTCTTCATCTCTTTCTTTTCTATTTTGACACTCAAGTTAAGTTCATGATTAGCATATGCCACATAATGATGTTTTTAAGTATAATAGTTGGTTTTTGGGAAGTTGGGAGGACTAATCTTTGTTAGCTTAGTAACCTTATTTTGTTATGGATTTAAAGCTTTAATGTGAAGTTATTGAGTAAATAAAGGATTTGCATAGTGAGTTCGGTTTTGATAATTAATAACTTGATGGTAGTGTTGAGATCATGATCATTACTTAAGTATTAGCATAATAGAAGTGGCATAAATCATAAGGTTGGTAAAATGATATCGGGTAGCAATTTTGTTGCATATATTGATGACTTGAGTTTTGAGTCGTCAAAGTTGAGCTTTGTGACTTGTATGGTGTATCTAGTCTCGGTTTGAATTGAGAGTATTTTTCAAATGTGTGATTAACACTAAGATCTTAAGTATTGGAAGCTATTAAGTAGCAAATGATAGATGCATGTCTCAGAACCTTGGTTTATGTTTATGACTTTCTCACTTGTACATTCTTGGATTTGTGTGTAGCTATTATCTTAGGACTTCCAAGAAATTTTATTTTACAAGAGTATATTGCATGGTTATAAGTTTGTTTTAGAGGATCATAAGAATAGAAGATAGTATGCAAAGTTTGGCAACACTCATGTTTCGGCCAAGGCTAGATTTTTGCATCAAATGGCTACCCTTTCCATGTATATTTTAGTTTGATGTAAATGCTTGGTTTTAACACTTGTTGGACTTATTTTGGACATGAATATACAAAAAATTTAGCTTGCCATGTAGTGCTAGGTTGTAATAAACAAAGGGAAACAAAGAATTAGTCATGGTTTGATGGTTGTTGATAAAGTTTGCCCTAATTGAGGTTCTATTCAAGTCTGAATGTTTTGAAGTGAAAATCAGCAAATAAACATGTTTGTGAATTCATGCTTTAGTGTCTTGATCTATAACGCCTGTCCTTGTGGTGGCAATTTTTATAAAATGATTTTAGGAAAGACGACGGGAATTACCGTTCGATTTAAAACTTTTTACTTGCATACCCAAGATGCAAGACTCTACTTTATAAAATAAAATATACTTTAAGAATAAAAGAGGTTTACAGCGGAAAACATTAATCTTTAAAATAAAGGCCTCTTATACAATTAAAACTCATGCCTAGACTTCCATGCTCTTCCCCTTGGGCCACGTCCGTCCTGACGCATACTGCTCATTCTGTTCTTGTAGGGGGAGGGGCATACGTAAAAACTAAAATGAGTCGATGATTCATAAGTATTACTTCATACAGTTAAAATATAATAACATAGGTTTTCATTCATGCATTCATCATTCCGTACATACTATACGTACATGCATGCGTGCGTTCGTTTGAAAACATCACTGGACGGGATTTTTCTTTAAAAAATATTTTCTTTTCATGAAACATATCTCCCATTAGTGCCTTCTTTTCTTCAAGAGTTTGATGCATTCATACATTCTTTCTTATCACTTTCATTGGCCGGTACACACTGTTACGCCCCATGTGTTGGGGTTAGCAGTCTTTTGGACTCGGACTCTGCTTGTGACCACGGGTTGGGAATCCCTTTTTTGTTAGGGGCAACACTGGATGCACTACTAGTACTACTTATCCGGCATTGCAATCTCTCAATTCCTTTGGTACCTTTTTCATTCATTCATATGGTCGTTACGTATTTTTATACAGTAAACGTTCATTTCATTTTAGTCCTTTTAGTCATTTTCATTTAATAGTTCGATCATGGAAAAATGTCGTTTAAAAGCATGGGCTTAAACAACATTTTTCATGGCATCCATAAAACATCTTTCGTGGCATCCACAAAGCATCTGTTCGTAGGGACCTTTTAAAACAACATACTGTCTTCGCGTTGTTTAAAGCTCGGGGCGTAAGCCTCAACATTTCTTTTCGTGGAAAATAGATACAATAGATACTGCATATAGTCATCTATTCACATGCGTACAATTAATACTTTGGGTGCTTAAAAAGAGGCTGCCAAAGAGGGTCGTACATATGTATACCTTTGAACACTTATACTTATCATGTTTTCATAAAACATCTTTCATGTCGTTTCGTAAGACATCGTAAGGGAAAACATTTCATTTTCATTTCGTGTATTTTAGAAAACTCTAGAAGAGTATGAATGTAATACTTACCTGGACTCTATGCTACTTTCATATCATACAGTCCATTCCTATGCATGTCAGATAGCAACCTACATGCATACACATAACCTTGACGTTATTATTTATCTATTGCATAAGCAACTAAACTTAGAAGACATAAACTACAATTCACTTGGAACACTCTCCTTCTATCCCGTGCTCCTGCATGCCTTTTATTATGTTAAAACCTTCGGGATCCACTTACGGTCGCTACACCTTCCAAACTCAAGATCTTACCACGAGTGCCCATTCACTAAAGTGAACCCATGATTCACCTTAGGATTAAGACACTAAGACCTTCTTCTTACTCTTCATATTGACCACCTTCCGATGCATGATTTCGACCGACGAAGTCACGCATCCCAATCCTAGACAATACACCCGTCACTACCTTCAAGCATCTGAGCTCATACTAATCCTCATTCCCATCCATACATGTCACATGGCTCTATGCCAACTCTGAGGCTTAAGCACCGTGTGCCCGTACTTAGGACAGATTATCCATTATATATGGTGAATCTGTCCGGCACATGTGTTTCACTAGATTACACATGTACCTTACTCCTTCATCACCTAA
Organism: Juglans microcarpa x Juglans regia; assembly: GCF_004785595.1. NCBI lineage: Eukaryota > Viridiplantae > Streptophyta > Magnoliopsida > Fagales > Juglandaceae > Juglans > Juglans microcarpa x Juglans regia. Next base: position 22,882,515 of record NC_054596.1, read on the forward strand.
GACCAACATATAACACGTTGATCACATGTTCGTAGAGACAAGCGCCATACTCCAATACCAACCTTCTCTTAACTTGGCTAGCATGACTCTTCATGCTACCCGTTTATTTTGACAGTTCATCTCAACACTTAATATGGCAAGACTCCATTCACAACTATGCCTTACGTCACATCATGTAGCTCGAGACTACTCCCAAGCTACACCGTGATCGTGTCACGCCATCTGACATCTTGCAATATCATTTTTACACCACACTTAACTCATCGTGAGTACGGTCCCTCACTTACTCCTACCACATCATGACATCTCGTCACGTTCTTGCTACGCCATTCCTACACTAACTCCTCACCCATCACAAGCATGACTGCCAGTAACCATGTCACTTTGTGACATTCCCTAGTCATGCTTCCACTGCGCACTCTTACACTTGTTCTGTCATTTCACATATACTCCCAGCCATAAGTCAATTACGGTGACACTTGTCACCTCAGACTATAGGCCACATCACAACTACTTTGGGATACTGTTCCATAGTTCCCGACACTACTCACCACGCTCTACGCCCATCAACTACACAACCATCCTTATCTCTGCGACATGCCACATGGTGTGTCGCTTCACCTCTACTCCCTTCACACACGCTACACCACATCACCACTATGGTGTACATGCCATATGGTGCATCACTCCATCACATGGAGTACACTCCATGTGTACTTCCTTCACACAGAATACACTCCGCGTGTACTCTTCCCAATCCACACAACGCCAAGTGACCATTACAGCACATACTCCATAACCACACTTCATAGCACAGTTCACAACACTACACAACATACTTCCCAACTATGCCCAACACTTCACTACACAGCACATCACAATTGCCACACTACACAGCGAACCCCACAATACAGCTAACTCCACAATATTAACAGGACAGTCTGCAACCTAACCAACCAACCAACCAACCAACCAACATATAACATAAATAACAAGGGAGAAAGGGTTATACCATCGATGAGATAACCCGTGTGTTGTTCGCTGGCCGTCACGGTTGATGACGTCGGAAGGGTTGTACGAGGTGGTTAGCCACGCACAGTGGTTGTCCACCACGTAAAGTGGCGGTTTGGGTGTAGGGCTAGGCTAGGGGAGGCCAAGAGAGGCTGAGGGTGGTCCTCATGGTGGCTGGGGTGGCAGAGCATGGCGGATCTGGCCCTATATAGTGCACCCAAGAAGGTGAGGGTTCGTGTGAAGCTAGGGGTGGTTGGGACTACGGCTGGCCGTGGAAGGGTTTAGGAGGTGTCGTGGAGAGGCATGGTGGCGATGGAGTGGTGGCACGGTGTGCGAGATTCCTAATTTTCTTGTGTTTTAATTCTCTAGTATTTATTTAATTATGTTATTTGTTATTTTATTTTATTTGTGATATTTTATTTATGTTATTTTAAATTGTGTGTATTTTCGGTTTGGGCCTTTGTTTTCGTTGTGTTTTTATTTTTGGTGGGCTGTGTGTGTGTTTTTATTTGTGTTGTGTGATTCTAATTGTGGGCCGTGTGAGTTGTGTTTTGACCCAGCCCGAAGCCCAGCCCGTGCGGGTTAAGTGAACCCAGCCCCTCCCACTATCTGAAACGGCGCCGTTTGGAGGATTGCACCTTAGGGTTTTATCTTCTTCTCCCTTGCATCGTGCAGCCCCTTTCTTCCTCCTCCTTACTTTCTTCCATTTTCTTCTTATTTCTTCTACCTTTTTCTTCTTCCTTCGAATTTCTTCCTCCACGCAACTGCTGCCACGCCATGCGGTCCTTTAGTCACGCATTTTCACCCGCTGCAGCCACCTCCTTCTCCCACTTTCGTCTCGGTGTCGTGCGGCAATGGGACTACGAAATGTTCACTGTCCAGTTGCCGCTCCACGCGGCCACCACCTCCATCTTCCATGGCTTTCCCCGTGTCGAGCTGCAATGCCTTCCGCCTCATGCACCATCACACCTCGAGCTTCCACGGCTTGCCCTACCGATTTCACCATTCTTCCACCCGTGTGACACGTGGCCCCTCCAACCGCCATACTTGGCCTATAAATAGGCCACGACTTCTGCAATAAAATCTGCCGAGTCACTCATCTTCTCTCTCGCTTAAGCTTTTCACATCTCTTGGTGTTTTGAGATTTGTTTTGTATTTTTGTTGGTGAATCCGTGAGCTTGTGTTGTTTTGTCGAGCTCGATTTTGGTTCTAAAATTTGTATATTTCACTCGGTTTCTTGGTGAAATTACTAGTTTGTTGTGAGTTGAGTTTTCCACCCGTTTGTAATTAGCCAACCCGTGTGATAAAAGCCTTTTTGGCACTGCTCCACTGTGTGCCGCCGCTGTGCCGTTCCCTTTGGCAACACTTCATTTCGCTTGATCTTTTAGAATTACCCATCTTCGTGTGTATGTAATTTTCCATCGCGAATCAAGTGATTTAAATTGACGTTATTATAATTGTGTTGTATTGTTGATCTGTTGGTTTTGTTGAGAATTGGGCCTTGAGCCGTTGAAGTGTTAGATTGTAATTGTTAATTGGAGTTGTTGGAATTAGGCCTTCAGCCGGATTGGAGGACGAGATTACGAGTGTAGTTTCTTGTGAAACTGTATATTTGTAAATGATTGAGATTTTATGTATAAATGAGATATTTAATATGTCATCCAATAAATTGTCGTCATGCACACTTATCGTCTTAAATAAATTGTGCTGTGAAATCACGTTGTCTGTTTGGAATTGAGACTGTTGTTATTAATGGTGTTGGCGCGTGTGTATCACAACCCCAAGTCCAGATGGGGCATTATCTCGGTGGAGCTCCTCTGGTCACTCGGGAGTGTAACAGACTGACATGACGTCCCCTGAGTTGTCACAGGGTGACGACGGGAATGGACGAGACGGTAACGCTCTCGTACCGATTCTGTGGCCTTTTGCTGGCGAGGTTAGATGATGCTTGGCCATGTACGCGTTAGGCACAAAACTGGGCATCGCTCGTTACGAAATTTCATGCACGGACATTACCCATGGTGTGATGATGAGAGCCAGGGTGTGCAGACGGTCCATATGGGAGACCGTGGTGCATGCATAATAAAATAATGGTTATGATTGGGCCAAAAATGGGATTTTTGGCGTGAGTTGTTAAAAGGGTATTTTTGGAAAAAAGAATGTGGTTTCGTTTCCTGCAATATTTGTCCGTATGGGGACATGTGATTATATTAATGTGTTTTAAATCTCTTGGATGTTGTTTTGGTTAATTACTTGCTGAGATGTCATAATCTCATTGTGGTGTTTTACCCTACGGTTCCGTCTTATGGTACCGTAGAGTCTGACGTAGAGCCCGAGTATGAACCTGAGGGATCAGCTCCGCCGGAGGTCTGAGTTGCTAAGATATTGATCAGTGTTATGGGATTTGTTTCCCTTATATTATTTCTTGTCTTTAATTTTATCTGTCGGATGACTGTATAAATCTTGTAATAGTATTTTATTATTTTTGAACAATTTTGGTACTTAATAAAGAAAGCCATTTTTATTTCTCCGCTGCGAATATTATTTGTACACTTATTGCATATTGTACACACTCTGAGCATTGGTTGTTGGGGTGCGTGATCCGTGTGGTCAACATCCCGGTATCACGAACTCCACAAAAATAACAAGTGGGGGTCGAGGGCGCCACATGATGGCTGGAGGCGGCGGATCTAGCTGTGAGGTGAAGGAACACCTGTGAGAGAGTGAGAGAGCGTGCGAGAGGAGGGAGGCTCGGTTGGGCATGGGGGTGGCTAGGGGAGGTCGCCGGTGAGGGAGGAGGCTTCTGGTGGTGATGCGGTGGCCATGGGAGGTAGAGCTCAACCGTGGGTATGGTGAACCCATGTATTGAAGCTGCGTGCGTGCGGTATAGGGAGGAGCTACGGCGGCTGGGTCAAGGGAAGGAGGGAGCGGGAGGGAAGGGAAAGCTCATGGTGGTGCTCGGTAGCCACGGGTGGCCGCGTACGGTGGTGGAGAGGGCTGTGCACAGTGAAACCATGCATGGGTAGCTGCGGGTGTGTGATGGGGAAGTTGGCTACGAGGTGGAGGCTGTGAGGTGGTGGGGGCTGGCCGACGTGAGAGGAGGCCGTTGATGGTGGAGGTGAGACCGGGCGGTGCATGGCCGCACTAGGCTGGGCAGAGGAAGAATCGGGTGAGAGGGAGAGGGGCGTGCGGCGTACGCTGGGGGAGAGGGAAGAGAGAGAGAGAGGGAAAGGAAAATTGATGGAGAAAGAGTGAGGGCTTGAGTATTTAATTCAGGCCCTTCATCTTTGGATCTACAAGATGATCTAACGGTAGAAGATTAAAACACGGATTTAAAATGCGTAAATATTAATTTAATTAAAAGCACTAAGAGGAATTAAGGTAGAATATTATTTAAACTAAACTTTAGTTTATAAAATAATATTCCTTCATCATTAATAAAAAGATGAAGTCTTATTTAATATCTTTAAAAGAATAAAACCATTTAATTAATTAGAGTTTTAAACATAATTCAAATCCCACAATATTTTAAATAACTGAAATCATTTTAATAATTGATATTAAAATGATTTCTGACAATTATAATATTTTTGAAGCTCTTAAAAAATATTATAATTGTCTTATTTAAAATTAAGGTTAGTTCAATAACACTAGAAATACCCTATATAAATATTTTCAGTGAATTTAAAACACTGGACGTACTTTAAAAATCACATAATATCTTTAAAAATAAGTTATCGAGATTTGACACGCATAACGAGACTCACAGTCGCTAGAGAGAAAGGCAAAGTGTTACATAATTTTCGTCCTCGAAACTTGCTTACGTTAGAAAGAAGGAGCGGGGTGTTAAATGATCATAGAGAATTTCAGTGTTAAGACTTCGAGTATGGTTTAGGTTTAATCCTCACTTAGTGTTCAAGTTATGAATTTCAAGCTTTTTGCAACATTCTTGAGACTGGTTTTGTGTTAATCATATTATAAGACTAGGAGTGGAATTAGAATGGTATATAATATATATTGTAAGTTTGTGAATCATGATATTTTTTGGGTCAAAATGGAATTTCAAAAAGTTTAGGGGTCAAATTGGAATTTTTGGATAATTAAAGAGCTATTTTGCAAATTCTGTTTTTGGAAGTGTTTGATGAGTTTTCAATGGTCCCTAATCTTAGTATGCCTTTATTTCAACCGTGCAAAAATTCCTGTGACTAAAAAGCACTTTGTAAGTTAACTTCTAACTTACTCTCGATTTATACTAGTATGCTAAATAATAAATACCATATTAGTGAACCATGTTATTTGAAGTTCTCATCAATATCTGAAATATTTATGTCATGCCATGTTGTCATCTATAATGAGGCATGAATATCTGTCATGAAGCATGAACATCTGCCATGAGGTATAAGTAACCATCAAATTAAATTTTTGTCACAAACCCAATGTTTGGATGGAGAATTATTCTAGTGGAACTCCCATGTTTATTCTAGAGTGTATAAAAATGGAGTGAAATCTCCTGGATTGATAAAGAACCGTCAACGGGTTTCGAATTGGACCAAAAGGTTTCCGTAGCGATGTCATATCACCTAAATTGGTGAGTGCAAAATAAAATGATTACAGTGAAGCTGTTACGATTTGCTGAAACAATGTGGATTTTTTGTGACGGCGACTTGATCTGCCAAAAGCTAAAGTGTACTCATGGTGAAGGCGTTACGATATACCTGAGCATTCCTTCTTTATATAACGTATTTACAGTTGGTCAAAAGACCTATGATATGGTGTGGTAACCAGTAGGAGAACACGGTTTATGAAAATCTGTGAGGCGTCAACTCTCTATAAGAATAAGACCAAGAATGAGTGGTGTTTTATAAAAGCAAGCATGTGTTCTATTGATGATGTTATTTTTCTGAAAGTAAGCATTTCTTGAAGTATTAAGTTCTGATGATGGTGACGTTTTCTCTCTAAGCAAGTTCATGTCAATCATGCATACACATTATGTTTATTATTATGCATATTTCGTAGACTGTTGGTAGATTAGTAGTAGTATAATTTGTTATAGTCCCAACTATCATTTCCATCTAGAATGGTAGGAGATGTACCAGGTCGTCATGAAGAAGGATGAACAAGTCTTGATGAGATCAATTAGTGAGAGACTGAGCCTAGAAGATTTAACGGAGACCATCCTCCAATTTTTGAATGTCATTTTTCTGTTGATAGCCAAGTTGCGAGCAGGTCAATTTGTAGTTAGGAGACTATGTAGACATTTGTAACTAAGGAGTTTCTACTCCAGTACAATGTCTCTTTTAGTTTAAAGTTGTGCTTTTAATGGATGTTAAACCAGTATATCGGGGTTTAAAAAATTGGTTATATAGTGTAAAAAAGTTGTTTAAATAATTTGTTTAGTTATTTAGTTTATTTAGTTTATTTTTTTACTTTTGCTAAAATTGTTTTGCTTTTGTTTTTTGGCTTTTGATTGAAAGGTAAGCAAATGATTTAATAAAAAATTGAAATATATATATATTTTTGGAAATTTTGAAAAAAAAAAAAAGCATTAAGCAAACAAGGCCTAGTTTTTCTTATAGACTCCCAAAAAATTGGGAGTAACATGTTAGTCCCTAAAAATTTAATATATGCTAGCTATGTACCCAAATTTTTTCTAAAACTAAAACATTTAGCACCAAATCTTAAAACACCAAATAAAATATATTTTTTTCAAACTCAAGATCATTTGGACCAAAAGTGTCTAAAAGCTAAAACACAAACATACGTATATAGATTCAATTCATCCTCATTTTAATACATTTGGAGTCCGTTTGGATATTAAAAATATCTCAAAATATTTATAGATAATAGTAAAATAATTTATGAATAATAATAAATAATAATAAAATAATTTAAAAATATCTGAAATGAATTGTGTTTGCAAATATAACTTTACCCTCTATTCTTTAGCTTTCTATATATCCTTTTTATAATACTTTTTACCTTGAATTATGTGTACCATACTTCTTATGCCACGGTATATTAGAAGTTTTAATAATAAAATAAGAATTCTATTTATCATTATTTTTAATATTACCCTCACAATATTTTTTTGATGTAATATTATTAAATGATTAATCTATAAAAAATCTAATAATTATTTTTTAATCATTAAAGGGATGCTTGAGATGAGATGAGAATTTTGTGAATAGTAATAAGATGATTTATGAATAGTAGTGAGATAGTTTGAGTTAAGTATTGATTGGGGTTTTAAAAATGAGAGAAAAAAAGTTGAATAAAAAATATTATAAAGTAAAAATATTGTTAGAATATAATTTTTAATAGTATTTTTATTTTAAGATTTGAGAAAATTGAATTATTTTTAATTTTTATTTTGAAAAGTTTGATAAAGTTGTAATGATTAGTTTGAAAATGTTTATATTTGAATGATATTTGAGAAGGAAATGAGATGAGATAGAATGAGAGGAAATTTTTTTCCAAACATCCCCTTAATATCACGTGAAAGAATGGTAACTAGGATAAAAAGATGGAAAATGATAGAGTTATTACTCTCTTACTACCTATTTACTACTTTTTTTATATTTGATTTTTTCTTTAATTTTTAATTTTATTTAATGGTTAAGGAAGTGATTATTAGTAAAATTATATATATTTTTTTAAATTTTTTCTTAATGAGTAAGGATGTTAAAAAAAATATTTAAAAGAAAATGATAAAAAAAAAAATCAAATACACTATAAATAGTAAATGAATGGTAATCCTATCACTATCCTAAAATGATATCCTACATTACATTGTTAGTCTTTCCACCTCTCAAAAACAAATCATTTCTGGGTTTCACGATCAATTGAAACTAGAGCTGAAAAATCGACCTATCGGTCGGTTTTGGGCCTAAACCGAAATCGGCCGATAGGTCTATTTAGAGAGGGCAAACCGACCAAAACCGACCATGTATGGAGGGGGAACCGGCCAGTTCACAGTTGGTTTATTAGTTTGGCAGGTTTGGGCCACAGTTTTTGGGCCGATTTGGGCCATTTTAAGACACAATTCAACTTCTTTTTGGGCTCAATTTATTATTCAAGATCATCTACATTTTAGACTTCTTTTGCAGAATTTTTAAATTAATTTTATTTATTCAATTTCTTTTTAATTTTAATCATGCCATGCATATACTATTAGGAACTAATAACTACTACATATATACTATTTATATTTTATAGTCTTATTATCTTATATACTAAATTACTAATTACTAGATAAATAAAAAAAAACTCAATATACATTACAAACAAAACCAAATTGTTTTAAGCAAGTAAGCAACAAATAATAACTGTTATTGAATAAAACCCAGAAATCTTCATTCTTCAACATTCCAAATAGATTCCCAATGGCCAATACAGCCTTCAACTCTTCAATCATTAATAGTTGTGATGTATGATGCTCCTAACTCAATATAGAAAAACACCAAATAATCAATATTAATAAATTATGATAATGAAAAAAAATTAAATTAAATTATAAAAGTAAATGAATATGGAAATTGAATGAGAAAAACACATTACCAGATTATACTAAAAAGCTTTCAACATTATCCATGGAGTCTCGAATATCAATTGGTGTTGACGGATGTCGCAACCAATTGTGAGTACAAATAAGTGACTCAACAGTTCTCGGAGCCAAGGAACTCCGAAAAGGATCAAGTATATGACCTCCCGTACTAAATGCTGACTCTGATGCAACCGTGGAAACAGACATGGCTAACAAGTCTTGTGCAATCCTCGCAAGTATAGGATAGTTAGGCTCATTCATTTTCCACCAATTCAACAAGTCAAAAGATTGGCTGAATGCCTCACAACCATATGATAAATACCGGTCTATCTCTGTTTTGGTAGCTGTAGATCCAGAGGCAGTCGATGCTAGCAATCACTCATAAAAAAATTGTGACTCATGATTGTCTTCAGTATCATTTGGAAGGGCAGATGCCGGAGGGAGAACATGTTCTCTGCTACTTGAGGTAGAACCGAACATAGCATTATATTCTGCATACATGTCTGATAATAATTGTCTCACCCTCAACAACAAATCTTCAGCCCCAATTCTCATCATAAATTTTTTTCAAGTGAAAAGTAAGAAGCCCAAACTTACTACGTGGATCAAAGACAACTGTAATCAACAACAATAAATTCATCCTATCCAATGAACCCCAATATTTATCAAATTTCATTCTCATGCTTATGGCCATGCTCATCAAACAAGTATTCTCGCTTTCATACAATCTAACCAACTTTTTTTAGAGCATACAAATCTTCAAAAAATTTATGTTTGCCGTGACATGTAAAGAACCAGAAAATCGACAAGTGGCATCATATAACATTTTCAAAAATTTCACAAAAACTCGCATTGACTCCCACTCGTCAGCTTTAGGAGGCCTAATGTTTCCATCCTTAAAGTAAAAAAGAAAATTATAGTCCTCACTCTCCATTTGTCTAAAAGCTTTCTCAAATTTCTCAGCAGTCTCCAACATCATGTAAGTTGAATTCCATCGGGTTTGGACATCAAGGCACAACATTTTTTTACAATCAATTTTCTCATTTTCTGCACATCTTTTAAACTTGTTTCATCTTGCAGAGGAGGAGTGCACATATCTAACTGCATTTCTAACCATTGTAGTGGCATCATCACACTCCTAAAGACCCTCATTCACGACAAGATTCAGAATATGAGCATAACATCTCATGTGCATATACTTTCCCTCCAACATATTTTCTGTCAAAAAATGTCTCAAATAGGTAATTGCAGTATCATTTGAGCTAACAGTATCAACACTAAAAGTAAATATCTTATCAATGCCCCAATGAAGGAGGCACGATTCAACATATTTTCCAATGGTATCCCCTCGATGATTAGGGATTAAACAAGAACTAATGATTTTCTTTTGCAATTTCCAATCACTATCAATAAAATGGACAGTTAGGCATATATAATTAAGATTTTGTACCAATATCCACGTATCGGTAGTTAATGAAAATCTTATTCCCCCATCTTTAAATAACTTTTTAAGTTTGGCCTTTTCAGATGCAAATAGTTTCATACAATCTCTTGCAACCGTCACTCGACATGACACTTTAAATCTAGGTTCAAGCAACCAAACCATCTACTTAAATCCTTGCCCTTCAACAATTATAAATGGTAATTCATCGAGGATTACCATCTCCGCAAGCGCCATCCTCACAGCCTCCTCACTATATTTATGGGTTACAAGATTTCTTAAATAACTATCACTCTCTCCAAACCCCTCCGAGGATACCTCACCTGCCAATGTTGTTTGATATTTATCTAAAGGCCCACGTTTATGAGAATTTTTGAGACATGAAGGTAGATGGTTTTGCATAGTTGAAGTTTCGTTCCTCTTTGAGTGGTAAGCGTATATCTTGCCACAATAATTACACTTGGCCTTAGGATCATCTATAGAACAACCCTCAACTTTTGTAAAATGGTCCCAAACAATTGAAGGATCCTTCTCCTTCCGTTTCTTAGGAAGTTGACAATTACTACTATTAGGGGCACTTGAAGCTGGGAGTTTTGGTATTTTGGAGTTCGAATCAAGATCAATTGGACTTGACGAAGAATCCATCTAACATGTAAAATCAAGAAAGAACAAAAAAATAACACAATTGGCAATTACACAGTAGCTAGTTTGCAACGTGGCAAACATCACAAATCTAAGATTCTAATTTACATTTTAGATTGCTCATAAATCTTACAAACTATTTTAAGAATCAAAATAAATTTATAAAAAAATTGTCAAAACTGTAAATTTAGATCGCTCATAAATCTCACAAACTGACTGAGTCTTATAAAGTTATGAACATTTATCAAATTACATCTTCAAAAACCATCGATTGTACAAAATCTATTAAAATTAAAAAAACCCGTGACTGCACATTGCACAGTCATGCACATGCACTGACTGAGTCTTATGAATATTGATGAGAATTATAACATGGTGTTCAATCATCAATGTTCATCACCAATTCACTATTTCACCATCCCAAACCAGAAAACACTATCCCTAACCCTAGACCTAAATACCACAAGACACAACGGCACAACCTTTGGTCCTCTTAGGCTCTTATCAAAAAGTAAATTTCAACAAAATCACTAATCAGACTCATCAGTCGATAGACATCACTAAATTTAAAAAAATTTCAAAATTTTCATCATTCAAATTTCAAAATCATACCTAAAAAACAGGCTGGAAACTGCGCCATTTGCCAGAGGAACGTGGAGCGGTAGAGGCTGGGCTGCTGCTGGACCTCTGGCGAGTGTTGGACTGCTGGTGAGTGGCGAAATGCGAACTTCTGGACCGCTGGTGAGTGGTTGGAGTGGACGGCGCTGAGGAGTAACTGAGTGAGGGCTCGAAATCAAATGAGAAGAGAAGAAGAGGGAAGGGGAATTTGGGGGATAATAAGCCCTAGTAGAAACGGCGTTGTTTGGCTTATGCCAAACGGCGTCGTTCCCTTTATTTTTTTTTTCTAAACTTAAGATGTAGAACGATGTCGTTTCACTTATTTTAGTGAAACGTTTAATGATGGTATATATTTAAAAAAATAAAAGGTATATGACATCGGCCGGTTTATCAGTTTTTGGTTGGTTCAAACCTAGACCGAACCGATTGATGCCGGTTTTGATAATTTACTGTTTCGGTAGGTCGCCAGAGTCCTACACCACCAGTGGGATTCAACAGTGTCGGGGACACATCAGAACCTTGGTCCACGTTGTCCATCTTGCCAGAGGGAAGCACTGATCTGTCATTTACAGAGATTGGATCTAGTCTATTTGGGGAAGAAAAAGGTGGTCATTTGAACAATTCTCGGCTAAATGACATTTTCATTCAGTTAAGTGAGGAGAAAAGCGACAAAAAAGACGTTGTTTTGGCCGCAACTGGAGAACCAAACGTTCCAACCAATGATGTTGTTTTGAGCAATGCCCAAACGACGCAGTTCCAAGAACGTTGGAAGCCGCCTGTAAGAAGCAATACGATGTTGTTTTGGCCAAACCGAATGACGTTGTCTCGGCCAAACTGAACGACGCCGTTTCATCTAGAATGGGCTTACTCCAAATGGCTCGAATTCGGGCCAGGCCTCCAACCCATTTCACAGACTTGGGCTCATAGAGAATTGGACTCAAGCTCAAGCCCAAGCTTTTAGCCCACAAGCCAACCCATCACTGCAAGCTGTATGCCAAGCCGAAGACAAGGCTGCCCATCAAGCTGTTGACTAAGCCGCTGACAACCGGTTTTCTTCTCCTGATCCAATTTGAATCGATTGACTCAATTTTCTGAACTGATTCGAGCCAGTTTTGGTATTTTGGGTCGTTCGGGGTCATTTCAAGCCCAATTTGGTTTGTTAAAAAACTATCGTGCACAAAAGTTTCGTACCAAATCATTACAATGCATCTGTTGGTCGAGACTATCTCTATAAATTTCTTGAAAATGGAGAAACATCAAGGAAAGTTCGTGGAAATACTCAATCGGGATGTCACTTCCATTATTCTCCTTATTTAAAATATAATTAAAGAATTTCGAGGTTACCACCTTGGATTAAATCTAAGGATTATTATTACTATTGAGTTTGTAATAATTTTAATTTTTCACAGTTGAACTATTGTATTTAATTTGTTTACAATAGAACAAATTTATTATTTCTACATTTTTATTGTTACTTTTTTAAAGTTTATTATTTTTGGCACTAAAAAAAGTACTAATCTCTCAGGGATAGAAAAACTGAATGGAAGAAATTTTCAAGCTTAGAAAAGGCATATAACTTTCTTCTAAGTTTCTGACCTATGAAAAGACCTTATACACATTGACAACAAAAAAGCCATCAGAAAGTGTAAAAAATGGGCTAAATAGAAGTGGGAGTAGCGTACGAAGTAAAGATAAATGGAAATAACACAATGCATGTGCAAAAACTTTAATTTTTCATCGTATGAATGATCATATCATTCCTCTCTTTGAAGACTATGAAACTGTTAAAAAAATTATGGATGAGGTTGAGGCAAATCAAGGTTTAAGATCGGGTATTTATATACATTTATTACTGGATAAGTAGAACTGAACTTACATGAACAAAAATGATGGCATTGACGATCATGTACTTTAAATGGAATTGATTGCAAAAGAATTATATGATGTTGGTCATCCTCTCACTGATCAAATGCAAGTTACAATCGTACTAAATAGTCTCCCTTCATCATAGAATCACATTGTTACTTCTTTAACACACAGTGGAAATGAAATAAGAGTGACATCGCTTCTAGTATTTTTAGTGCCTGAAGGAGAAAAAACTAAGAGGAGGAATACAGATAATGAATCATCCAATTTGTCGATGGCTTAGGACAAACGTCCTACACAGAAGAAGATGAAATCAAAACAGTTAAAGAAAAACAAATGGTTGAAAAAAAAAGCAAAGTAAATCATTTACTGGAAATTGTCTTAAATATGGAAATAATGAGCATTACAAGTTACAATGTTCTAATAAGGGAAAAACACAAGAAAACAAAGAAATTGTGATGACACTCTTAGAATTAATGAGCGTAAAACCAACAACAGATTCATGGTGGGTTGACTCTACAACAACAAGACATATATGCAAGAACATAGATCTATTTGTCAAACTTGAAAGGAAACAAACAGAAGAGCACATATAAATTTAAAGTGAATGGTTCTGTTATTTTACTTAGTGATATATTATATGTACCTAGTACTCATAGGAATTTAGTATCAGTACTTGTGCTAGATAAAAAAGGCTACACAGTTGAGTTTAAGTCTAGAACTGTTGTAATAAGTAAGGGTGATGTGTTAGTGAAAGATCACAATATGTATGTACATAATGTTGATATTAATAAAGTATCTATTTCTGATTATTTAAATGTATCTACTGATTGTGCATATTTATGGCATTAAAGATTAGACCATATAAATAAAAATAAGATGATTAGAATGTATAAAAATGGATTAATACCACAAATAAACTCTGATAATTTTGATATATATGAATCATGTATCAAAGAACAAATGAGTAGTAAATCTTTTTCCAAAGGTTAGAAATCCACAGATTGACTTGAAAGTATACATTATGATGTTTGTGGACCTTTTAAAACAAAAACCCATAGAGGAATAGATTACTTTATTACTTTCACTGATGACTATTTAGCATGTGGGCATATCTACTTACTCAAATATAAATCTGAGGCAATTGAGAAATTTAAAGAATATAAAATAGGAATAGAAACCCAGTTGGGTAGGCCCATTAAAGGTTTAAATAGTGATAGAGGGGGTGAATTTAAAGTTTTGGATGATTTATGCAAATTAAATGGTATAAGACATATTTATACTATTAGATAGAAACAAAAAATAGAATTCTATTAGATATGACGAGATTGATGATGACATATGCTTATTTACCAACACATTTTTAGAGTGAATCATTATCGACTGTGGCATATATATATATATATATGTTAAATAGTGTTGAAATCAAAATAAAACCTCTTACACCTTACGAGATATGGATGAGATGTAAACCAGATTTAAGTAAACTCAAAGTGTGGAGTTGTAAGGCATATGTGCTTATCCCAAGACCACTAAGGGATATATTGAAAAGCAAAACTTGGGAATGTAGGTTTATTGGGTATGTAGAAAACAGAAGTGACTACAGATTTTATCAGTCAAATAAAAGATTGATAGAAAGTAGAGATGTCGTTTTCTTGAAAAATATAAATCTTATTACTCTAGTTGATCAGATAGCTTTATTAAATAATCTAGAAAATCGATAGATCTTCACAAAGTCTGACAGTGAAAATTCTGATATTATTCATATATAGAATAATAAAAATAAAAGAAAGTCAGATGGAAATCAATATTTAGGTATTGATGTTAGAGACAGTGGAAGTAAGAACCATACGACCATCAATTTTATTCAAGATCATTATGCTCTAAATATCAATTTGGATAATTTAGAAAATGATTCTGAAAATGTTTTTGAGACAATCAATAATATCGATTAAGAAATGCCTTGAAGCCAAGAAAGATGAGATATAATCGATAAATAAAAGTAATGTTTGGGAGTTAGCAAATCTTCCAAAAGATAGAAAACCTATTGGTTGCAAATGGGTTCTCAGAAGAGAATTTAAAGTTGAAGGTAGTTTGGAAATGTATAAATCAATGTTAGTGGCCAAGGGATATACCCAATAACCAGGTATAGACTTTGTGGATACATATTCGTCTGTGGCAAAGCTCATATCCGTAAGGATTATCATGTCTCTTGTTGCTAGAATGAATTTAAAATTACATCAGATAGATGTAAAGACATATTTTCTTAATGGTGAATTAAAAAATGATATGTTTATGATTCAACCAGAAGGATTCCAAATTAAAGGATACGAAGAAAAAGTCTACAAGTTGAAGAAGTCACAATATGAACTTCAATCTTCAACATAATGGTACTTGAAGTTTCACCAAGCCATTTTGGAAATGAGATATGAAATGAGTCTACTAAATCACTGTGTATACATATAGAAAAATGATATAAAATAACATTATTATCATTATATGTAAATGATATATTGCTAATAATTAATTATCTAGATATAATGAATGAAACAAAAGAATTCTTAAAATCTAAATTTGAAATGAAAGACATGGATGAAGCCGTCTATGTTCTTGGTATAAGAATTTCTAGAGATAGAAATTCAAAGATGTTTTATTTAGATCAAGAAAAATATCTAGAAAAAATACTTAAAAGATTTGGTATGGAAAATTTTAAATCCTTAAATATATATGTTTGCAAATGTCATACTTTAAATAAAAGTATGTGCCCAAAAGATGAGGATAAAACATGTGAAATGTTTAAAGTTCTCTATGCTCAAGCTGTGGGAAGGCTCATGTATGCAATGAAAAGTATGAGACCAGACATTTGTCATGCAGTAGGATTGGTAAGCAGATATCAATCCAATCTAGGTAAGGAACATTGGCAATCAATGAAGGGTATATTAAGGTATTTACAAGGTACCAAAAAAATGAAATTGTGCTTTAGAATGAGTGTTCTACAATTAATAGGCTATAGTAATGTTGATTTTGGAAGTGATGTAGATGATAAAAAATCTACAAGTAGATATATATTTCTATTTGGTGAAACAACAGTTTCTTGATTGAGTAAGAAACATGGTTGTGTTTCTAAGTGTATTATGGAAGTAGAATATATTGATTATAGTTTTGCAATGAGTATTGCGGTGTGGATGAAACGCTTTATTGAAAGTTTGAATTTGGGTACATCCATAGAACTAATCAATGTGTTTTGTAATAATCAGTCTATCATCTCATTGATAAAAAGTCATTGATAAAAAGTGAAACACAGAGTTCCAAGCGAAAACACATTGATATACATTATCACTATATTTTAGCTATAGTAGAAAAATGTTAGGTTAATGTTAATTTTATTTCCTCTACCAAGATTGTAGTAGATCCAATGACCAAAGGATTATCTTTGGAGAAATTCAGAGAACATGTGACTAGAATGGGGTTGAGAGAAACCTAGGTGAAGTAACATCATGATCGACATACATAACTCAGGAAATTATTGGGACACCTAGAAAAATGGAGTTATGGTGATACCCAAATAAAATTTTTGGTGATTTATAAAGACACTTATAAAGTAATTAAGGAAAATCTCAGGAATGGCCTTAGGGTGAGTACTTAATAAAATTTTAGTGAAAGTTGATTAACTAAGTAATTGGTTGATCATTTGTAAAATCACTGATAAGGTGATTAGGGAAAACCTCAGGGATAGCCTCTAGAGGAAGTACTTAACGAATATTCAGCGCAGGTCGATACGTGTGTTATGTATTAGGCTGTAGTCATCAATTATGATAGGGATATTGATCCAATCACGGAGAATTGATGTTATTTACTAAATTTTTAGTGAAATGAAGTCATCCTTTATATATGGTCAGTGGGAGCGCATATGGTGGAGGATACGGTCAGGTAAGGTAATGATAAATGCATGCACACGTAGAGGTTTGTCATGCTTTGAAAGTTGAGTTGTAGAAAACTTATATTGGTACCAAGGTAAAATATTCAACTGGATCATCATCGTTTTGTGTGATCAAGTGAGAGATGTAATTCAAAGGGGTGTGATCACCAAAGATTATATCCCTTGGAATGACACATTCTCCATGGTGATGGTTCTCATGAGGAGTGATGGCTGAGGAAGTGTCAAGAGACACAATATTTTAATTAAGTCAAAAGGTAGTGTCACTTATTAATAGTTGTGCCATTTACTTACCATTATCTTACCAATGGTTGTTCCCCTTGCCAACCAGTGCCTCATGACCTGTGGGTCATTGGTGCACAATGATGATACTCAATTCCCCTTTGTCCATTACCAACTTGTGGAAAAAATACCCTAACGAGAGTGTCACCATATTGTCGAATTGCCATTCAATTTTCGTCCATTTTTGTTCTTCATTTTTCAACACTATTACCTAGTTTTAGTCGCTGCATCGTGGGATAGCCCACTACCATGGCAACTCTTCAGTCGGCAACCACCAACAAGCTCCTCATGGCAACAACTGCTCCCCTACGGCATCACAACACCTCCACTAGAAAGGATCGCATCAGATCAACATTACATTAACAAGAACGCAACCGCTACATGCTCCTCCAAGTCTAGCAACCAAACTATAAGACACCACCATTGTAACACTCCTCATCCTCAAACCACCGTAAGCATGCACCTGGACCTACGCTACCTAGCCACAGCTGCCAAGAAACAACCCTCTTGCCACTATAGGAACAACCAACAAGTCATGCACAATCGCCCCTATCTCACTACAATAAAACAGAGCAAACACTCCCACCATGTAAGGCTCTTCCACAAGCTGCCCAACCACCATGAGCATGGCACTATTCAACCATTGCCACCATTGTCTCAAGCCAAGCCATTCTTACTTGTCAGAAAGAAAGCCTCCCACTTCGCTCTAGCTACTGTCGTTGTTCCTCTATGTCACACGAGGTAAGCTCCCTTGCCACTGTCTCTCACCCACGTCGGAAGTTCATGGTCAAAGCCACGGCCCACTGTCTCTCGGGCGATCGATTATGTGCCAAAAATACTGGATTAGCTCTATGAGGTAAGTAGATTGATCATAAAATTAGAAGTAGCACATGTTAGCTAGCTAAATATATTGTTATTAAAGTCAGTCTTTGGAAGCCAATATTTTTGTACCACGCAAGTCATGATAATTGCAAGCATGTCATTCATCATAATTCATGATCATATTTAATTCAACATTTTATAGTTAGGTATATATTATGCATGTTGCGCATCTCACATTATATAAGACACGTAAACTTCTATAAAATCAAGTATAAGATAAATATCAAATGAATCAAATGGTCATTCAGATGTATGGTACCAATGCAGTCAGGGTGGATGTGCAAGTCATGAGCTCAAGCATGGTCCACCATAGTATATTACTATTAGATCATATCAACAATTTCCCTTGTGGCCACAGAATGTAGGACAAGTGCAAAACATTGCACACATAGTTAAGTGTGTTGACCAGTTAGATAAGTCAGATAATTCAAGACAAGTCATGCATGTCATAAGTATATGTATGAATAATCATGATTCTAAATTATTAGCATGAAATGTTTTATGAAAAATCTTGTGTTTATTATGTTTAAGTTGTGATGAGTTTCTTAATGAGTTTTTGACTCATTTTAATTTGTTTTATATTCTTAAACCACCCCAGGTCAAAAATTTATGAAGGTAGAGCTGCAGGACGGGACTTGAGCTAGGAGGCGTGGCAAAAGCCTAGATCATGCACATAGTTTTTTAAGTTATGATGTTAATAGTGAAAAAGTTTGAAAAATTTTAATAAATGTTTCCGCGTACCCTTTTTTATGATTTCAATACTTTAATACAAAATGACTTTATTTATACGAGGGAATAAAAATCACAGGCCCAAAGTGGTTTTCTAAGCCCAGTCCAAGGTTGAGTGCTCATTAGGAGGGAAGAAATAGGATAGGGAGGAGGGGACAAAAGGCTGAGGAAGGACAGAGTGTCAGGAGAAAAGGGGGAGATGTGACATAAAGGAGAGGGGATGTGATATAAAGGAACATAGGGTAGAAGATAAAAGGGAGGGAACTGGACGATTTCAACTTCAACTTTCCTGGGAGAGCTTCTTCAACCTCACGACCAGTGCACTAATGACAGGATCTCCTCTAGAAAATAGATCTTTTTCAACTTGTGGACGTAGGTATTATGCCGAACCACGTAACTCGGTGTTTCTGTCTCTTTTATTTTTCCTGCATTTATTTCCTGTTTACTATCATGGGTGTATGCACGAACACTGTACAACCATACCAGACTACCATCGAGGCCTCCAAACCACACCGGTCAAGGCCTGAATCACCATAGCGGGCCAGGAATGACTCTTTCTCTCTTTTTGGTCTGTTGTGCTATTTTTAGGCATTAACATTTATTATAACGAATCTTTTTATACCTGGTTTTAAGAATAAGAAAATAAATTTAAAGTCAAGATTAATAATAGCACACCTGTTCTTGAGATTTGATGTTGATCTTAACCGTGAGGGAATGAGGTCATGTTACATAAAGTAATACCACATTGATTATTTTCATTCATTTTAAAGGTCCGATGTTAATGGAAAGTAAGTGCATGTTGTAGTAGGTAGATAAGGGTGCGGATGTATAATGCAAAATGGGTTTCAGGGATATAAAATTCTCTTTTTTACTAAACCAATTTGATACGTGCATACTTGCCGAAGACTATCTAGTACTAGAAAGGTAATTACATGAAAGATCAATCATAGAACAGTACTTTCATAGGCAATCGCCTGAACCAATCAGAAACTATATGTAGCATTGTAGCAGGAAAAAAAATATGAATTCCAACCTTAAAAGAACATAAAGAAATTGTCATAAATGTGCCATTGTAAAAGTAAAAGCCGAAAGGAAAGATAAAAAAGAAGCAAGATGAAGAGAGATTAATTATTCGCGAGAGAGAGGGAATCCGATTCCATGACGCTTGCTGGGGAATGCAATGAACAACAAACTGCAAACCAAGCCAATCCCAATAGGCAATGCGACAAGAAGTTCCTTAAACTCCTCAGACGGTGCCGGATAGAAGCAGTTAACAATGTTTTTATCAAACAATGCCACTGCTGCAAAAACCAGTATCGACAAGAATGCATGGAAAAAATCAATAAACCTTAGCCTGTACTTCTCAGCCTCCTCGGGTCCGAGTGTCACTAACCCATCAATCACCCACAAGCCTTGAGATGTTGCCAAACCATATCGAACTTTGCCTCTCGCATCCCTGAAACTGTCGGTGAAGCACAAGATAAAGCACGAGAAGCAACAGCCTCCAAGGAGGCATAGAGTCCTGACCTGGCTTGTGATGGTGTGGCACTGGCCTTGTTGTGTGAATATTGGTGACATGAATTGGAACGAGAGGACTGTTCCCGTGGGGAGAAGATTGGCCAAATGTGCTGACATTTTGAAGGTCTTTCTCATGGCCTTATGTGCAGGAGTTTTGGGGTTTATGAGGGGTAAAACTGGTGCATTTTCCAGAAGTGGTTGCTGTGTTTCTAGGAAAGCCACGAGAGATTCTTGATTTTGTACGTTCTCCGACTCCATTGATCAACCAAACTAATTCTCTTCTTCTTTGATCTGTTTATAGCTTATAGGATGTTTTTCACAATTACTCTCTATTGAAGAAAAGAAATGTCATGAATGGAGCTGGGATAAAAATCCAGAGAGAAACTCAAAATTAGTGCAGATTCGTTTTTCCGTTAAGTGCCAAGACAAACGCGTAAAAGTTGATGACCTTTTCTTAAAACTCCCATTTTTTTTTTTCAATGTGAGAAGGCTATAGTAACTGTTGTGGAATTAATTCGCAATGTTAATTTTAATAAGGAGGGATTTAGTTAATTTGCTGTTATTAGGGAGGTTTAATTCCACCGGCAATGTATTTTATATTTAATTGTGGCTTAAAATAATTAATGTTTGCTAAGGTTGAATGAAGGAGAACTTTAGATGATGGTTTCTTGTTTCGACATTTTCCTACGTTTGAGGAGTGAGTGCTATACAAATATTAATGACATGCACATGAGAAACTTATAAATTAAGGGCCGGATTTGTATAGGCCAAGACCAAAAATGGGAACTCTTCCCTTAATTCACAAACCATCTCTCTCTTTTTCACTTTGCTTCACAAATTTTCAAAAGTGTATATTGATCTAGACTACTTGATTTTTAAATTTGTGACCTTGTTAAGATTTGACTAATAAAATTATGTCATGAGAGAAATTTATGGACCATATTAATAGACAGACCTTAATTGAGGTCCAAATTGAAAACTAAAAAATTTAATTATGGGCAATGCTAGGGATTTCGTTGCGGGATCCCGTTCAAGCATCCCGCTCATTTTTTTTTTAGATTTTTTTTTAGTGATTAAGATCAAAATTTTGTTTAATAATATTGTGAATTTTGTTATTTTTTTAAATATTTAAAAGTATTAAAAAATAATGTGAAAAAAATATTTAAAAGTGTTTTTTTTTACATTATTCTTTTAAAACTTTTAAATATTTTTAAAAAAGGAAAAAAAATTTACAATGTTATTAAATAATATTTTCTTAATAAAAATAAAAAATAAAAATAGAATTGGAGTGGGATAAATGAACGGGATCCCTATCATTTTCCTTTAATTAGATATATATATATATATATATAAGACGCAAATTAATAGTTTGGTAACTCGAAATACAAAGTGAAACATTTGCCGTAAAAAGACTAATTAATGAAGGATTAGGACTGTAATAGGGATATGCAGGAATGACAGGAAAGAAGTATCAGAGATATTTTAAAATAAGAGTAAATCTTCTCGTCAACCGGTTCACATATTCTACCCCGGTTCACATATTCTACCCCACACACCTAACGTGCCAAACCGCACAAATTAAATATAAAAGCACTCAAACCAGTCCTAAATCCTCTCCTCTCTTTCACGTGTTTTTATCTCTTTGTGTGTAGAGAACTTGAAAAAAATGAAGATGCTTGGAATCATGAGTTGCCAAACCCAAAATCCAGAGATTAGAGAGTATCAATTTGGACAACATCAAATCAAATGGATGGCCGAACCGATACGAAGTAAGCCCGAGAGATGGAATAAAATTAAGAAAAAGCGAATCAAGTACTACGTACGTACTTCGATTCTCTCTGGGTAAGATGATAAGATCCATTGATTGTGCTTGAGAGCTAAAACGCCACAAAAAAAAGTACTACATTCTTCGAGAAGGAATCATTTAGAAGCATCGATCTCCTCAACATACACCTCGCACACGACACCTTGAATTATAATCTCGTACGTATGGCAACCGAGGAAAAGGCAACACTATGGTCAAATGCGAATCTGCTACATTTTGGATCAATCGCGCCCCTTCACTCGTCGGTAAATGAATGGAAACACGCCTTTGCTTTTGGAGCGAGATCAACCACCGTTCATCCATATTCGGATTTCCAAAGACATCTGAATTTGCATTCGGGCATAAACTTGGGTGCGTCATATACTTATATCCTCGTTCGGGGGTGTAAATATATATGCGGATATCTGAATTCAGATATACATTTACATCTAAATATGCTGATATTCGGATTGGGCATCCAGGCACTGTAAAGTAGCCGGCCCCTACCAACTGTCCAACGGGTGACCCACGGTGGTTGACGGTGGCCACCCTCGTGGGTGTGTTTTTCTCGTTTTTATTTTTATTTCAATATAGAGTAATATATAACATTTTTTTTTAAAACGAATATCTTTTTAAAAAACGGATAACATGTTTAGAAAAAATCCATTTAACACTCTTTTTTTAACGTCCAACATATTATTGATGTGAAAACTTTCTGCATCAATTATACTAAAAACTTACTGATATTTTAGACTTTTTAAAATTAAAATGGGTCTGTGTTAACAGACACCTACTTATATATAATAAAATTCGCCTGTTAAATTTGTTAATACCCACTATTCACTAGATAGTACAACACAATTTGTCTTTTGTGACAGAGAAAACCGTCACTAAAAATTACCAAAACGTCACTAAAGATATTTGGTGACAGTTTCAAACCGTTATCACGACCGTCACCTAATGTGCGTCACAGAAAATAATTGGTGATGGTTTACTGTTGAACCATCACTAAAAATATTTTTAGTGACGGTTGGAGGTGTTTCGTTTGGTATAGCGTTCGAACGTTCCTTTTTTGTGACGGTTGAGATCTATTATAGAAAGTAACGTTCAGATGTCCAATTGAACATTCGAACGGCAACCCGACCGATTGGCGTTCAAATGACAGAAGTGGACATTTGTTGATTCAAGTTCGAACATATGATATTTACGTTCGAACGTTTATGCGTCCGAACGTTAATTGCAATAAACGTTCGAATTTCTGTTTGAACGCTAATGGACTAATGTTCAAACATAACGGGTTTATCGTTGGGACGTTATTTCAAATGTTAACGAAGAAGCATTCGAATGCAAGTGGTACGTTCGGAGGTTTGTTCGAACGTGAATTGTTTAATCATTTGAATGTTTTGTTCGTTTGAGGGTGTGTACGTTTGAATGTTGAGGCCTACATTCGAATATTACTATATAATTTTGTGTATTCACATTGGTCCTGCAAACGCGTCTCTAAATGAGACTGTTGCTCTAAGAGAGACTCTAACTCTTACTATCTCGACCTCATATATTCATTCTCACATCGTGCAGCTTCTAAATCTTTGGTAAGATTATTAATTTGTGAAGTCAATGAGGTTGAGGAGAATGAACATCAATGCTTGAAAGATCGTTCCAAACCTCTTGCCATACTAGACTGCGGCTAGAGCACTTGCGTGAATATGTCTATGTCACTAGAAGAGGATTCCCCAGAAGCTGACTGCATCTCCATCAGTTTTTCCTGCAATTTGAAAGAAAGCACACTGTTAATAAGTAATGTATTAAAAGAAATAGAAATAAAAAAAATTATTCACATGTTGCATAATTTATTTAACAAAATTATCACTGCTAACATAATTATCTGCAGCGACTGGATCCATTCACTCACTACACTCGTTAGTGTAAGCAGCAACATAGACATGAATAAGGGAATTTTCAGGATTATCATGTTTCTAACCAAGCGACATTAACAATTTTAAAAAGATAATGTTAGTACTTAAATAAAGAATATTAGAAAAATAAATGAATTCTATAATTTTTTTAATTACCATTTTTTCAGCAAGACGATGGAATGACCTTGAACCGGCATGATGGTGGACAGTCAGAGCGGATCTATTCTATGCATTTGTAGAACTCAAGTGCTACAAAATTAATTAAGAATGTTAATTGTAATATATATACAATACATATAATATATAAAATGAATATGAATGTAAATAATTAAAGGATATAAATGTAAAATACCTGATGATCTAGAAATGCGAAAAGATCACAACACTTTGTCCAATCATCTAACTTCACCTATCAGAAAAGGGGACTGCACAGCCTCTTCCAACGTCTCAAACTTCTTGAAGTGGTCATTACATTGTCCCTTGTGATGTCGGAATAGTATAGCCATCAATTCATTCACGGTTCTCAAATTCTCGCTACGGCCAAAGTCGAGGTTTAATTCATCCTAATAAATGAATTAGGTAAAAAATATGATATACTAATCTTGGTAAAAAAATGTACTCTCAAAGTAAATTCACTAGCACACGACTTCGAATGTGCTCCTTAATCTCATTCGGAACATCTCGCCATAAGTGCACATAAAATGGAGTATAAACTCGAACTACTGTGCCAATATAGGAAGAAAGCATTGCTACATTATCATCCACTCCTCCAGTGCAATTATCAGGAATGGTGATCTTGAGTTTTCCGTGTCTTCTATTTTTCTCAAGAAATATGCCACGTGTATAGCCACAACTGCGATGTGCAGATGCATCAACTATATGATAATAATATAATTATAGTTATATAGTTATTGAGACAAAAGTATGAATTATACAATTAATTATCAACCACAATATTTCCTTACTGTCGACTGACTGTTGTTCTCTTGTATATTAACTTGATCTTCAAGAGCGGATTCCTTGGGTGAAGAGTCCTCAATGGGTTCGGGACTTGGATTTGACGGAGACACATTTCTTCATTGTCATTTTGAAAGCATCTTTGAAAATGACTAATTATAGTAAAGAAAATTAATTAGAAGAAATTATGAAAAGTATAATATTTTATAGTCACCTATATGAATAAAATATTTAGTACTTTTATTCTTCATCTTCAGATGTATTTCCCATGCTTATTTCAGAATCTTCCTCAATAACATCTTCATCATCATCATTAACCTCTTCTTCGTCCTCCTTATCCATCTCCTGCCTAGATTCTGATTCGTCTTCATCTTTTGATTCTTCTTCTTCTTCATCCGCACTTACTTGAATTGAATGATCATTTAATACGGACGGGTGTGACATCCTCTCTACACAAGGGGAGCAACTCGAGTGCACCGAGGTCAACAAACAAGTTAATACCCTCTCCATCTTCCTGGTATGCCTCTACAATCGGAGTGTCATCTTCATCTCCACAATTCTCATAATCTGCACTCGTTCCTGCTTCATATATATTTTGAGGGACAAATTTTTATATGACTTGCCAAGTTATTTCTCCACTATCTTCATCAACGCTTTTCATTGGATCAATCAAGTAATAGACTTGGGTAGCTTGACAAGCTAATATTAATGGATCATCTTCATACCATTTAGATGCAGTATTGACACTCGTAAACTGATTATCCATATGCATCGAAACTCGATCACCTCCTAGATCCCACCGATCACATTTAAAGACATATGTTACAGACCCACCCAGATATTTCAATCCGATAATATCACATATGACACCATAATAGTCAATATCATCTGTTCTATGACTCCCGTCTAGCAATACACTAGAGTTTTGAGTCTTTCTATTACGTTCATGGTTCAGAGTATGAAATCTATAACCTCGAATCGTGCATACTTTTGAAAAGTCAAATTCAAAAGCCCCAAGACCCGCTCTCTCTTGTGTTATAGAAAGTCAAAATTCATTCCATGCGTTACGTCTTTTCTCCCACATGCCAATCTGTTTCGTGCATCTTCCAGCTTTTCCTTCCGCCTACGTCGAAACCAAATTGAATTTTAATTCCCAGCCAATTCGTTCAAAAGCCCAGCTATCCCACACATGCCATGAAGACCAAGTCAAAGCCAAAATAACTCTCAGCATGTGTCCAGCTCCGTAAATAAAAAGGAAATGATCTTCTGTCCTCCGTTCGTGCCGTTCCTCTCCATTTAAATGACAATGAGTCCCTAGACAATAGACTTGTAAAATTGGGTCTTCATCTTTTTCAAATCTGAAATAAATTTAAATAATGACAATGAAATAAAAGATCAATAAAAATAAATAAAATTAGACTAAAATTTAAAGTTAAGAAGTGATAAAATATAATAAATTATGCAATTTATCACATGCAGTGTATCGAATTGCTCTATTTGAGGGACCACGAGCCAATGCATAGAATTCAGGAGAAATTAATCTGAGATCACGAGCACGTTATTCCAAAATCTAACAATTGAAATAGTATATATTTATTAAAAGTTACCTAGAGTTAAAAGTTTCAAAATGTAACATATATATAATTTTAGTTCATACACATTCTTCAAACCATTCAGAAAATTCTTCCTCGTGTTTTGCCTCTATATTCTCTACGCCTTCCATCCTAAGTTTGTTCATGTGCTCATTGTATATAAGTGCAAAAGAAGTATATTTTGAGTACAACAGTTGTAGTCAAACTTAAAAAAAACTAGAATTATTCGAATCATGCAACGACATACCTGAGATAATCATCAATCTCTCAGCAATTACTTAGCACATACCACCAAACTTTACCCAACTCTCCATCAATTAAATTGTAACCCGTTTGTGCACTCAAGGGTCGTACATTCTAGCAAAACACTGATAGCTCACGAGGAGGCGGAGCAGCAAGATTAGCATTTCACTCTTGACGATTAAATCGTGTCTCAACACCACGAAGATATAAAGAGCAAAATGTTAACCATTCATCGTGTATATAGGCCTCTGCTATTGAACCCTTAGCTCTGGTTTTATTCCTAACAGTGCGCTTCAGTTGACCCAAATATCTTTCAACTGGATACATCCAACGGAACTGCACCGGTCCACCCAATAGTACCTCTCGAGGTAAATGTATTGCTAAATAGACCATGACATAAAAAAATGATGGTGGAAAGCTCTGCTCAAATTTACATAGTATAGTAGCAATGTCTTTTTCCAGTTTTTGCAACATATCTCGATTTATTACCCGAGCGCACAAATCCTTAAAAAACATATAGAGTTTGGATATGGTGACATGTACATTATATGTCAGCTTCCCACAAATTCCCACATGTAATAACTTCTGCAAAAATACGTGACAGTCATGACTTTTCAATCCACTAATTTTCTAGTCATTAGGACTCACGCATTTACCAATATTTGAAGCATAACCATCTGGTAACTTCACACCTAGCAACCGTTTGCAGAAGTCCATCATCTCCTCCCTCATCATCGTAAAACATGCATGCGACATGACCATCTTATTGCTTTCCACCCGCAAATGTAGATTATGTTTAGTTCCCATTCTCTCAAGATCTTTGATCGTCTTGATCTTGTCCTTCGTCTTTTTGTTAATGCTCAGCAATGTACCCAGTATATTATCACAGATATTCTTTTATATGTACATTACATCCAAACTATGTACATGCAGGATGACCAATACGACAAGTCAAAAAAAAAATACTACACTTTGTCCAATTCAATTCTGCTGCGCCTCGTTTTCTCTTGTTCTTTCCCCGACCTTTGCCAAAATTGTTCGCTATAACATCTACCAGTTGTTCCACTATCTCTTCCCCAGACAATTCATTTGGTGCAATTCTATCTTCTACTCTCCCATCAAACTTAGCACATTCTCTTCTCCATTCATGATTTGTTGGTAGATAACGTCGATGACCCATGAAACACAACTTCTGAGAATATTTTAACCACTCACTAGTAGTTTCTTTATTACACGTCGGGCATGCTAACTTTCCTTTCGTACTCTAGCCGAAAAGATTCCCATATGTCGAAAAGTCATTTATCATTCACATTACCGCAACATGCATCTGAAAAGACGACGACATGGATGCATCGTAAGTTCTGACATTTGTTTCCCATAAGTCTTTCAGCTCTTCAATCAACAGTTGCATGAATATGTCAATGTCATTTCCAGGTGATCTCGGGTTGGGGATAGTAAAGTTAACAAAAAGTTGGGCGCCTTCATGCACCTCCATGGTGGAAGATTGTACGAAATTAACACTACGAGTCAAGTACTATAACTTGTACTCATATTCCCAAAAGGGCTGAATCCATCGGTTGTGAGTCCCAAACGCACGTTTTGAGCTTCTATCCCAAACTCTAGGTATTGATTATCGAAAAATTGCCACGCAAGTGAGTTAGCTGGGTGCCTCATATATGCGTCATCCTTAACTCTTTTCTCTTTGTGCCACCTTATATTGTGAGCTGTTTTCTTACACATATATAGTCTTTACAACTTAGGTCTCAAGAGAAAATACCGCAACACCTTAACCGACACGTTTTTCTTACCATTCCACCTCGACTCTCCATATACACGACATGCTTGTTTCTCCTCGTTCTCATTCCAGAACAAAACACAATCATTCTTGCATGCATGTATGGACTTGTACTCAAATCCTAATCTCTTTCTCAATTGTTTCACTTTATAAAAGTTTTTCGGCAATGCAGACTCTTCGGGAAACACCTCATTAAATAAGTTGAATACCATGTTTATTACTTTCATTGATATCCCACACAATGATTTAATGTGAAGTAACCGCACAATAAACAATATTTTGGAATGTTTCGTATAGCCTGGATAAAGTTGCGCATTTCATTTTCCCACATTGCAACAAAATTTTCACAATCAGTCCCTCAGCCACTTGAGGCATTGTTGTCAACCTCATCCATAAACATCCCAGCTCCAATGTCACCCAACATCTCCTCCATCTCATCCTACTCATAATCATCATCCATGTGCCGCAAATAATTTGGATGATCGACCAATACATTTGCTGATTGTTCATACAGCTCACCATACAGTATCCATCGGGTATACCCCATATCCATACCATTCACAAATATATGACTTTCAACTTCATCCAACCCAATCGCATACAAATTTTTACACTCTTGACATTGACACTTAATGTAACCACAACTATCAACAAAGGTCTATGCAAAATCAATGAAAGTTCTTGCTCCACGTGCATAGAGTATGTAATCATTTCCAAGTCTATTGCCTGGACGCATCCAACTTTTGTCCATTTCTAAAACCATATATCTATTAATAACACGTATATAGAAAATTCACATGCATATCATACTCCAATTCTCATTGCTTTTTTGATAAGGTAGTTGGTCCTATCCCATTTGAGATTATATTATCCATATTGTACAAATCTCATCACTCTCATACTTTCCACGTTAGTAGAAATTTCGACAGCACCTCCCCATAGTTCTCCAAGTAGATATGTTCAAATAGAGGGATTGTGACCCTATGAACAATATACCCAAAGACTAGTCGAGGAGGACACCGAAAGTTCATATTAAACATGGAGAGTAGGAGTAACAATAATGTGCAGTACAGATAATATAATCACAAATTGTCTACACTGTATAATTCAGGAATTAGTGGACACATAAATGTACACTAATTTCCAAACGGGTCTAAGGTTAATTATGCAATGTCACACCATATCTATCAAAAAACACTACAAACAATATCTTCATGTTGTTAAATGTTTTTAATCTTTACTTGAATTAACAATGTCAAATAAATAGTATTGCATGTTATATTGTTAAACTAGAGAGAGATAGAAGAATATATTCACAAGTTTCCAATTATGAGTAGATAACGAGAGAGAATGATATTGAAGAAATGTCTAAATTTTAGTCTAATTACTTAACCGTCACAAACTCTCCGGCCTTGACAACTCTCAAGGTCGGAGAGATTATGATAGTCAAATAATTAGACTAAAATTTAGACAATCATTTGCTATTATTATTCCTAAATTATAATTTTAATTGTTATTATATATTTTAGGACATTGTTAATTGATACCTATGTAATTTTGATTGTTATTATATAATTTTAAAGGTTATTATATAATTTTAATTATTATCGTTCATAAATTATAATTTTAATTGTTATACTTCATTGAGTGTGTGATTTACTTATATAGACAATAAGTAAAAATTATTTACTTATAATTTTTATGTAAGCATTTATTTGATCCTTATTTAATAAGTAATTATTAATTATAGTTATTATATGTATATTATACTTTATATATAGTTAAGTAATATACTTTTTTTTAAATTAAGTTTTATACTATACTTATAATTTGCATAATAATCATATTCTAACTAAATTAGTATGAATATATTATATATACTTATTCAATATTAAATATTAATTCTCATATTAAATGTATATTAAATGTTTTTAATCTTTACTTAAATTAAGTTCCTAAACTTATAATTTTCTTGTTAAACTCACAAATTCAAAAAGACCAAAAAATATTATATCAAAAAATTCACTTAAATTCACAATCTAAACACAATATATTTCTAGCCATATAAACATATTCAATAAAAATTCACAAACAATAATCACAATATTTCAAATTCATATCACAACATATTCACAATATTCCCACAACAATATTTCTAAACATATTAAATCATCATTAATCAACACCATAGACTCACAAACTATTCACAAACAATAATCACAATATTTCAAGAGTAAGCATAAAATCACAACAAAATGTATAAATGTATTTCTAAAATCACAACAAAATGTATAAACATATTGCTAAAGTTTAGAAATATACCTACCACTCACAATATTCTCTTATAAATCAAAAGCTTTCAACTTGCCAAAACAACCAATCCTTCAAAAAAATACAACACTAACTTATTAGAAGCATATACATAAAAAAAAAAAAAAAAACACAAGATAAATATCATAAAATTCAAAAAAATACAAAATAAAAATAGTTTTTCCTTACCAAAATCAATGGAACTAGAGTTCCAAAATATTAACCCTCTCTCACTCAACTCTCTCTAACCCACGACCCTGATCTCTCACCGTCTCTTTCTCTCTCTCTCGGTTACTTGCGAGCACAAGAGAAGCAACATAAATGAGTCTGCTTCCCCCCGTGTGTGTATTCATTCAAAATCTAAATCATTAGATATAACGTTCGAACATTTAAGTTGTACGTTCGAAAGTTAAAATATCCTGTCTAATTTTCAGATGACGTTTGAACTTAAATATATACGTTCTAACGTATCTTACTATGACAGAGCCTGAAATCTAGCGGGAAATTTTCTGCACTTTTATTTTCATGTTCGAACATACTAAAATTTCACCTTCGAACGTTTATAAATTACCAGTAAATTTCATTGACTAACACTTGAACATTAAATTTTAATGTCCGAACGTTTCAGATCATCACAGAGGGGCCAAAATTGAGCAGGAAATTTTCTGCATTTTTCTTCTCGTGTTTGAATGTATTATAATGTAACATTTGAATGTCAATCGATTTCCTCTCATATATCTCGATTCATGTTCGCAAGTTAAATTGATTTCCTATACTTTTATTTTCATGTTTGAATGTATGAAAATTTGATGTTTGAACATTTATAAATTACCAGTAAATTTCATTAACTAACGTTCGAAGATTAAATTTTAACGTTCAAACGTTTTAGATTATCACAGAGGGGCCGAAATCGAGTGGAAAATTTCTCACATTTTTCTTCTCGTGTTCGAACGTATTATAATGCAACGTTCGAACGTCAATCGATTTCCTCTCATATATCTCGATTCACGTTTGCAAGAGAAACAGAAACATTCGAACATAAATAATGTACGTTCGAACATTACTTTATGACGTTATTCAGTAGCTAGTATTTATTAATATAATAGTTACATATATATATTTTTTCTAGATACTCATAATATTTCTCTTGAACATAATTTAATTGTTATTTTTGAAAAGTTGAGAAAATTACTAACCTTTGGTGACTACTTTTTTTGTTTTCATATAATCTTGTTTGTGATTTTCTTTGTGAATTTCAAATTCTTCTTTACTCAAGTGTATATTTGGGTATCATCTCCAATCACTTGTGAATATATTAGAGAAAAATGTTTATTTTCAGGATTATGAGAGGTGGATGCCAGGGTGATTAATCTTGAGAATGAGATCTGACATTTGAAAGTTAATGATCCCACCAGCACCAGCCTTTTAGTTGGCTGGCCTGTAACAATAATATGTGATATAACAATAATATAACAAAATAATCTAATATGACTCTGATACCAAAGACATAAATTCCAGATAATAAATAGCTACTAATAATATTATATGATGATAATATTAATAATAGGCGGTATAACCAGCCATATGCATGAAAGCATGTAAAATAAGGGGTATAACCTACATATGCAATACTAATATATGTTAATGTTGTTAGTAATATTCTAACTTATACTCAATAAAATATGGTCTACGAAAAGATTATTAGAATGATTGTATGTCTTGTTATAAATGCATACACTCCCTTACTTATACTGTGAATTGTTTTTCCATTATATATATAGTATTAGTGTATAGTACTAATAAATATATAATAATATTAGGATAAGTAATAATAGTATTAGGATAATGTTATATATTATAAAATTATACCATATAATATATTAGTATATTATTAGTTTAATATTATATGTTATATACTAATAGCATTACTATATATTATTACTATACTATATAGTAATACTATACTACTATATCTCTCCACATATTAGTATATTAGTATTATATATTAGTATTATGTACTAATATGGTAATACTAATATTAATATTAGATAGCTAACTGATAATTAGGATTTGCTAATGGCAAAAATGGCATAATTAATTGTATTAGTGCATAGTATTAGTTTATATGATATTTAGACATTATGATATATTATACGAAAAGAAAATCGTTTTTTAGGAAGTTACAATCAGCTTCACATTCCTCTATTGCCGCTTGTCTACTTTGATATATATGATATTTAGACATTTTGGAATGTATATAGTTTTGTCTCATTAATTGTTGTTTTCTCTTAAAATCTTTTATATTATTCATCAAATATTCTAATTCAAGCCTTAAATTATAATTTAGGCATTTTAATGAATTAGAATTATTATATATAGTTATTAATATATTAGATTATAATATATATAATACTTAATATATTATGTTATATATTATAACATTATAAAGTATAATATATTAGTATAGTATTAGTTTAATATTATAAGTTATATACTAATAGTATTACTATACTAACAACAACAATATACTATATATTGTAGATAGCATTATATATAGTGTATATATAATACTATATATATAGTATATATTATAATATTTTATATTATATATTAACTATATATAATATACAATATAATATAGTATATAAAATATTATATATATAATACACTGTATTCTATTATATATATTTTTGAAAATTAAATCGCCAAACGTTCGAACATGACTCAAAATGACGTTCGAACGTTTTGTGTATTTAAGCCCAAAACCGAAACGGGAAATGTTATTCTCAGAACTAAACCATTATCTCTCCATCATTGCACACCGCCATCAAACTGTTGCCTTCGCAGTCAAACCCTGCCACAACCATCAAAAAAAGGTAGGCATCCCTTTTTTGTCCTCTTACATGTTTTTTTTAAAAGATTTAGTAGGATTTTGTGTAAACTGAACGTTAGAGGTGGCCGAATTTTCAATTCCATTTTCCGACCATCATAGGTTGTCATTGGCCAGCTGGTCACCGTAGAAATGTTTCTTGAAGTGTATACTTCATTTCTATAATGTCATTTGGCCACTTAGACCCGTGGTACAGGATTTTCGATAATGGTTGAGTCGACTCATCTATTCTGTGTTGAAATGTTTGAACGTTTTGACAGAACGTTCGAACATATGACATTACAATTGCATAGCCCTTCCACATTCGAACGTATCTTTTCTACATTCAAATATTAGTTTTAGACGCACTTACGTTTGAACGTTTAAGTTGTACGTTCAAATGTAAAACTTTTTAATTTATCCGTCATTTTGCCTTTCATGTTACATAAGTTAATAATTTACGTTTGAACATAAAAAACATACGTTCGAATTAAAAACATACGTTTGAACGTAAAAAACATACGTTCGAACTAAAAACATACATTTGAAGTAAAAAATATACGTTTGAACGTAAGTTATTGACGTTTGAACGTAAAAACCATACAGTTGAACTGGAAAGCATAACGTTCGAACGCAACACATTTCAAAATTGTTATCTGTTATGCCTTAACATTTGAACGTGTATATTATAGTATGTTTGAACGTTAATATAATTTTTATCTAATAAATGTGCATATTTAGATAAAACGTTCAAACATATGTTATATAATGTCCGAACGTTAATGCAGAACAGTTTAAAATTAATACGAAACAGGCATCAATAGTACTAATAATTTTTTTTCTTTTTCTATTTTCAAGATATGGCTCATCATACCCAGAAACGGGGAGGGAATGAGCCACTTCAGACACTGCTCGGATCGGGATTAGTTTGTTATGGTGGAGCGAGAGGTCCTGATCAATAAGTTTGATGAGCTTAGATGGGAGTAGACGAAGAACCTCAGAGATGTTTTCATCAGTAGGGGCTGGAAAAATATCTGCACATTGAGAGGGAAGTTATACCCCTTAATGGTTTGGGAGTTGTAAATGGGGATGTGCTCCATGTCTCAGGATGCATCCTCTCATATCGTGACTGTATGCGGTATGTCGTTTGAGATTTCACAGGATGTGATCGCCGAGCTACTTAGGATTCGTAGAGTAGTTGAGACATCAACTACAACTGACTCTCAGACTGGTGACACAGCTATTGTTCGCACATCTACATCTACATCTGCACACAACACACTCGATGCAAATGTAGGCACTTCTACATCCAGTAGATGATGCCAGAATTACAGACTGGTTAGAGGCTGAGGGTACTAACCGTGAGACTGGGGATGATGACCAAGATGAGAATTTCTACATCCTCACTGAGAGAGACATCACACAGATCGAGAGGAAGAATTCATTCAATCAAATACATCTGCTACCTTTCTTCTGTATGTTGCAGCTTATTATTGCAACAAACTTGGATCTTGTGGCACATAAGACCACATTTAGTCGGACTCATGCACATTTTTTTATACGAGTGGCATGTGGAGATCCCATCGATTTGCCACTGCGCATCTTTGAGAGGATTCGTTACGAGGCGAGCATCGTCTCCATAGACAACCTCCTATACGGTGTCATCATTAGCCTGCTATTACTTGCTCAGAGAGTGCCATTCCAGCTGGAGGAGCAGGTCACAGATCAGATGAGCCCCATCGACATAAGCACACATCGACATAGCATTGGACATGCGAGTGGGTACCCTCGACATCAGCCACCACTATAGCAGATCTAGCTCTTCTGACGCAGCCCGGGCTCAGAGTGGGGAGTAGTAGTCAACAACCAACGAGTACATCTGCAGGAGATACGCGGCCTACTTGGGTTGATACGGTGATCTCACAGTTGACTGCACATATCGATTGACAGATCGTGGCTGTAGAGGAGTCTATCATCGGGATAGCCCATCGTGTAGGTATCTTCAACGAGAAGGTTGATAGCTTAACTGAGGAGATACGGAGTACGAATTTCGTGAACAACACATTCATGTGAGTGTTGTTTATGAAATTCTATCATATTTTTTTATTTTACTTTTAATATATGTAAGGAACAATATTATTTAATATATCTATTGTTTTTTAATTTTAACATAAATATATAAATATATATTTATATGTATAAATATAAATATATTTATACATATAAATATATAATTATATTTTACAAATTGTGTATATAAATATATATTACAATTTTTTAGACTTGTTTACAACTTATGCATTATAAAAATCACATCATTTTTAAATTAGAATCATATTTAATTTAAATTTACAATTAACATTCGAACGTTACTTACTAACGTTCAAATGTTGGCACCAAACCATTTCACGTTCGCATGTAGGTAGTCACAGTATTCGAATGTATATGTGACGTTCAAACGTAAATTTGCTCTCCGTTCGAATGTAAAAAAAAATCATCTGCCTTTAGTGACGATTTCCACAAACCATCACAGAAAATACTTTTTAGTGACAATTTGGGGACTGTCACAAATTCTCAACGATCACTAAAAAGTAATTATGTTGTAGTGAGATTCGTTCTCTGCCCCAGTGTATGGTGTGAACATTAGATTTGATTATGAGTTTTGCTACTTATCATCCCCACACACCACACTCTATATATATATTTTTTAATTTTTTAAAATAGAGTAATCATTAAATAAAATAGAGTAATCATTAAATTTCTTTTTCCTTAGATTAAGCTTTTGAAACGAGAATTGTTACAGACAAAAAAACTTACACAAAATAAATCTATAAATTAATATGGCTTCATAAAATCTGTTAGATCTATTTTATAATAAAAATAACTTTACAATCTGACGTACTATATCAAATCACATCAGTTTGTAGATTTACTTTGTGTAAGTATTTTTCTTTTGAAATTAGTAGTGGTTTAACATAGTATCATAGTTAGATTTTAAGTTCTAACCTTGACTTCACAATTTATCTCATTTAAATAAATATTTCACATATTAGATTCACTTATTGAGAATAAATTTGAACCACATGTGACAAGAGTATTACAACATAATTAAATGATTAAACTCACTTATTCTCAAAAGCTTAAGCATTTAATTCAGGGAATCCATTAACTCAGGGTTTTGAAGTTCGGAAAAGAACTAATTTAGGGAATCCAATGAAACAAAAGTGGACATGAACCATAAAGTATAAACCAATGAAATTGACAAGCAACCATACTTCTCTACGCATTTTATTTTGAGAAATGTTATTTTTTATTTTAGATTTTGTCATTTAAAATTACGTTGATTAATATATACATTTAAAATGGTGTCTATTTAAATAGTAGACATATAAAACTATTTAAAATATATAACATCATGTAGTAGTATATGTAAGAGTTATAAACAGAGGAAGTAAAATAGAGATGAGAGAGTTTGAGCTGATTGGATTCCTTGCCGTTTGTATTTCATTTCGTTGTATTTATAGCAGATTACATAAAACAAACTAGAGAAAATTAAAGAGTACAAAATATATTTTACAGCTAACTTTATTCTATTGTCTGAATCAAAATTGAATGAGGAAAATCTGGAGATGGATCGTTTACTGCACCACTTCTGATTTGATCCGATGTCTTCAACTTCTCCCTTGATTCTCTTAACAGCTCTTCGGCTATTTCCTTGATTCTCTCAACTGATCACCAAATACTCTAACACCCCCTGCAAACTCATGGGAAGTTGGCGAATCATGAGTTTGGTCCTTAAAAACTAGAATCGAGTTGTTGTTTAGCCCTTTGTAAACATGTCGACTATTTGGTCTTTTGTAGATATATGCTTCACCAAGATATCTTTGTTAATCTCTTTTTCTCTAATGAAATGATAGTAAATTTCCATATGTTTTGTCCTAGCATGAAAGACAGGATTTGAAGCTAATGCCAATGCTCCTATGTTGTCACACCAAATAATTGGAGGTGATGAAAGATATAATTTGAATTCCTTTGTCAACATTCGGAGCCAATAAGCTTCGGCTGTAGCTAAAGCCATGCTTCGGTATTCTGCTTTCGTGCTTGAACGCGAGACAATTCCTTGTTTCTTGGCACACTATGATATTAAATTTTTTCCCAAAAACATACTAAATCCACTTTTGCTTCTTCTATCATCTGGGTTACCAGCCCAATCCGAGTCATAGTAAACATGAATGTTAATTGTTGAAGGTGAATAAAAAAGTCCATAGTCCACTGTTCCTTTTAAATATCGAAGCACCCTTTTTGCCGCTATCCAATGTGAGTCTCTCGGGTTATGCATAAACTAGCATAATTGATTTACTGAATATGAAATATTAGAACGTGTAATGGTGCAATATTGTAGAGCTCCCACTACGCGCCTGTATTCGTCGAGTCTGATAGTAGTGTGCCAGGATTAGAAGACAGTATCATACCTGAAGGTTGGATTTATATTTTGCTTGCCGAAGATGAAGACCTTCATTGTTACATTTTGCCTCAACCCCAAGGAAATAACTTAGCTGTCCAATATCTCTAATATGGAAATTTTCCTTCAAGCTATCAATGAAAGATATACTAGGCGAATTGCTTGATCTAGTTATGATAATGTCACTACGTAGACCAGCAAAAAATACATAACGAATAATCAACTTTTGATTCCTCAAATCCAAGTTCTAGCAATTGTCAAGATAGCCTTCGAAACCAAGCTTTCGGGGCTTGTTTAAGTCCATAAAGAGATTTATGTAGTCGACATACGAAATCTGGTTTGCTCTCATCAATGAAGCCTTGAGGTTGTTCCATATACACCTCTTCATCAAGAATGCCATGTAAGAATGCATTGGATACATCCAATTGTTTTATAGGCCATTTAAATTGAACGGTAACAGATAAAACTAATCTAACTGTAGTCGGTTTAACTACTGGAGAGAAGGTATCAAAGTAATCAATTCCATATTTTTTTATCAAAACCCTTTGCCACAAGTCTTGCTTTGTAGCGTTCGATGCTACCATATGGGTGTCTTTTAATTTTGAATACCCATTTATTTCTTACTATATGTTTGTCGTGTAGCCTTGGACAGAGAGACCATGTCCCATTTTCCATCAAAGCATCAAATTCACGTCCCATAGCTTGTCACTACTCGGGTTTTGTTATTGCTTATGTATAGCAAGTTGACTCAAATGCAGTTTAAATACTGGTTAAACAAAGAAAAGGATGACGAGTATAATAAAACATTTTAAACCAAGGAAATTCTTTTGGTTTCGAATTTCCTTTTTTGGACCGAGTGATGATAATATTTTTTAGTGGGTCTTGAGGAGTTGTTTGTGCTGGTTGAGGCTTGGGATTGGCCTGCTCATGCAAAGAGAGTGATTCTATATGTAAGTCGACTGTGTCCTCAGACATTATCAATGTTGAGGACTCATTATTGGGCAAGATGGTTTCAGTTTGAATTTCTAGTATTGCATTGTTTTCACAAGCAGTATTGGAGGTGTTTGAGCTTGGGATTTCATTGAACAAAAATTCGAGTACAGTATTGTTTTCATAAGCAGTATTGAAGGTGTTTGAGCTTGGGATTTCATTGAGTGGAATTGGATGTGAGATTGGAAAAAAACCTGTCGACATCATGCTTTCGTGGTCTGGTGAAATGCAGCTTTTATTCCTTGTTGGAAATGAGTGCTCATCAAACACTACATGCCTGGAAATATATATTTTTCCTGAGTCCAAATCTAAGCATCTATACCCCTTGTGTTGAGTGGCATACCAGTGAAATAGACATTTTTTACTTATAAAGGAAAGCTTGTTGTTCTCATATGGTCTTAGATATGGGTAGCGTGCACATCCAAAAGTTCTTAGTGAAGTATAGGAGGGCATTTTTTTACATGAAGTAAGGGGATAGATTTTTGAGGACTTTTGTGGGAAGTCAATTTCTTAGGAAAACCGTTGTAAGAAAGGCATCAGTCCAATATTTATTTGGTAGTTGTGCTTTAGATAATAATGTTAAACCAGTTTCTTGAATGTGTCGATGTTTTCTTTCGGCAATTCCATTTTGTTGTGAAGTGTAAGAGTAGGTTAATCTATGGTATATCCCATGTTTTGTTAAAAAAGATTTGAAATCGTTGGAAATATATTCTCCTCCATTGTTAGATTGTAGTTGTTGAATTTTATAAGAGAACAAATTTTTCTTAAGAGCTTTATATTGCTGAAAAGCAATAAAGACATCAGACTTAAAATGCATGGGATACATCCATGTAAACCTACTAAAATCATCGACAAAATAACATAATAGCGACAACCATCAATTGAAGTTATTGGAGATACCCATACATCGGTATGAACGAGTTGTAAAGGCTTGGTAGAGACTCGAGACTGGGGTAGAATCAACAAAAGGCAATTTGGTAGCTTTTCCTAATTGATAAAAGTTACAAAAATCTAACTTTTTTAAGGAGAGAGGCAAATAATTGTGCAAATAATCTAAGGTGGACTTGGCTGGGTGCCCTAGGTGATTATGCTAATGTTCTAAAGATGTTTTTATTCCTATCTTGACAGTGAAACAACGCATTTTATTTGAGGAGCTCTTGTGGCCAGCAAAAGGATAAATTCCGTTTTCAACTAGTCCTTGAAGCAAGATGCGATCTGTCTTGTTGTCCTTCACACAAAAATCAGTTCCAATTAGAACAAAATAACAATCATTGTCTAAGCATAACTGATTGATTGATAAAAAATTGGTTGCGGCTTTGGGGCAGTGAAGAATATAGTTGAGTTTGAAAAAACTATGATCAAATTTGAGAGTTGTACTTCCAGTATTTTTAATAACCAAACCTGAGCCATTGCCAACTTGGACAGTATCATCACCCACGTAGGAAGCTTGGTTTGTTAAATTTGCTGCATTGGCAGTGATATGAGCATTGGCGCCACTATCTGCATACCAGACAATCTGGTCATAGGAATTATTGGCTTCAACAGCCATTACAGCAAGATCAGCAGGTGGCAAGCGTCCTTGAAAAGAGAAGTCAAAGCGATGATAGCAATCAAGGGCAACATGTCCTCTCTTACCACAAATTTGACAAGTTGGCATGTCATATGCTTGCTGATTGGTTCGAGTTGTAGGAGGAACCTAATTGCCTTTGTTCAGAAGTAATGGTTTTGGAGTTGTGTTTTGCTATTTTGGCTTCTTTGGGAAGAAGGGTGCTTTGCCTCTTTGGTTTGCTGCAAATGCATAATGTTGATCAGGTGCCGAGTTGTGTTGTGCTTCAATGAGAGTTTCAAAGCTAAGGAGTATAGCTTGGAAGTCATTGAAGGAAAGATCTTTGTCGCAGCATGCAAAGTTGAACGTAATGATGAAGGGAGTAAATGTTGGCCGAAGTCCTCCCAAGAGAAAGCTAATCAGATCTTGATCATCTGTAGCCTTCCCTGCAGCTACAAGTTGATCAACAAGATTTTTTGCTTCCTCCATAAAGTCACTACAAGACCGATTGCCTTGAGTATTGGTCTGAAGTTGTCTTTTTAAAAGAGCAATCCTTGACCGAGAAGTAGATGAGAATCGAGTGTCAAGTGCATCCCAAACTTGTTTGGAAGTCTTCATTCTATAAACAATAGAGACCAGCTTCTCAGTAATAGAAGCTAATAGCCAACTTAGAACACGTGTCTTTTTTTAACCACATTGTGTAAGCTGGGTTAGTGGTTCCATCTGAAAGAGTTTTGGATGGAGGAGGAACATCCCCATCCACAAGATCAGCATGACTCTTTAGATAGACCATAAATTGGACACTCCATGGCAAATAATTGGGACCGACCAATTTTTGGGACACAGGTTGAGCATTGGCTTGGATATTGGGTTGAGGAAGTGGGGTATTGTCATTTGACTTGGAAGCCATTGTGTTGAATGCGGAAGCTATTTCAGGATCAGGCGTGTGCCTTTGTACCAATTGATACCATGTAAGAGTTATAAACAGAAGTAGTAAAACAAAGACGAGAGAATTTGAGTTGATTGGATTCCTTGCCATTTGTATTTCATTCCGTTGTATTTATAGCAGATAACATATAACAAACTAGAGAAAATTATGGAGTACAAAATATATTTTACAACTAACTTTATTCTATTGTTTGAATCAAAACTGAATGAGGAAAATCTAGAGATTGATCGTTTACTGCACCACTTCTGATTTGATCCAATGTCTTCTACTTCTCTCTTGATTTTCTTA
The DNA here is from genome assembly GCF_004785595.1 of Juglans microcarpa x Juglans regia. Taxonomy (NCBI): domain Eukaryota; kingdom Viridiplantae; phylum Streptophyta; class Magnoliopsida; order Fagales; family Juglandaceae; genus Juglans; species Juglans microcarpa x Juglans regia. The sequence goes on from NC_054596.1 coordinate 22,924,705, forward strand.
ACTGCTCTTCGGTTGATTTCCTTGATTCTCTCAACTGATCACCAAATACTCTAACAGTATATATGACTAGTACTGGAGATAACTAAATCTAAGTAGCATTACTCTTAATTTTCTTAAAGGCCACTTACATTATACAATGACACAGCAACGTTTGAGTTTAGCTTACTGCCTTATTGTTTCAATTTCATGTTGACGCAAATTGATAGGATTGGATATATGGAAAAGTTGTGGAAAACCATGGTCGTACGTACGAGTTCCCAGCCCAAATTCAGACATACATTTTACAGTTGGTTGGGTTCTTTTGAACTCTCCCCAGCCACAGTATTAAGCGCTGGCTTGGTTATATAAAATCAAATTATTTCATTTTATCTTATATAATTATTATAATTTTATAAATTTTTATATAAAATATAATAAATAATTTAACTTTTTCAAATTCTAAAATAAAAATTATATTATAACAATATTTTTTTCAACTTTTAACAAAATATTTTATATCATCTCGTCTCATCTGAACTGCGTAACCAAATGACGCAATTTGTAACTCACCTTAATAATTACCTTAAGCTTAGTTCTCGAGCCAATATTAATATATAGTGTAAAACATTCTAGAGAAAAAAAGAATATAGCCCAACACTTGCGGAAAGAAACCAAACATTATGATAATTATTAAGTATTCACAGAATAATAATATATATTACTATCATGCTATCATATTATGTTATGCCATTAAATCTTTTTATATAAAATAGAGTAATGATATATTAATATATATATATATATATATATATATATATACACAACTCTTTTTACAATTCTTTATACAACCATATTTTAAAATGAAAGTATTTATATAAAATGATGTTATTTTTATAAATTACTTTACAAAAATGCATTTCATTTAAAATATAGTTGTATAAAAGTTTGTAAAAAGGGGTGTATATCTATTACTTTCTTAGGGGTGACAATTTGTGTTTACGAATCGTATTCGTGTCGTATCAAGTCATAGATATTTGACTATATAACTTAACTTTAACCCGACCTGTTAAACTAAACGTGTTAGATCTTCAAACCCTAACACCACCAATTTAAATAACGAGTCATGTCGTGTCGTGCCACCCATTTAATAATTAATTAGAAATTGATCAACATGACATAACTCATTTCATCCCGTTTCATGTAAATCGGTTGAACTAATCCGCATAATCCATTTGATCTTATTAATATAATTTTACATAGAAGTTAAAATTTGCATTTACTAGTAGCCACAATATCTAAAAATAATAATCAGACTGCCCACTAACAAAAAATATCAATATTTTGTATATTTTAGCTTAAAATAAAATCAATATTACAATCCTGATATTAACAAATATGAGTATAGGTTTAGAATTATAATCACAATAATAAAAATATAAGCATATTGAGAAATATCAATATTACAATCCAAAAATAATAAAATTGTGATTGTGAGTAAAAAATATCTAAACAGATTGATTTCGTGTTAAGCAGGTTGACCTACTTATAAATCGTGTCTTAATGGGTCAACCTGTCTTAATGGGTCAACCTGTTTTAACTTGAACCCGTTAAAATTATATCCAAACCCACTAGCTAATTTCGTATCGTGTTCGTAGTAAGTTGACGGATACTGTCACATATTATCACCCCTTATATTTTCCTATAAAATAAGTTTTAATTGTCGACACAAAATCTTACGTAAATAGAGTGACACGTGCCTGTAATTCAGAATTACCTAATAATTAATGAAGATGGAGTATGTGTTACGGAATCAAACATGAAGGTATGACCACTATTATGTTTTGTGGTTCCAAGGCTTGTTTTTATTGCAGGGTAGAGACCATTGGGTCAATGGCTTATCCTCAACAAGGTTTTAGTATACATTAGTAAGAAAAACAAGTGGATCTGCATTCGATATAATACAAACATGACATTATATGTATGGTCTTTGTCTGTACCAGTCATTTTGTAGGTTAATTTCCAATTTACTTGGACTCCATTTTTTTGGATAGAAATCTGTGGTTTGACTTGTAATTTATAAGTTTCTTAACTTGCGTTTATGACCAAGCAGGTTCTATGTATACAAGTCATTTGGTTGTTAAAGTAGCATCTGTTCTCTGCAAAAATAAAGCACAAAACGTCGTTGTTTTCTTCACATCATGACGGAACATACTTGTAAAGTGATCCTCCATGCAGTTCACTGATATTTATAACCTCATGTAGTTTTACGTTGGACACTTTAAGACTGCGTTTGAATATTGAACTGAGTTGAGTTGAGTTGAAATGATAAAATATTGTTAAAATATTATTTTTTAATATTATTGTTATTGTAGAATTTAAAAAAGTTGAATTGTTTATTATATTTTATATTGAAAATTGAAAAAATTATAATTAATTAATATGAGTTAAGATGAGTTTACGAAGCAAACGAAGCCTAAAATAAATATATAGTTATCAGTAATAGTTATCAGTAATAGTTATGTAGCTTGCTAGCTCATGCATGCTAATTTGTGTGTATATATATAGTCATGCTGAACGTGATATTTGCATAATTGATGATGCCATCACCGACATCATGAATACTTATAAAAAAGGGGGATATTTGCAAAATTAAACGATATTATTATTATAATTAAATTATTTTACAAAATACATCTTATTTAAAATACAATTCTGCTAGATGCAACCGGTTTGGGGTACTTGGGGAATCGGCTAGCCACATCAGCTGATATATTAATAAAATAAAATAAAAGTAAAAGCAGATGGAAAACACGAAAATCACTCCAGCCGAAGAAACTACTCCACCCACTACTATTATCATAGCAGTTTAGCTTCTCCCCCCCACACACACACTCTCTCTCTCTCTCTTCTCTATTTTTGCTGGTGAA